>NC_091173.1:10811452-10844286 GCF_040958095.1 Procambarus clarkii
GTTAGTATCTTAAGATAAGCATCTTATTGCTTCGTAATTACAATTATTACTTAACCTATACCTATTATAGGTTAGGTAATGTAATTACGAAGCAATAAGATGCTTATCTTAACATACTAAGTAGGTTAGGTAAGGTCGGTGTTTTCTATGAAGCTTTTCAAGGGAAACTATTATGTTAAGTATGTCACCTATGCACATATTTAATAAGTCAATATTGACTTATTAAATTTGCGAGAACGGGTTGACAGAAGGACAATTCGGCGCATCTGGTACAATTGTGGTTGCGGCTAGCAACCTCAATCATTCATAAAAGTATTTGTGTGTACGTCTGATACCATACTCCTTGTGAGGGAGGAAATGTATATGTTTACCTCTCAGAATGTTTGGTAATGTGTTTATTTGTGATGTGTGTCTATGTATATATTAACACGTTGTACTGAATGGGGTGAGAATAGCTTGAGCTACCTCATCCCTTTGTGTGTATTTTACCTCAATAAACTTATTTCAATTTCAATTTCAACCTCAATCATTATGCACGAAGGGAGAGAATTTGCAATATCGAGAATTCATCTTGTATACCAATATCCACGGAGATTCCGGAAGAAACGACAGCTGTGCGGGCGAATTGCAGAATGTGTGATACAAGATGAACACTGCCTTGACCACATTGCCGGGTTCTTGTTCTATTAGTCCCATATGTGAATGTCTCCTCACGATATCTATCATAATATTTAATGCTACAATGTGATGTTATAATGGCCAGAATACGCCTGGGATATAGACGTATCTGGCAGCTTTCTCAAAACCCAAATGTCGAGTACACAATGTGTCAACTTTGTGAAAGAGAAAACATGCACTCTCTTGAACATTATATTGTAGAATGTCCCATACTGACTGACTTTCGCCCTCCTGGGCTAAGGTATGCTGAACTCTAGTTACTATATGAGTACTGGAACACTTGATATATTGGACGTGTATCCAAGATTGACCATGTAATATATCAATCATACAATGTATATATATGATGTAACTATATAACCTGAGCTTGTAAAAGCACCTTCATCACCTTCAGTGATTAAGTGCTTAATTGCACACTAGTTTCTTTATCAGCTACCTCACCCTGTCAGAGTAAATGAGACAAATGTATGTGAATGCATGTGTGTGTGTGTGTATATGTATGTATATATGTGTGTGTGTATGTATATGTATGGGTATAAAGTATATATGGAAGCTGATCAGAATTACATTTCACCTTTGTGAATGTACATTAATGACACTATGTAAAAGACACATCAAACACTTTATGTAGGGCATACGTAAATCTGTGTATCTATGTATTTACGTATGTAGGTTAGCTTAGCATTTTAAAAGCACCGAATCACCTTCTGTGGTCGAGTGTTCAATAAACCCTTGAACTATATGTTTAACACTTCTTTAACCCTGTCCACGGAGGACAGAAGAAAATGTATATATGCTGGTTAGCATTGTAAATGTGTGGCCACGTCTGTGGTAGAAAATAATAATAATAAAAAAAAAACCGCCTTGACCACCAGTTTAAAAACCGTGCCGATCTAAAAATAGGTGTAGTCAAGAATATACACTAACAATTACCCTTAAAGCAGTTAAGCAAGTCCCCCGCTGTGTCTGGGTACAAGTGACAGGGGTGAACAACCCAGCGGGTTTTCTACCAGTTGGTGCTGTGGATACTGGTGCTGTGGACACTGGTGCTGTGGACACTGGTGCTGTGGTCACTCGCAGGATGCTTGGTAACCTTTCCCGAAACTCTCTGCCTTTGGGTCAAGATCAAGAGACAATAATAGAGTAGAATTCTGGCCAGTACTGGCATCTCTGCCTGTTACAAGACACGTGGTATTCCTACTCTCATGTTTACTAACACGGTGACTTGCCTTGTCCGAGCCGCCATGCTTGGGTGCTAGGTCTTCCTAGGCCTCCACGTGTGTCAAGTCGTCCTTTAAGAACCTACCTAAAGCTGCAAGATCGCTTCTGATTGCCAATACCATTTTGCACCAGTCCAGCCGTATTATTGGAGAACCAGAGGAAGGCCAAGGTGTCGTTGTGTCGTGGGTGCTAAGGCAAGGCCTGCACAAGGACTAGTCAATCATGCGTCCACTTGCGAGACCTGTACATCTTTCAGCAATCATGCCTGCTTTGTTTACATTTATTAAACGGTATATGAGCTTTGAAACTCCGCAATCCAAGGTAATGTGTGCTGTTGACAACCTTGTGGTGGTTAGGACCTCGTAGCAAAGCTGCCATTATTTTTTTTTTGAGATATATACAAGAGTTGTTACATTCTTGTACAGCCACTAGTACGCGTAGCGTTTCGGGCAAGTCCTTAATCCTATGGTCCCTGGAATACGATCCCCTGCCGCGAAGAATCGTTTTTTCATCCAAGTACACATTTTACTGTTGCGTTAAACAGAGGCTACAGTTAAGGAATTGCGCCCAGTAAATCCTCCCCGGCCAGGATACGAACCCATGACATAGCGCTCGCGGAACGCCAGGCGAGTGTCTTACCACTACATCACGGAGACTGTTTGCTCCGTTGGAGCAAACATTATTGTTGGAAGATGTACAGGTTTCGTAACTGGTGCGTAAATGCCCAGGCCTATTGCACATTATGAACACTAAGAGCATAACCTAAAGTTTAGTTAGTGCTTTAATGTACTTACGGAATTTGGTCAGTAAACTAAGGTTAGGTTTGGGGGTTTTGGGGAGGTTAGGTAACATTAATAGTACCAAAACGCACTAAAATGTGTACTCGTCGGTTGTTTACTGTTCTAACCTGAGGACGAGCTGGAAATGAGATAGTTTTCCCTTTGGGGAAAGTTCTGGGACAACTAGCGAGATGAATAGAGCTGCCCCCACCACCGTGCTAGAGCTGCCCCCACCACACTTCCAGCACAGCCTATCTACCGACTTCTCCAGACTGAAGTCAATCCCCCACCTTAGCTGTGTGAGCAGCTTACGATCCCCACCGACTCTACTCGTCGTTGTGGCTCATGTCATTCCATCACCCACACACACACACCTGTGTTGTACATGTGACTGACAAGAGGAGCTTAGAACCTGCGTATATGTGAGAGTTGAGCCATGGTGCGGAGCAAGGTAAGGCTGTACTGTACGTTACGACTGTACAACACTTGGAAGGGGTCAGGATAAGGATTTGAGATGGGACAGACGGGGGAAAGGAATGGTGCCCAACCACTTGTGAACGGTCGGGGATTGAACGCCGACTTGCATGAAGCGAGACCGTGACTTTACCGTCCAGTCCAAGTGGCTGGGTTTGGAGAAGGCAAGTGACCTTAGTGCCATGGTGACGAAGGCACCATTCCGGGGGATTACTCTGCTGGCACAACCTGCCTCTGTTGCCGTGTGGCTGGACTTGACTACCTAACGTCACAGGGTAACTGGTCGCCCGGCACCGTATTCACTGTGTGCGTGGTTATTCCTGGCGCTCGGGGCTTTGGGTCTGAGAGAGAGGGAGGTAATGCATCACAGAAAAACTCTTGTTCGCATTAAACGAATGTTTGTTCGCAAAAAGCGGTTCCGGATGGTTATAGGGTCTTAACCCCATCATGACAGAGGTTCATGAACTGGAAGGTTCCGTGACTCGTAATATATATATATATAGTCCAGTGTCCTAGACCTAGAGCGTGTATATCATTTGTTTCTTTCTCCTACCCCCCCCCCCCCACCACCATCTCCTTACCCCTGCTCTCATACACACGCCTTACCCTCCTCCTCCTCAAGCACACGCTCCCCCACCCTTCCACCCCCAACCCACTCACACACAGCCTGGCATGTGGCCAGCGTAGGACGGACTATCCACCAACAAATATATCAGCAGCTTTACTAGACGATCGTCGTATACAGGTCCCAGGCGCGGCGAGGCAGGTGTCTGGCCTCAGGAGAGACACCCGGTGATCCAGCAGTTGTCAAGCTTCTCCTGCGTGATGTCTCGCGCGATAAATATCAACATGGTGCGTATAGATGTTGATTGTTAGCCCGGTGTAGACTAGTCCAGTGTATTGTTATTTTTGGGGGCCCGAAGCTTTGGGGGGGGGGAGAGGAGGGGGGCAGTCGACAGACTGGTTTCTGGCTGATTGTAAAAAAAATAGGTGTTAATACCTCCGCACTCCTTGCTTGTGGCCTATCCTCCTCCTCCTCCTCCTCCTCCTCCTCCTCCTCCTACTCCTCCTCCTCCTCCTCCTCCTACTCCTTGTTTGTTAACACAAGATAACCCACACTTATCTTCATGTTCTTACCCTCACATCTCTCCACCCGAGTTAACTGGACTTGTGTACTAAATAGGGGGAACCCTTCTACAGGTCCTCGAGGTCTAGAAACATTCATATCTAGTGATAACAGGTGCTTGGTCCCCTGCAGGAGGCGCCAGCTCTTGGTCCTCCACCTCCCCCACAGGAAATGGAGGGGAGGTGACCATTCAAGCGCTCTCTGTATTTCCTTGATAATGTGTTGAAACACAAAAAAACGTTCTGAATTTTCGTTTCATTTTCCTAGTGGACACTTACGCATAACTGAATCACGTGTATGTATATGTATAACTGAATCACGTGTATGTATATGTATAACTGAATCACGTGTATGTATATGTATAACTGAATCACGTGTATGTATATGTAAAGATACATACGCGGCATTTCGTCTCTGGTGGAAAAAAAATGTTGCTGAGGGTTGCCGGCGCCACATTTATAGCGGGAAATTTGTAATGTCATAAACGCCATTTTCTGGTTAAATGTGAAGAGTGACCTTTACTGTGTCCCTCTCGGCTCTTCTCTACAACACTGCTACAACCATCCTGGCACCACACCTGCTGCTCTACAACGCTGCTACACCCACCATCCTGGCACCACACTTGCTGCTCTACAACACTGCTACACCCACCAACCTGGCACCACCTGCTCTACAACACTGCTACAACCATCCTGGCACCACACCTGCTGCTCTACAACACTGCTACACCCACCATCCTGGCACCACACCTGCTGCTCTACAACACTGCTACAACCATCCTGGTACCACACCTGCTGCTCTACAACGCTGCTACACCCACCATCCTGGCACCACACCTGCTGCTCTACAACACTGCTACAACCATCCTGGTACCACACCTGCTGCTCTACAACGCTGCTACACCCACCATCCTGGCACCACACCTGCTGCTCTACAACACTGCTACAACCATCCTGGTACCACACCTGCTGCTCTACAACGCTGCTACAACCATCCATGCACCAAACCTGCTGCTCTACAACGCTGCTACACCCACCATCCTGGCACCAAGGCCAGACAAACCAACACTGCCGACCAAATCATTTGACTGAAACATAAAGTATTGGAGGTACTTGGTTCACAACGGACAATACCTAATAAGATAATTATTGCTTTTTAGGCCTCACAGAGCTATAATACGGCAAAATACATTTTACATAAATACTAAACGGTCACTATCCTCTATACAGCACTCTTGTATAGTACCTCTATAGTACCTCTAAACCTGTATAATACCTCATTCTTCACAAAAGACGCTGAAAGTGTTTTTGGTACAGCAAGTGATATTGAACAAAATTATGGATTATTTTTTTATATCTCGTTACAAAGTACATCTTCTGACTTGTCACTCCTAGAATACGTCGCATTTCGCTCGTATGCGTTATATAAGGCCAAAAGTGGTCGTACTAGAAAATGGAAGCGGGGTCGCGAAAGTGACGTACTCTCCCGTTTTCTGTTTTAGGTCCTCAGGTGGGTTAGAATAACAGCACTTTAGTACATGTTTTTTTGACGTTGGGAAACCTTAGGGGGGCGGACTGGTGTGTGTGTCTGCTACAGGGGAACATGTGAGGTGGCCACACAGCTCTGGGAGTCATGTCAACCTTACTCAAGTCTAACAGAAAGGACATCCGTAGATTTCTATAATCGAACCACAATCTAGGATCAATAATATTCACGATCTCCCGCAAACACATCTGTCTCGCTAATCACAATACACATACATCACCACCAGGGCGTTGGTGGCTGAGTGGACAGCACGCTGAATACGTAGTCCTATGGACCGGGGTTCGATTCCAGGCGCCGGCGGAAACAGATGAGGCAGTGTCTTTCATCCTGTTACCTAGCAGTAAATAGGTACCTGGGAGTTACAGCTGTTACGGGTATGCTTCCTGTGTGTGTGTGTACTCGCCTAATTGTACTCACCTAATTGTGCTTGCGGGGGTTGAGCACTGGCTCTTTGGTCCCACCTCTCAACCGTCAATCAACTGGTGTACAGATTCCTGAGCCTATTGGGCTCTATCATATCTACATTTGAAACTGTGTATGGAGTCAGCCTCTACCACATCACTTCCTAGTGCATTCCATTTACTAACTACTGACACTGAAAAAGTTCTTTCTAACGTCTCTGTGGCTCATTTGGGTACTTAGCTTCCACCTGTGTCCTCTTGTTCGCGTCCCACCAGTGTTGAATAGTTTATCCTTGTTTACCCGGTCGATTCCTCTGAGAATTTTGTAGGTTGTGATCATGTCTCCCCTTACTCTTGTCTTCCAGTGTTGTAAGGTGCATTTCCCGCAGCCTTTCCTCATAACTCATGCCTCTTAGTTCTGGGACTAGTCGAGTAGCATACCTTTGGACTTTTTCCAGCTTCGTCTTGTGCTTGACAAGGTACGGGCTCCATGCTGGGGCCGCATACTCCAGGATTGGTCTGACATATGTGATGTACAAGATTCTGAATGATTCCTTACACAGGTTCCTGAACGCCGTTCTGATGTTAGCCAGCCTCGCATATGCCGCAGACGTTATTCTCTTTATGTGGGCTTCAGGAGACAGGTTTGGTGTGATATCAACTCCTAGATCTTTCTCTCTGTTCGTTTCATTATGTACTTCATCTCCTATTCTGTATCCTGTGCCTGGCCTCCTGTTTCCACTGCCTAGTTTCATTACTTTGCATTTACTCGGGTTGAACTTCAACAGCCATTTGTTGGACCATTCACTCAGTCTATCCAGGTCATCTTGTAGCCACCTACTATCATCCTCTGTTTCAATCCTCCTCATAATTTTTGCATCGTCGGCAAAAAAAGCTGTGTGTGTGTGTGTGTGTGTGTGTGTGTGTGTGTGAGAGAGAGATAGAAGAGAGAAAAAACTTTAGTAGTTAGTAACAGTTGATTGATTGACAGTTGAGAGGCGGGCTGAAAGAGCAGAGCTCAATCCCCGCAAGCACAACTAGGTGAATACATACACCACACACACACACACACACACACACACACACACACACACACACACACACACACACACACACACACACACACACACACACACGAGGTTTTTCAACTCTCGTAGGCAAGATTTCTCCAAGTACAAGTCTCCGTGACAGACCACACACATCAGCCATTAAAAAACGAATATTGGAAAATGCTGAGAGAGAAACTGATGGACTCACCACACTCGCAAACACGTCACTTTCCTCAGTGACACTCACACGACCACTTTACCCATCAACTACCAGTACTTGGTGAGTCCATACCCACCTACCAGTACCTCTTGAACCCCCATACACACCTACCAGTACCTCTTGAACCCCCATACCCACCTACCAGTACCTCTTGAACCCCCATACCCACCTACCAGTACCTCTTGAACCCCCATACCCACCTACCAGTACCTCTTGAACCCCCATACCCACCTACCAGTACCTCTTGACCCCCATACCCACCTACCAGTACCTCTTGAACCCCCATACCCACCTACCAGTTCCTCTTGAACCCCCATACCCACCTACCAGTTCCTCTTGAACCCCCATACCCACCTACCAGTTCCTCTTGAACCCCCATACCCACCTACCAGTACCTCTTGAACCCCCATACCCACCTACCAGTACCTCTTGAACCCCCATACCCACCTACCAGTACTTCTTGAACCCCCATACCCACCTACCAGTACCTCTTGAACCCCCATACCCACCTACCAGTACCTCTTGAACCCCCATACCCACCTACCAGTACCTCTTGAACCCCCATACCCACCTACCAGTACCTCTTGAACCCCCATACCCACCTACCAGTACCTCTTGAACCCCCATACCCACCTACCAGTACCTCTTGAACCCCCATACCCACCTACCAGTACCTCTTGAACCCCCATACCCACCTACCAGTACCTCTTGAACCCCCATACCCACCTACCAGTACCTCTTGAACCCCCATACCCACCTACCAGTACTTATATACCATAAACTGACCAAGACTTTGCTCATTTACCATAAAACGCGTAAATATTCCAGATAGGACAAAAAAGAGTCAACCCTCTTGGGATGAAAACAAATGACTTCGCAGTAATATTTGTTGATTTAATTCCATTAAAAAAAATGCAACAGAAACAACTGTTAATGTTTCGACTTTTCAATTGCGATCGTTGCAATAAAAAGATTGAACATATTTGCGAGTCGTGCAGATGAATGGCGGAGAGGTGGTAAGCCGGTACGGCAAAGAAAATGGGAGTGGGTTAGAAATTGAGTGTCTATCACGGTCTATAGTGTTTAGATGAGTAAGGAAGCTGTCAGGTTAGTAACGAGGCTGTTAGATCCTTGGAGGAATGGAGGGGGGGGGGGTGAGGGAGGGAGGGAGGGAATGAGGCAGGCAGGCAAAGAGGGAGGCAGAAAGGGAAGGAGGGACGGAAGCAAGAAAAGAGGAGATGAAGGAATGGAGAGAAGGAATGGAGAGAAGGAATGGAGAGAAGGAATGGAAGGAGGGAGAGAGGGAGAGAGAGAGAGAAGGGGGGGGGGAGGCTGGTAGGTAGTTGCTATGACGACCCGTGACACACTCACGCCCACACTCGCCCACAACACCCCCCCCTCATTCACCCCTTTTCCACGATCTCCCCACTTCTCCCCCCCCCATCACCCTCCTCCACCCCATCACCCTCCTCCACCCCGTCACCTCCCCCTTCTCTACCCTCCCTCCCTCCCAACCCTCCACCTAAGTGCCTTTCAAGGAAATCCTTCCTTCGGATCCCACAATTCCTACCTCCCCCCCTCCCCCTCCCTTCCCCTCCCTTCCTCCCTTCCCCTCCCTTCCCCTCCCTTCCCCTCCCTTCCCCTTTTCACACCGACAAAATCCAACAAAAACACAATGAACGCCACAACAACGTGATGAAACAGTGAATACATACTGAGGCATTACGACGGACTCGAACCCTCGCACCCTTCCTTGCTGTCGGACAAGGATGGAATATTTAGAATCTTAGAAATTAGTCGACTAGTCGTTGTTGGTTGGTGTTACACAAGTTACTTGTAGTTGCATCGTGTCTGTGTTTAATTTGCTATGATCAAGGGTTCGTAACCTATTGGGGAGTAACTTGGTAACCAAGTAGTTGTTAGATTAGAATGATCACCGTAAGTAACTATACCCTCAATCCTTAGTTTGGATTGCGTAAACAAAACAAAAGTTGAAAATCTCACTGGTAGCAGCTAGTTTGTGTATCGTTGATTTGCAACTTTTTCTGTCAATAAATCTGCTTTGATTTCAGCTGTTGACACCTCCTTCAGCAGTCCCACCGGGCCCCTCCCCCCCCCCAGTAGGCCTGGGGGCTCACAGGCCTACTGGGGACATTCCCACAGGTTGGTGGGATGAAGGGGCTCTCAGGGGCTTACAGGGGGAGCGTAATTGGGTGATCGAGCAGGGGTATGTATGTGAAAAAAAAAAAATTAAGAACCCTTGCTTTTGGTGCTCAATTAAAGGTCCCCCCCCCTTCTCCCCCCCCCCCCTGTCTCGCCCCCCTGTCTCACCCTCTCTTCATTTTGGTGTTTGTCTACACTTCCACTTGTAGTTCATTCGCACTTAAAATCCATGGTGGTAGTTAAATGTTTTGATTTAATAATTTTTTGAGCTTGTATTAGATTGATTAATGAGTAAAATATGTCGATATAATATGGTATGGTGTGTGTGTGTGTGTGTGTGTGTGTGTGTGTGTGTGTGTGTGTGTGTGTGTGTGTGTTCGTGTGTGTGTGTGTGTGTGTGTGTGTGTGTGTGTGTGTGTGTGTTCGTTCCTCGTAAGACTAAACTTAGATATGTGTGAATGTGTGTGGTGGATTTATGTATTCATGGATGAACGTGGTTTGTTGACGTATACATGGATGTGGTTTGTTGACGTATACATGGATGTGGTTTGTTGATTTATATGTTTGATATATGGTTGGATGTATATGGATATGTATATAGTTGGTTGATATACGTGGTTCATACACCTGGCTGCGATCAGCACCACCTTACAGCCTGCTTGACCACACCACCACCAACCAGGAGTCTTGACTTGGGGAGACTTTTAGATTAAAATGAATTCGGTAATGGTATTAGACAGTACTATAATAGTGTTGTTGGGGCTCTACCTCCATGAGGCAACCATTCAGGTGTGTGTGTGCTGCCAGACAAGAGTCTAACAGCAACACCTTGTGTCACCCCCCTCAACACCTTGTGTCACCCCCCTCAACACCTTGTGTCACCCCCCTCAACACCTTGTGTCACCCCCCTCAACACCTTGTGTCACCCCCCTCAACACCTTGTGTCACCCCCCTCAACACCTTGTGTCACCCCCCTCAACACCTTGTGTCACCCCCCTCAACACCTTGTGTCACCCCCCTCAACACCTTGTGTCACCCCCCTCAACACCTTGTGTCACCCCCCTCAACACCTTGTGTCACCCCCCTCAACACCTTGTGTCACCCCCCTCAACACCTTGTGTCACCCCCCTCAACACCTTGTGTCACCCCCCTCAACACCTTGTGTCACCCCCCTCAACACCTTGTGTCACCCCCCTCAACACCTTGTGTCACCCCCCTCAACACCTTGTGTCACCCCCCTCAACACCTTGTGTCACCCCCCTCAACACCTTGTGTCACCCCCCTCAACACCTTGTGTCACCCCCCTCAACACCTTGTGTCACCCCCCTCAACACCTTGTGTCACCCCCCTCAACACCTTGTGTCACCCCCCTCAACACCTTGTGTCACGCCCCTCAACACCTTGTGTCACACCCCTCAACACCTTGTGTCACCCCCCTCAACACCTTGTGTCACCCCCTCAACACCTTGTGTCGGGTGGTCACGTGTGTCGGGCGAGAGGGTGGGTAGGGAGGACGCTCGGCTGGAGAATACATTGTTTACACTGCTTGTCGATCATGCAAGATGTGTGTCAATACTGCAATACTCTGCTGGGGGTAGTAAGAGGGGTTGTTTACACTCACAACCCTCTCTCTCGTGTGTGTGTGTGTGTGTGTGTGTGTGTGTGTGAAATTATACATTTCATTAATACATCAGTTCAGAAAATCACTATTGCATAACCTGAATAGTGTTATAACCGAGTTACAATAACAAACTCCAAGGCAGAGCGTGTCGTTAATATATGCACAATTAGTGTACGTTAGTTAATATGAACGAGGAAATGTAGCGACAACAGTCAACGATGCTCCACTAATTGTGGAGATGTGTGTGTGTGGGAGCGGAAGAGGCGGAGAATAATTGAAAATTGTTTGAAAAACGGAATTTTAGGCTACACGTTTAATCTAAAATGCTCTTGTAATTAAGTATTACCTTTTAACAACAGTAGGCTATTAGGCCGCTAGTCACGATAGAGAATTATTTGAATTTTCAATTATTTGAATTTTCAATTTGAATTAGTCATTTTTTGTGCGTGAAGTTACCAATATTCTCCGTTTGTCTGGGCGCGCGGCGTTCACGTTCAGAACGCCCTACATTTGTGCACGCACTCGACCCAGGCGTAAGAAATGCAGTGGTTTAGGAAAATTCAATACACCGCAATATTGACGTTTCCTGGGACTAATGATCCATGGTTCCGGCGGGTTAGGTGGGGCAGCCTAAAGATTTTGACGCTTTCTAGATAGGCTAAATCATTGGATTTTTTACGGAGGGGAAAATAGAACGTGCTCTCTCGTGTGTGTGTGGGGGGCACCAGAAGATCTGACGGCTTGGCCAATAATTGTTCTTGACAATAATAATTGTAATTGTTCTTGACAATAATAATTGTAATTGTTCTCAATAACTGTATTCATGTAGGCTTGTTTTGGCAGACGCGCTGGAAAATGATAGAACATGATGCATATATATATATATATATATATATATATATATATATATATATATATATATATATATATATATATATATATATATATATATATATTAGTCCAGGTCTCTGACCCCCTTCCCCCTCCCTCGGCTTTGTCTTAAACTTCAACTGTGTGTGTCCGCTTCCCTGTTATTTTTTTGTATTTTTGGTCTTAACACTATTCCTCCACGTCCCCCCCCCCCCGCCCATCTTTGCTGCTCCTTGCTTGCTGTCGCAGGGTGCGTCAGTGTGGCTGGGTCTCCTGACTCGTTGGGACGGTGTACCAATTTTGTACCCGATTTTGAGGGCTACCAACACATTGAAGTGCATTGGTGGAATTTAAGTCCGAAATTTACACAGGTCTTAAAACTAACGAACCCCTTGGCCTTGATAGGTTCGATGACCTGGTTAGAGACTAACTAGCACGTGTAACGATTTGACTAAAGTTTTGTTTTGTTTTTAAGTTTATCCACTTAGACTGGAGTGTAGAGCAACAGTCTTGCCTCTTGGAGCGGCGAGGGTGCAAGTGGCTGAGTGCCTTCGTCAACAGTGTCCTCTCACAGCCTTGCTGGGCGGTTCCTCACCCTGGGACATGGAGAGTAGGGGCCGCCACCACCACCTTCCACAGCCTCGCTCCTCTTGTCTCCTTCAGCTATTTGCGAACCAGTTTGGTGTTTACAACTAAACTGGTTCACTACTAGCCTGGCTGAAACCGGATCTCCTCCTGACGCTGCCCTCCTTGATCGCGAACCCTTGGCTTGCGGGGTGTCAGGGTGGTGGGTTATGCCGCTCAGCCACCCTCTTGTGAGTCGAACACTCACACTTGACACTTTGTGCTAAAAATATATCACTTTCGACTATAGCTTGTTGCTAGCATGCTTTAGCAGGAATTGGGGGGGGGGGGGGTTGGGGGGGGGGGTGAGGGGGCGGGTATAACAGCCCTAGCTAAATTGGAAGGTGTACAGAACGCTGATTTGCTGCACAGAACGTAACGTTGTAGAACAGAGCTCGGTGTAGGCTAGCATTGCCGTGCCGGTGCCTTCAATCACTAGCAGGTTGTTGGTGTAAGTTTTCATTAGTGTTCGTTATTTCCCGGTCTCAGCTGGTGGTGGAGGGAGGTGTCTGTTGTGTGTGGTGGGCCGCATGACCTGAAGGGCAGGGCGGGGGAGAACAGAGGCAAGGAAGGAGACGCAGATCAGGACGTCAGGTGAGGGTAGAGGGGGTCATGGGTCGACATACGGGAGATACTGGGTTTAAAGACGCTTAAAACCTGTTTGGAAATAAGAGATATGGTCACTCCTGTGTGTGTGTGTGTGTGTACACGGGTACACGCATTCGTTCGTGTGTGCGTGTGTACACGGGTACACACATTCGTTCGTGTGTGCGTGTATGTTTGTGTGTGCGTACAAGAGTTGAGGCTCGTCCCATGTTGTACATCACTTGCCAGAATGTGAAGGCCAGCAGGATTTTTTTTTTCCACCTCCTTGCTCCGACAAGACAGTTTAGGTTCAACACCAGGTACATGACGGGTGCCTCCTTGCTGTACTCCGGCTACTGCTGTATTCCAGCTACTGCTGTAATCAAATGGTGCTTCCAAGCTGTTCCTCGGCAACTACAGCAACAGGTACTTGAGCTACTACATCTGGCTGTAGCTGTACCCCAACACACACAGGCTGCTTGAACGCTGGTCCTTACGGCCGCCGTTATGTATATTCAAATGGTTCCAGGGGGGTTTATCACCTAATACGTCATATTTTGTTTACGCAATTGACCAACCCGTTAAAAAAGTAAAAGTTACGCATCAAAATTATTGTCGTTTTCTATGCATCGGCGTCGATAAATTAAATGGGTTGTTTGGTGCCTTAAACTTGACCAACTGGTCATGTGGTTACGTAAAGACCTGGAACACGATTCATGAAGCAGTTACGCAACCACTTACGAACCTGTATATCTTTCCTCAATCTTTGGCGGCTTTGTTTACAATTATTACACAGTTAATGAGCTCCGAAGCACCAGGAGGCTGTTTATAACAATAACAACAGTTGAATGGGAAGTTTTCATGCTTGTAAACTGTTTAATAAATGTAACCAAAGTCCTCAAAGATTGAGAAAAGATGTACACGTTCGTAAGTGCTTGCGTAACTGCTTCGTGAATCTGGGCCCCGGACACCAACCACCACCACCACGTGGTCACGCGGAGGGATACCCAATATGGCGGCGGTTTTATAAGTCTTTCCCCCCGCAACAAGAAGTGGCTAATTCTCACTCTTATTGCCATAATGATGGAACATTCGTCATCATTATGGCAACAAGAGTAAGCATTGAGACGTGTTGCACTGGTAAGATGTAACGAACACACACAGCATCATATGCATCCTGGGATCAGCTGATGGATGTAAACAAACACACGTGCGGAATTGTGTTTCTAGTTCTGGATGTCCGAGTGAATGAATTTAGATATATTTTGAATTTTTCAGGGGTAAAGCGCCAAGCCATTACGACTATATAGCTTTTGGAATGGGTCAGGATAAGGATTTGGGATGGGACGGGAGAAGGAATGGCCAGTTTGGTGTCTCCCAGACTTGCGGTAGCCTCAGCTAGTTAGTCATACGTCCACCTCAGTATATATGTGCTCTCTATAGTCTTATCTCAGTATATATGTTCTCTCTATAGTCTTATCTCAGTATATATGTGCTCTCTATAGTCTTATCTCAGTATATATGTGCTCTATAGTCTTATCGCATACACTGGTCTTTTGCAACAGTGTCTTTCAGATATATGATATACACGCGCGTGGTCGTAGGAGATGGTATGTGGGTGCTATATAATATATATATATATATATATATATCATTTTAGCTCATTTTGGTTAGGATAGATTGGATTGGGTTTGCTTAAGAGGTACATAGATTCCTCAGGTCTTAGACCCTTCTCCAGTAACTCAAACTGTCCTCTCTAATAATACTGTTGACGTCAATATCCCCCCCCCCCCGCAACGGACAAAACTACTATGTACCAATGTACCATTAACCACAGCGGCTGGCAAACATCTTCGTTTCCTATGTGTGGGGTGGTTCGGTTAGGCTAGGATAGGGTCGTGTGTTTTAATACACCACTTCTGGCCGTTGTGTCGAGAGAGGAGAGGACAGGCTGGGCAACCAGGCTGTGGGAGTGGGACAGATGTGCCAGCGACCTCATGGGCAAGCATTCATAGCCAAGTTGATCACCGCGTCCAATCCGGACTCGGCTTCGTTGGGTTTTCTGGGTACAGTTCACCATCTGCCACCCACCTCTTCCCCCACCTGCCACCCACCTCTTCCCCCCACCTGCCACCCACCTCTGCCCCCCACCTGCCACCCACCTCTGCCCCCCACCTGCCACCCACCTCTCCCCCACCCTCCACCGTCAAGGCCAATGCTCCCACCTTCTCACCCCCACATAAGCAATTTATAATTCCTTAAGCTTAGTCCGGAAATCGGTTCCTCCCTCTCCCCAGCTAACGTTTGTTTAAAGTAACTTCACAGTGGAAAGTTATTATTTTGTCCTTATCACTCCAGTTATTTTTTGTGGCCAAGTTTGGAGCTAATTTTTTCTAGCAGGGATAAAGGATATAAATAAAAAAATAATAAAAAATAAGTAAAAACAAATTAAAATATGACCGGGGAGTTACTTCAGGTTAGCACTGGTGCTGACCCGTCTTGAGTACTCCTAGGTACTCACTTGCCTTCTTCAGAGCGGGAGACATTGCTGAAATTACATTACAGAGAACATAGACACGATAAAATACCAAAATTATTAGTTATACTGGAAATGACGATATGGTAGGGAAATGCAGAAACCCAATGAGGAGCAGAGGTCCCATAAGGCACAATCAGAGAATACTGAACATCAAGGATCCATGGCTGTTCAAGACTTTCCCAGCAGGCGCTATTAAAATATTAAGAGAAAACTTGGATATCTTCAAGAAAATATTAGTAGACACATTCTTGCCCAAAATGACTGACTTGTCGGGTTGTACTGAGCCTGCGGGCAGCTCCAACCAACAGTTTGTAGGACCAAATGATCTCAAGACAAGCCTGAGCTTGAGGCTGTAGAGAACCCAGGAACCCGTTCCAGGTACGACCCAGTTAGCAACAAGAATAATAGGCAGCTGTGCTGGAAGTTCAATCATTCGCCAGACCTATATTTTCGCAAATTTGCAAAACAGAACAAAACAAACCGAAGTTGTACTGAACTTACTGGATCCTGCAGCCTCTCCGAGGCACAAACCAGGGTTTTACACAACTCCTCCCTGCACCCGAGCGTATGTCAATAGGCCGTTCTCCCTCTTCGCCCTTACATCATTACGTTTTCAACTAGACTAGAACTACAACTAGACTTCGGTTTCAACTCTTTTACCCTGTCGTAGAACAAAACAATAGATATTACCATCACGGTAAAATTTGCGGATCTTGTCTTTATACAGCTTGCTGTGGACAGATGTAACTCATCATGTAGCCTAGGGCAGCTGCATATAGGCCTGTGTACTTAAGTATGTTTATAATACACAAATTATGATGCTACTGAGGTCAGCCTAACCATAGCCCGTGCTTCTTGCCCCGCTCCTGTGCCGGGTAAGTTACGGGTTCACCATAGCCCGTGCTACTTGGAACTTGTTCCGAGTAGCTGAATGTATAACAACAACAACCACCCCAACTGGGAGGGAAGACCTCGTGCCATTGGTCGCCGAGCGTGACCTCAGAGAGACACAGGAAGCAGGACCTCGTTATTTATTGGCCAATAGTGTGTGTGACGTCAGAAATCTTAGACGCTAAATTATTCAGTATTGGTATATAATTTGTGACGTCAAAATAGTTAGGAGGTAAAATAATTATAGGGAAGAGGTTAGGAGGGGGGGGGGGGGGAGTGAGGGGTCGTAATTGTTTTTGACGTCAGAACATTGAAGTTGTGTTGGTCTTTTTCTCATGACATCAGAATCACTGAAGTCCAGCATTTTAGATGTCTCGTGTGATGTGGCATGTACCGTTATTGGTCTCTTGTCCGTCAAGTCGGCAGGTGTTGGCGTGTCCGTAAAGTCGGCAGGTATTGAAGATACCAAAGGGCGTGGAGTCGGGAAGCCTGACACCAGAGGGCCGTGACAAGCGTTGCCGACCACCAACACCTGCCCCCACTTCCCCCCCTCCCTCCCCCCTCTGAGACCTGCCAGGGAGGCCCTGACGTGCTGTGTCAGCCTCCATGACGTAATGGAGCCCTTAAAGTGTCAAGCCCCCCGTGTCATTGGTTCGTCATCCGTGACGTCAGAGTCTATACACGGATTCTCATTGGTGTTCCGTGTGATGCACAAGATTCCGGAAGTGATATAGAGCCTTTTGGGTCCTCTTCGGTAAACATGTCCATTGATATGTCACTCCCTATTGGTCATATAGAAAATCTAGTATTTGGAAAAAAACATTAATGCAGAAAGTGTGTTACGGTAATGTGTAATAACGTGTAATCGTATTTTTAATGAGGCAGTTGAATGGGATCGAACCTAGGCGTTTGTGATCAAGCCTCAGGCGCGCACACCTGATAGAGTAGGTAAGTGCGTGTGCCTGATCACGGCCACGACTCATCAGGCATTTACCTAGCCACTGACGAAACCTTTACATCTTTCCTTAAGCAAGGCAGTTTAGTTTACATTTATTAAAGAGTTAATGAACTCGCAAGCACTACGAGGTTATTTATAGCAATTAACAACCTTGGCTTGTGAAGTTTCCACGCTCGAAAGATGTACAGGCTTCGGAAATGCTTGGTAAAACCTGGTCTTAAAGCGCGGTTCGAACCTCGGTATCGATTCAGAGATGATAATTTATAATAATAATAATTCATTGTGTTGTGGGACAGGAAGCCAGAGTGCATACATTTTACAACCCCACAACAAGCTGACTAACTCCCGAGTACCTACTCAGTGCTAGGTGATCAGGTGCATTAGGTGAAAGGAAATGTGCCCAACCATTTATATGTCCCGCCCGGGATTCGAACCCGGAATTCTCGATTGTGCGTCGAGAACGAACCGGGCTATACTAGCGGGACCCTATCTAAGATGAATGTAATTAAGACCTGAATCTCGTGTCAGTAGATCAAGCACTTGATCATAGTGATAACAGCATCTTTGATAAGAGGTTAATGTCTTGAGAACGCGTTCCTTGCGTTCTTTCCCTCTTCTCAGATAAGAACTCACACAAGTTTAGTGATAATGGTGCCTTACTGTCTGCCACGCCCCTTGTGTAGTGTCTGCATTCACCCAGTGCTGCTTGCGGGGGTTGAGCTCTGATCTTTCGGCCCGGCCCGGCCCGGCCCGGCTCTCAACTGTCAATCAATCGACTGTTCCTTAACTACTAATTTTTTCCCTCCCCCCCCCTCCCACACACACACACACACGCTGGCTAACATCAGAGCAGCATTCAATGACCTGTGTAAGGAATCATTCAGAATCTTGTACACCACATATGTAAGACCAATCCTGGAGTATGCGGACCCAGCATGGAGGCCCGTACCTTGTCAAGCACAAGGACGAAAGCTGGAAAAAGTTCAAAGGTATGCCACTAAACTAGTCCCAGAACTAACAGGCATGAGTTACGAGGAAAGGCTGCGGAAATGCACCTTACGACACTGGAAGACGAAGAGTAAGGGGAGACATGATCACAACCTACAAAATCCTTAGGGGGAATTGACCGGGTAAACAAGGACAAACTATTCAACGCTGGTGGGACGCGAACAAGGGGACACAGGTGGAAACTGAGTACCCACATGAGCCACAGAGACGTTAGAAGGAACTTTTTCAGTGTCAGAGTAGTTAACGGATGGAATGCACTAGGAAGTGATGTGGTGGAGGCTGACTCCATACACAGTTTCAAATGTAGATATGGATAGAGCACAGTAGGCTCAGGAACCTGTACACCAGTTGATTGACAGTCGAGAGACGGGACCAAAGAGCCAAAGCTCAACCCCCGCAAGTACAATTAGGCGAGTACACACACATATAATGCTGATTTAAGGGCTTCTGGTATCTCACCTGTTTCCAAGCTGTTCCTCCTTAGTATACAGAGTTGCTCGTATTACAGGTTCTTCAACATTCCTTAATAAATATGGCATTCCCGAGGTTGAGTGCCTGGGCATGTAGTCACTTCATCATTCCAAGTCAGCTGTGCTGGTGTTAATATCAGCTATATTGAGAAACTTGCTACAATGCTCTAGTGCTGGAATGAAGATGCAGGAGATACCTGATATGAGTGTATTAAAAGCCAGATTTTTGGATGTGTAACGTACTTTTTCTGAAGGTGTTGTGTATATATATTTACACACATTCTTCTGTATACAATACGGAATATACAGAACACTGTATACAATATCTTGAGAAAGAATGTAGGTTATACGCGGATATTTGGGTTTAAATACATGTATACATGTATTGCCTTCCTCAGCGTCCGGATATCTTTTATAAGGAAGTTGTCCGGATTTTCAGCTTTCATGTTGTTTACTGGCGGTGTTGGGAAGTGGTGAGGGTTCTCTCGCTCGCGCTCTCTCGATCTCGCTCACGCTCTCTTGCTCACGCGCTCTCGATCTCACTCACGCTCTCTCGATCTCACTCTTTTTCTCCCTACCTAAAACTGACCTCTTCCTTTCTTCTTCCATCTTTGCTTTTTGCCTGCGTTGATTACCTGTTCGCTATTTCGAGTTTTTCTCGCAGCCTGGCCGGTGGTCAGCCTTCCCTGGTGATTGGCCGGTCTGTGGGCTGTTTGTCTTCCTAGCTAGAAGGTACACAGAGCCATCACAGCCTGGTTGGTTTGGCTTCCTCCTTGTGCCTTCATAATTTGTCATTGTCTAGCTGTTCTCTTTTTGTAGTCTTCTATGTCGCCAAGAATTTTGCTTTTCTGGCCTCAAGATTCGTGGTGGTAGAGATAGGTTATAAATGCCAGCTTTGTTGGTCTAATTCTTCACATAACACAACCACTGGGAAATGGAAGTAATTCTGTGTCACACTGAGCCTTACTATGCCTCACGTAGACCTAGGCGTTTAGTAGCCAGCGTTCTCTATTTGGCATCAACTTCCTTGTTGAGAGCTTGGTGTTTGGAGAGCAACGTCAACCATTATTTCCTCAATCACCATGTTTGTAAGTAAGTTTGTAAGCAGTGTGTTTCCTACATGCCCTCTCTGCTGATTGATTCGTAGCCTATCCTGGCACTGTTAAGTGCCGTATTAGAGGTTCTTAACTCTTCTCCAAATTACGGGCTCACCATAGCCCGTGCTACATGGACACCTCGTTCTGAGTAGCTAAATCTAAATCATCATCTTCCCCAATTTCTGTGTTTCCACCTCAGTTTTCATCAGTGCCTTCCAGTAGGAGCTCGTATAACTCGGGTATTTCTGCCATTTCTTAGGGTCTCCGTGGCTTTGCGTGTGAGAGAGATATAGACAATATAGATGTAGAAAATTCAGATGTTTTGGCGAAGTATAAGGTAAGGTAACCACTCGGGGAGTGAATGAGGCGAGGTTGTCGTAGTGTGGTGTGGGTCCCCAAGGTGGAACACGTGTCGGCGTTCGAACCCTGGCGTTCAAACCCAGGCAGCTTGGTTGAACCTGCATTAAGGGCAGGTAGCTTCGTTGAATGTCACAAAACCGGGAAAAGTTGCGAAGACGAAATTTTGTAACGAGAAAAATTAACGAGTCTTACAAAGTTTAGGCTATCTTAAATAATATTTATTGCTGGAAAAATGTCTACAACTTTCACGGTCGCATTGGGTTCTCTGTTGCAAAGTATCTTCAATAAACTAATTTTTGTGGTCGGTATAAACTAGGCAAATTTAAATAATTTATTGCTCACACGGTCTTGAAGGTCGTTGGCAGCGCGCCCTTTTTTAAATCTCTTTGGCGCCATGGTGGAAGCCTCTCGCCCCAATCGGGACAGCGCCAACCACTCCTGGCGGGGTAATTTCCTGCCTATACCCATTCCCGAATGGCCTCGTCTCGCCTCGTTGCCGTATTGACTAAATGCCTTATCTTCCAAGTGTTAATTAATACACGCGAGACGTTCACAGGGAAATGTGTGCCGAATCAGGCCGACGACCCACACAGTGATCAAAACTCCACGTAAACTGTTCCCTCCATCGCTATAATTAGAAGCTGCGGAGGTCACTGATGGAACGAATGGTTCAGAAATATCCCTGGAGGCGTGTGTGGGAGACTGGGACGGTGTTGGGAGAGGCGGTCTTGTGTATGGAGGACAGGGAGTCCAGGGGACAGCCCCGCTCTTGTGCCAGGCAAGTCCACTACGGGCTCACCATAGCCCGTGCTACTTGGAACTTTTTGTTCCCAGTAGCGAATCATAAATAACAATAATGAGGGACGGGTGGGGGTTGAGAGACGTTGGGATGCACAAGATGGGCAGGGTCAAGCACCGCCATCTACGTAGGTGGGCACGGTAGGTTCAGCGGGCCTTCTAGGCAGGTAGGCAGGCTAGGTTAAGCAGCCCCTCTAGGTAGGAATGGATGCAAATGTGCATCCTTTAAGTAGGCAGGCATTCAAGGGTAAACTGCTCCCATAAGCATTCATTACCTTATACCTTGGTTTCCTTTAATTCTCCTCCCCTTACCCCTCTACACCTGCTCCCCCACTATATACCTGCCCCCCCTATACACCTGCCCTCCCCCTATACACCTTCCCTCCCCCTATACCACCTTCCCTCTATTTACACATTCCCCCTTCCTCTCCCTCTCCCCCTTCCCCGAACACCTGTCTCGTGCCACACGACACCTGGGGACAGGGAGGACCAACAATACACCCACACAGGACACTCACCTAACTTACACTACACCACTACACCGTGCTGGTGCTGCTGCTGCTGCTGGTGTTTTTGTCTACCAGAAGACGTGGCAGCGGACTTGCGATTGTACACTGATGACCAGTGCATAGAAAACGTCAAACTTGCAGAGCTTGAATTAAAACAAAAATGCGTCGCATTCTAAACACTTTTTTTAAGAAATGCATCGTACTGCGTGGGTGGACGGGTTAAGGGTTTTCCAGAATTTCAATGAAAAAAATGGAATGTTGCTGTGTGTTGCAGATATGACACCCAACTAGGCTTTTGTGCTTTTGTTCAATGGGGAAATTTCTGGTGAAATGACTGTAGGTTATATTCAGGAGTCGACTGGGTGAAGGTTAAATTGTTCACTGCCTTGTTAATGCAGTTTGGTGACAGGCGTACACCACATGTGTGCCAACCTCCTCCCCCCCCTCCCACGCTCTAGGTGCTGTTCACCTACACAGAGTACACCTGCTACAGTGACCCTCCCCCCCCCCCCCTTCATGTGTTGACGCTACACGTGCGGCCCTCAGGTATCTACTTCAGTTGTTAGAAGTTAGGGGAGTATCTACTTCAGTTGTTAGAAGGTAGGGGAGTATCTACTTCAGTTGTTAGAAGGTGGGGAAGTATCTACTTCACTTGGTAGGAGGTAGGGAACCAACTACTTCAATTATTCAAATTTACTGGTTGAGTGGCCAGTGATGACTTTACAAGCGTGAGATCGCCAGTTCGCTCCCATAAGTTCGATCCTTGAGAGATTTGTTTTTACGACAGTTCAAATCTACCGATATATTTGATTGGTAAATAATTTATCAGTCGTTGAAAAAGGCACATTGGTTAGGAAAGGGTTTACCTTAAGTTCACCATCTTCTGTTCTACGAGCCCACAGATGATGGTATTGTAGGTGTTATTGATCTGTGTCCCAGCAGGACCAGAGGGCCATAGCCATAGAGGATGGTACTCAGCCTATCAACTATCTCTTAGCCAGAAACAAGTCCTTTTTTCCATGACTAAACTACCCGCTAGGCCTTAGAGGGTAGTCTACTGCCCTAGGCCTTAGGAGCATGTAATCCTTCCATGTTCATACTAAAGGGATTAATATAAATAAATCCAAAAGATAGGCTATAATAAAGGATTTTTTTTTTGGGGGGGGGGCTGTGAAGCTCTCTTTAAGATTTCATATTGATATATTTAATAGTTTTGTATTTATTCAAGAATACACGTCTGTGCTGTATTCTGTACATTTGTGTTGTGCGATTTTTGAGATGTGTGTATGGGAGGGTTGAGGGGGGATGGAAGGGGGAAGAGGTTACATTTGTATATTAAGGACCATTTCCTATTTTTTTAAATTATGTGCTGGCATAGAAAATGGGATTAATTGACTACAAATATATAGGAGATTGTGTGTGTACTGAGAGCCTATGTCCAGCTCCATTTTCCCTTACCACCTTCCCTCGCCATCTCCCCTCGCCACCTTCCCTCGCCACCTTCCCTCGCCACCTTCCCTCGCCACCTTCCCTCGCCATCTCCCTTCGCCACCTCCCCTCGCCACCTCCCCTCGCCACCTTCCCTCGCCACCTTCCCTCGCCACCTTCCCTCGCCACCTTCCCTCGCCACCTTCCCTCGCCACCTCACCTCGCCACCTCCCCTCGCCACCTCCCCTCGCCACCTCCCCTCGCCACCTTCCCTCGCCACCTTCCCTCGCCACCTCCCCTCGCCACCTTCCCTCGCCACCTCCCCTCGCCACCTTCCCTCGCCACCTTCCCTCGCCATCTCCCCTCGCCACCTTCCCTCGCCATCTCCCCTCGCCACCTTCCCTCGCCACCTTCCCTCGCCACCTTCCCTCGCCACCTTCCCTCGCCACCTTCCCTCGCCATCTCCCCTCGCCACCTTCCCTCGCCATCTCCCCTCGCCACCTTCCCTCGCCACCTTCCCTCGCCACCTTCCCTCGCCACCTTCCCTCGCCATCTCCCCTCGCCACCTTCCCTCGCCACCTCCCCTCGCCACCTCCCCTCGCCACACCTTCCCTCGCCACCTTCCCTCGCCACCTTCCCTCGCCATCTCCCCTCGCCACCTTCCCTCGCCACCTCCCCTCGCCACCTCCCCTCGCCACCTCCCCTCGCCACACCTCCCCTCGCCACCTTCCCTCGCCATCTCCCATATTCGCAAGTACAACGAGAAATGACAATTTCTTCACATAGGGGCAAAGGGAGACGGTGGCTGAGCGAACAGAACACTGTACACTTGATCCTGTGGTCCCGGGTTCGATCCCGGGCGCCGGCGAGAAACAATGGGCAGAGTTTTTTTTCACCCTGATGCCCCTGTTACCTAGCAGTAAATAGGTACCTGGGAGTTCACGGGCTGCTTCCTGGGGGTGGAGGCCTGATCGAGGACCGGGCCGCGGGGGACACTAAGCCCCGAAATCATCTCAAGATAGGGGTGGGGGGGGGGTTAAGGTGTGGGGTTTAAATACCTAATGGAGACTAAAAATTAATAATTTCCTCAAGTTGGTGATTTGTAGCGACTATTGACGCAAGCACTCCAACCCCGGGGCGGTTGCATAGCGGCTCTCTTCAACAACTTAAGTTGCAGGCGTGATTGATGTGTCGGAGGCGTCAGTAGCAGCGATGATGACATCCAGGCAATACTGACATCCCCACAAACTATCTCTCGCGCTCTCTCTCTCTTTTAGGCTATTTTTTGGTTTTGTTTTCGCCGAGGAAATATGAAATAAATACCGCCAGCCGAGACCGGCCGCGTGCTCTGACGTCACGGCGAGATAGACTTGCCAAGCTTGTGTTAAGGGAATGGTGTTTACTGCTTTTCCTCCTCCTCAAGTTCCTTTCATTCTAGAGGCGAACTTATGCGCTATTCTAACATTGGAATACGCGCTCGCACGCTCAGCAAACCGCTCCGAGTTTTTTTTTTTTTTGCCTGCATAGCAGTATTGCGGGTGTTGCCAAATGAAGGTCCTCACTATTAACACTGATTTTCAGAAGCACGTGATCAATACTCAAGCATCCTTTTTCCCAGTGATTACCGCCGCTTGTCGGAAAGCTTGGGGCTGACGTGAGCGAGCGAGACGGTCACGTTTGCATCTTGGGAACAACAGCTGATTGTGCCCTTCAGCTGGGCTGGCCCTCTCACAAACTGTTACAGAGAAGCCTCTCATTGATTCACTCCCACCCCGCGAATCGCGGCAAGGGCCATATTAACATTTTTAGCTGTTTATAAGAATTTTTGTTTTGTTTTCATTCTTGTAACCCAAGCAAGGATACAGAACCCGTAGCCGAATACAGTATACGGCTTTCGTGTTTGTGTTGGCCTCTCGTGAAGAAGCACTTGAGAGAAGGGGGGAGAGAGGGAGGGAGAGAGAGAGAGAGCGAGCGAGCGAGCGAGCGAGCGAGCGAGCAACAGAGACAGAGGGAAACAGAGATATGTAGAAGCGGTTTTCCAGCGCACATAGACACCCGATTCTGAAATCGATTTTTGTACATCACAGCAAGCTAATTGGAGAGGACAGAGCCTGGTAGACTCACCCCCCAGGCCTCAAGTCTACCCCCCCCCCTCCCCCGGGCTTCTCTCAGGGAGGTGGGGGGGGGGGCGTACATTTTAGCCCCCCTCCAACCCCTCCCTTTGTCGTGATCTAGTAGCCCCCTTCACTTTATGGGGCTACTATAACGTGATGGGGGCTACCTTGTCGGCTTGCTGGGGGCTACCTTGTCGGCTTGCTGGGGGGCTACCTTGTCGGCTTGCTGGGGGGCTACCTTGTCGGCTTGCTGGGGGGCTACCTTGTCGGCTTGCTGGGGGGCTACCTTGTCGGCTTGCTGGGGGGCTACCTTGTCGGCTTGCTGGGGGGCTACCTTGTCGGCTTGCTGGGGGGCTACCTTGTCGGCTTGCTGGGGGGCTACCTTGTCGGCTTGCTGGGGGCTACCTTGTCGGCTTGCTGGGGGGCTACCTTGTCGGCTCGCTGGGGGGCTACCTTGTCGGCTCGCTGGGGGGCTACCTTGTCGGCTCGCTGGGGGGCTACCTTGTCGGCTCGCTGGGGGGCTACCTTGTCGGCTCGCTGGGGGGCTACCTTGTCGGCTCGCTGGGTGGCTACCTTGTCGGCTCGCTGGGGGACTACCTTGTCGGCTCGCTGGGTGGCTACCTTGTCGGCTCGCTGGGTGGCTACCTTGTCGGCTCGCTGGGGGCTACAAAGCCATCTTACGGAGGCTACACACCCAGTTTACCAGGCCTTCCTACTCGCCTTGCTGGCACTGGTGTTCTAGAGAACGTGATTATATTATATATATATATATATTAATATATATATTATATATATATATATATATATATATATATATATATATATATAATATTCACGAGCAGCTGTTGTCACTGCTGAGGACACAGTCTATGGATGAAATATGTATCCATAGAAAAACACACACACACATAATTCTCTTGAAGCCTCATACGTTCGTGTTCATGTGACATCCATGTGCTGACATGCTTCATGGCATGACGTCAGCGTTCGTGTAGGGGCTCGGAGACGGTGTATAAGCGTCCTGGGGGTGTAAACACGCTCCTGGTGACGTCACTGAAACTCTTAAGAATCAACATTGCTCTTAAGAATTGTAGAGCATAATACAAACACTGAATATTTGTTGTTGAATACAAGTATTCTTGAGTTTGTTTATATATATATATATATATATATATATAATAATAATTTGTATATTTTGGTAGCAGTCTTTCTTTTAAACATATTTCGTTGAAAACGACAATTTTTGGATTTATGTTTCTGGCACGAATCTTATCGATATTTCTAATGTTTTTCTTCACTGAAAAATTCTCTCTCCAAAATTCTTTTTTACTTTATATTGGGACTAATGCCTAGTGGTGCGTTTCGTAAAGTCACTCCTCACATTCTCAAAGACAAATTCTACCGTGTTTAGCACCGGGTTATGTACTCTTATGGTGAGATGGTTAGGTAACAATGGATGAAAAGGTTTAGTAACATATGGATGAAAAGGTTTAGTAACATATGGATGAAAAGGTTTAGTAACATATGGATGAAAAGGTTTAGTAACATATGGATGAATCACATTACATGGGGGATATTGATAAGATATTAAATGTATCTGCATAGTGTGACTTATTGGCAGCTTATGTTCTTATGGGTGCTTCCGTTCCTGTGGCTGGGTCATTCGGTCCTGCTTCTGCTAAATAGTTTTCAGCAAGAAGTGCCGGACCAACCGGGCTGTAGTGGATATGTGGACCAGGCTCTCACTAGTCAAGCCTGCCCCCGGGCCGGGTTTGGGGAGTAGAACTCGCAGAACCTCGTCCAGGTGCAGGTACAATCCAGACACAGGCTGTTGACGTGGGATCCATAGGCTCCAGGCTTTCGATAGTGCCTCTGGCCGGAGGCCCTCGACACGGTTCCTTTAACCAACCATCTGATGGTAAGAGTCCGTTCGCTTATCGATGTAAACAAACCCGTAGGTAGTCTACACAGGTATACACAGAGGCACGTGCCTGACGTTAACCTTTGGGTTTACAACAGCAACTTTCGGTGTTGTAAATACCTCAACCCGTTTTCCACCCAGAGGCAATAGGACAAGTGCTGACTGTTGTAAACGTTAGTCAATCCACTTGGCCGGGTCGGTACAGCGACGCCAGCTTCTTGCAGGGCTGGCGTTCGATCCCCGATGGTCTGAGGATGGTGGGGGTAGATTTGAATAAGAAAGTATTTGACTTAAACGATGTAAACTCGATGTCGTGTCGCGATGTTTTGAGGAGTGACCGCCAGAAGTGAAATGGGTTCTGTGTCGCTCACGCAGAATGATACACAATGGTTTGTTTTGATGGTTTGGGAGGCCTACGTGATGAATGAAGGAGCTTGAGGATGGTTTGCGTGCGTGCGTGTGTGTGTGTGTGTGTGTGTGTGTGTGTGTGTGTGTGTGTGTGTGTGTGTGTGTGTGTGTGTGTGTGTGTGTGTGTGTGTGTGTGTGTCTCTAGAGATTAAATAACCCTACATTCTCTGTTGTTAAAGTATTTTTCTCCGTATCCGACCCCAGGACCTTGCCACGGACTATGACTCGGACACGAAGGTTCAAGAAGCAGCCGTGAGGATCCGTGACTCGTCAGACTCGCCCTTGGAGTCGAAGCACCCTGGGAAAGATCTGGTATCCTCTGAATCATTGTTGGAATCGAGCGACGAGGCGATAAGTCCAACACCGTCCTGCACATCCTTGGATTCGATGATTCGAGAAGTTGAAGCGGGATTCTCCTTTTATTCTTTGGACTTGAAGTCTCATAGCAGTCCAGATTCAAGAGTGTCACACACGTCCTCGGCTTCAAAGCTTGGAGAGCATGGAAGGAGATTCAATGAATCTTTAATGGTGCTTAAGCCTCAATCTCTAAGTTCAGGAGACACTGAAACATCTGTAGATTCAAAATTTGAAAGCGAGACTTGCCGATGCACTGAGTTTTCGTTGGAGTCGTCATTCGAATCAAAACTTGAGGCATCAGGTTCACGGTTTACTGATTCATCCTTTGATTCGAAGTCTCTGGGAGAAGGTTCTAGGTGTTCCGGCTTCTCTTCTGATTCAAAATGTCAAGGAACAAGTATAGGATACTCAGACTCCACATCAGATTCGAAGGTTCTGAGCGAAACTCATACATATTCCGAATCATCATTGGACTCAAAGCTTTGCAGAGTAGATTCAAGGTATTCAGATTCATCTTTTGATTCGATACATGGAGGTAAAACCCTTAAACCCGCAGTCACATCCTGCAACTGGGTGTATTATGGAAATAAATCTACGAGTTCTCATTTATCTCTGGGTTCGAAGCTCGAGGCAAGATTCTCTCACCCATCATTGAGCTGGAGGTTTCATAGGAAAGCTTCTACATCCTCCTCAGCCTACTCTGGTTCTTCGTCTCGTTCAAGGCTTCAAGGCTTGGAAGGATCCGACTCATCCTTGGCTGCAAGACTAGAAGCACTCGATTTAACGAACACGCTGACTCCGTCTCTGAGTTCGACATTCCAGGGATATGATGGATCGTTCAGTTCATCCATAGATACAGGACTTCAGGAGGGGGCTTCAGGGTATTCGGATTCGTCTTTTGAATCGAGGCTTCGCGAAGAAGTTTTAAAATATTCTAGTTTATCTTTGAATGGGAAGTTTGAGGCATCATATTCGGGAATGTTGATTCGTTTTCTACTCTAAAGCTTCATGAAAACTTTCTCCGATACTCGGACTCTTCCTTCAAGGTTGAGCTTGAAAAGTTGCATTCAGGATATTCTGATTCGTCTTTGAATTCAAAAATTCAAACAACAGACTCTGAATATTTTGTTTCAGCCTTAGAATCAATGTTAAAAAAAGCCGAGTCCATAAAGCAAGACTTGAAATCCATCTTTGATAAGAAGCTGAGAGGACTGAATTATCGACCCGAGTTCCCTGGCGCCTCTCCTGATGAGACGTTTCTGGAAGTCGATTTAGAGAGTCTCGAAACGCAGCATCCGGCAAGTAAGCATCTTCGTGTGAACTGCATCTACCAAGACTTAGTAGATTCTACTAAGAATTCAAAGCTTCAGGCGTCGGCATCAAGGGTTTCAGATCCATCTTTAAGTTTAAAGTTTCATGCAACAGGTTTGCGATATTTCGACTCGTCTTTAGACCAGCTGAAGAAAGGTGATCCAGGAGGTATCGGTTCGAACTGGCTGTATTCCGACTCATCCGTGGGTTCGAGCCTATCTGACACATATTCGAATCTGGAGGTCCAGGAAGCGGATTCTTCATCATGTTGCGGCACACTTGGACTGGAAACTGCAGAGTTCCGAGTCTTCCATAGACTCTGAGCTTCAGGGAGCAAGCACCAGGCGCACCAGCTGGGATTCATCCAGTTCATGGAATGATGATGATGATGATGATGCAACATTTTAACACAGAAGGATGTTTTCCTTAACTCTCCAGCTGTTGAAAACTGTCCGTCCTCATATGGTCCAAATCCATTCCATGTCGCCTGACCCGTCTTCAGGGTGTGGTGGTCCAAGCTACAGCCGCCTCCTGACCCGTCTTCAGGGTGTGGTGGTCCAAGCTACAGCCGCCTCCTGGCCCATCCTCACCTTGTGTTCCTCCTGTTTTATCGTAAACGCCATTTTCGCAAATATTCAATTTTTTTTTTGCCGGTAGGACGAGGTTGTGTGTTTCGGTTCTCTTGGTAAATTTTGAATGAAAACTTTCATTCAAAATTGTACATTTTGAATGAAACGTATTGTACACGTTCTGGTTGACGTGTACAATACGGAGATCTCACACGTGACAACACTCGACCTGTAATCACTGTAATTCACTGCCAGTGTTAGAAGTGCACTTGTCAAAATGTTGCTCAACGCGTCATAATAAAAGGCGCTCGAGTTCACTTAAGTCTTATTCGAAGATATCACTCAAGATATCTTTGAACATGACATTTAATTCCAAGTCTGGAAACACCTAATATAACGTGACCGAAAACCCCTAAGCAACCTTATCTAGGTCGGCCGAGCGGACAGCACGCGGGACTTGTGATCCTGTGGTCCTGGGTTCGATCCCAGGCGCCGGCGAGAAACAATGGGCAGAGTTTCTTTCACCCTATGCCCCTGTTACCTAGCAGTAAATTAGGTACCTGGGTGTTAGTCAGCTGTCACGGGCTGCTTCCTGGGGATGGAGGCCTGGTCGATGACCGGGCCGCGGGGACACTAAAAGCCCCGAAATCATCTCAAGATAACCTCACGAAGGTTAACAGTGTTAAAAACGCACAATATTGCAACGAAATGGTCCCGAGGTCGAGGCCCCGTGTAGGGTGAGACGTTTAGAAACGTTTCATTACACCTGATGCTTCTGTTCACCTAGCAGTAATTATGTACCTGGGAGGCAGGAAACTGTTGTGAGGGTTGCTAATCCTTGGCTTTGGGAGACCTCGATAACCCTAACAGGCTTCTTGTTTCCCAACAGAAGGGAAATATTTGCACTATATTAATGTATATGATGTTTTGATTATATGTTTGAAGTTGTAAACTCTCCGTAGAGAGTAAACCACAGTAAACCAGTTACTTAACAGTAAGCTACAGTAAGTTAGTTTAGTTCATTATGCACAATCTCATTATCTGCTGATGTAGACCTGACCAAATGTAAACTGTGTCAACAAAATTATTCGCACACCCTCCGTCACTATGTGATGGAAAGCTACAATAACCGTAATATTTACGCAGGAGCGACATCAGTGGGCTATGAATGAATGTATATATGTATGTGTGTATATATGTACTAACACAATAAATATACCGTAAGTCACTTTATTTTATTTCAAGTGAACACGCCCCCATAAACAATTTCGTCTCGACTTCCTGAAATTGACTTCGTATTCTGGATTCTCAGAGCCATATTGACCCGAACACAGTAAACAAAGGACCATTGACCCAAGCAGCAAGTTTGGGTCAATGGCCCATGTTCAATGGCCGTGAACTGCTCTTTCTTAAAAGGCCGATTTTGGACCATTAAGACAGACCCACCTTGCGGACAGTTACTTAATCTGATCTTGAGCGAAATTGTCTCTGTGCTCATCATGCTCAATTACTTGGGGTGGACGGTAGAGCGACGGTCTCGCTTCATGCAGGTCGGCGTTCAATCCCCAACCGTCCAAGTGGTTGTGTACCATTCCTTCCCCCCCCCCCGCCCATCCCAAATCCTTATCCTGACCCCTTCCAAGTGCTATATACGTAATGGCTTGGCGCTTTTCCCTGAGAATTCCTTCCTTCTGTGCGTTCATTGAAGAATGACTTCATCTGGCTTCAAAATGACGTCAGGGGGTGAGAAACTGTTGTACAAGACGTCGAGGTGGTGGGGCAGTGTTGATGTCAGTCAGTGTATCTTGCCTCGCATGAATGGTGAGGCTCAAGCTTGCAAAAACGTAGACGGCCTTGTTGGTGAGAGTTTTGTTAGTTGCGTACACACACACACACACCACACACACACACACACCACACACACACACACACACACACACACACACACACACACACAACACACACACACACATGTTCTTTTGCAGAGTGGTAGACGGTTGGAACAAGCTAAAGTGAGAAGGTGGTGGAGGCCAAAACCGTCAGTGGTTTCAAAGCGTTATACGACAAAGGTGCTGGGAAGACGGGACACCACGAGCGTAGCTCTCATCCTGTAACTACACTTAGGTAACCAGTTGACTAATGATTAAGAGTCGGGACCAAAGAGCCAAAGCTCAACCCTCGCAAGCACAACTAGGAGAGTATAGGGGAAAGTAAGCTTATTATTTATCCATGTTTGGTGACGATTACTATCTCCAGAGATGGTCTGAGAAGTGGCTGCTAGACTTTAACCTGACAAATGCAAGATTATACGGATAGGAGAGGGAGCAAGAAGAGTAGTTGGATAATGGAATTGAGCTAAAGAAGCAGGTTGTGGAAGCAAACTCCACTCATAATTTTAAAAGTATATGTGATAGGGAAAGAGGACAGGCGTCATTGCTTTAAACAACCGACGCTAGAAAGGCGGGGTGCAAGAGCTAATGCTCGATCCTGCAGGTTGTTGTTGTTATAGATTCAGCTACTCGGAACAAGTTCCAAGTAGCACGGGCTATGGTGAGCCCGTACTCCTGCAGGTACAAATAGGCGAATATATATATATACACACACACGTCACTGAGCGAGTAGAGCTTCCACCCTGGTGGGTTCTCATCTATGGCTTCTTGTTCTATTTTTGTCTGCTTTGTCTCGGTATCTTTAACGTCATAATCATGTCACATTTGGGTCTTCTTTCCTGCGATGTTTG
>NC_091173.1:10844786-10884786 GCF_040958095.1 Procambarus clarkii
ACCCTGACTCACCTGTCACACAAGCGCGCGCGCACACACACACACACACACACACACACACACACACACACACACACACACACACACACACACACACACACACACACAGACTAGTGTGAGGGGCATGAGCTATGAGGAGAGCAGCCCGTCCTCCAAACACAGACTCAAAAGTGATTCTATGCACCCGCCAACCCCCAGCTGTTTATGAATGAAAAACAGTTTACACACGACTCACAACTGATGACGTTCGAACACTTCCGGAACAAGTGCTTCACTGACGAATTTTGTTCGAACCACAACGCTGTAAATGCTTCACCCACGTACTACAAATAATCGCCAACAGAACTGAGCGAGGAACCTAAACACCTAACCTATCCTATGCCTATATATATGCACAATATGCTAATATATTATAATATTAATTTATATTTGAGAACATTCCCATTTTGAATGAACAGCATGTAAACATTTATGAATGTGTCTGGGGGTCGACTCCTGAATGGAATGGACTTGAGTCGAGGACGGGTTGGAGGAGAGACTACGGGAATTAAACCTCACATTGCTAGAAGACAGGAGAGTTGGGGGGGGGACATGATCACCACTTACAAGATTATCAAAGGAATTGATAGGGTAGACAAAGATAGTTTATTTAACACAAGGGCACACGCACTAGGGGACACAGGTGGAAATTGAGTGCCCAAATGAGCTATAAAGACATTAGAAAGAATTTTTTTTGTGTCAGAGTAGTTAATAAATGGAATGCATTAGGAAGTGATGTGATGGAGGCATACTCCATACACAGTTTCAAGTGGAGATACGATTGAGCCCAGTAGGGCTTTACTCGCACACATGGCTACTAGAGTTGAACTCAGGTAAGTCTAAAGTAATAAAACTGTATAGTGGGTATTACAGAAGACCGGACACAAGGTACCAAATGGGAGATGAAATACTCCAAGAAACGTACAGAGCGAAGGATCTGAGGGCTGATATCACAGCCAACCTCTCTCCTGAAGCCCACATCTCAAGGCTGTCATAAGCGGCGTATGCGAGGCTGGCCAACTTCAAAATTGCTTTCAGAAATCTGAATGAGGATCTTGCAACATAAGCCAGACTATGGGACACCTGCATGGAGTCTTTACCTTGTCCCAGAACTGAGAGGTATGAACTACTAGGAAAGACAAATGGAACTAAACCTTACATCACTAGAAGACAGAATGGCTTGTTGAGACGGGATTACTACATACAAAATATCTCATAGACAGACAGACAGACACAGATGAGTTGGCATGTGCTGTACGAGCAAGGGAACACAGGTGGAAACTGAGTGTGCCAATAAGCCACAGGTTCACTATAAAGAGTATTGAACAGATGTAATACCATTAACTACCATTACGTGAACAAATATTATAGGCCTATTTGGGTTATTTGGGTCATTGAGGTGACAGACGGACAACAACAGACTGTGAATGGACGCTTCGGTAAGTGGTGACATCCGGCAGCCGGCTGGTGCAGGAGAGAGACACTCTGAAATGGACGGAATCAGTTACTGGTGTTGACAAGTGCCGGCTGGAGGGAGTCTCCCACTCCCCCACATTCCTCTCCATGCTGTGACCTCACCATGCTGTGACACCTCCATGCTGTGACCTCTATGCTGTGACCTCTATGCTGTGACCTCCATGCTGTGACCTCTCTTTGAGTCCTCTCATCTTCCCTCGACCCCACAATCGTCATCTCCCCCATTCTCTCTCTCTCTCTCTCTCTCTCTCTCTCTCTCTCTCTCTCTCTCTCTCTCTCTCTCTCTCTCTCTCTCTCTCTCTCTCTGAATTACGTTAGCTATCCCGGTACAGGTCTAATCGCACGTCAGGCAGGGCGCGGCAGCCTCCACCTGTTTCCCTGTACGACACGTTTACCCAATCCAGGTAGTTCGCTCCATAACAAACTACACTTCTCCCTCCCTTGCAGTTACCATTCGTAAACACTCTGCCACCATGTTCTGAGGCGTAGTTTGGTTGCACTGTGCAACGAAAGGAGAAGGTATGGCGTAAGGGAAGGAGTGGGGGTGGGGTGGAGGCGCCGCACAGGATAGCCTCCAGGAACACCTCGGTTCGTGTCTCCAGCTTTAAAGCCTTAAAGAGGGATGTTTGGGGGGCGACTTTGGGCGGTGATTCATACAACTGTTGATGTTGGCAGGTGTGGAAGATGTCTTCTATCCCCCCCTCACACTCTTTATCTTCCTGTCACACTTTCCCTCTGCCTCATTTCTTCTACCTGTTCCTTATTCTTCTTTCTTCGTTCGGTCTCTCCAAGTTTTCCCTTTTCTGACCGTTTCCTCCACTCTGACGTCCTCTCCTTTTCTTTATCTGTGTTGCATCCTCTCAATCCTCCTCACTTTGCCTCCTCCTCATTCTTCCTCTCACGCTCCTCGACTCCTCCTTCTCACCTTTCTCTCCTCTTTGCTCTCATATATCCCCCCCCCCTCTCACCTTCATTCTCCTTTGATGTCTCTCACCTTCACTATCCCCCCCCCAGCCTCCCCGCCCTCTCCACCCCCCCCCCTAACACCATCTTCCCCACCACCAGCCTACCACAACCATTCAACCACCCCCCAACCAACCAACTACCCCCTCCCCCCCCCCCCATCATTCACCGCGGGGTGAGGGTGATTGCATACACCACTTCTCTGGAGTGATGATGCTGGTGATAGCGAAGAAAGAGGAGGCAGAGGAGGAGAAGGAGGAAAGAGCAAAGGATTAAATAATAAGAAAGCATAGAATATCGGAGAGGGAAAGGGAGAGGGAAGGAGCAATTGAAAAATGAGGACAAGAAGGCGAAATGGAATTACCAACACGTGTTACCGAGTTAGAGGAAGTGTTCATTAATGTTACGAGAGAGAGAGAGGGAGAGAGAGAGAGAGAGAGGGAGAGAGAGAGAGAGAGAGAGAGAGAGAGAGAGAGAGAGAGAGAGAGAGAGAGAGAGAGAGAGAGAACAAATGTGTGAGTTTTTTTATATACAATATTACAAAATATATGTTCAAGAGACTTGCTAAATACAGTCTATTTATATTACAAATAATCCAGTTAAAGATGGATTATTATGCTAATATATTCCGTTATATTATTGCCCTATTATTGACATATCCGAAGATTTTGTTCGTCATAAATCTACAAGTAATATATTAGTACACAATGGGTCTGAAATAATATATGAGCGCCTGAGGCTCAAAATGTCAATGTATTTCAAAACAGAGTAGAGTAGTAGCTTTCGAGACATGACTTAGAAATTGAAATTGAAATAAGTTTATTGAGGTAAAATACACACAAAGGGATGAGGTAGCTCAAGCTCTCCTCACCCCGTTCAGTACAACGTGTTCATACATATTGACTTAGAAAAGTAAAAGTTTTGGAAGTTTTTTAATGGTGAAATTCACTACAGTGTCGTAGTGCTTGAATGAAGGTCAAGGAAAGACATAAGTATTAGTGTATTAAAAAACAAATTTTCGGATGTCATCTATGCAACTTTTTAAGGTGCTGTATATAATGTTCTGTATATTCTGTACGGTATATATATATATATATATATATATATATATATATATATATATATATATATATATATATATATATATATATATATATATATATATATATATGTATGTATAGGCAGAACATTGTATACAGTAATTTGAGAAGGGATGTATATAGATTACATTCGAATTTTGTTGTATTAATACACTTACACATACATTTTGGGTATTTTCTTCATCTTCAAAGTTTTTATGTTACGAAAATATTTATGTTATGAAGTTGGAAAAAGGTTTTTAAAGTTTTTAAGATCTGACTTAGAAATAGTAGTAGTAGTTTTTCAAGAATTAATGAGAAGTTAATAAAGATGACATGACTTAGAATCAGTAATAAGTCGATCAACTGCTCACGGGAAGCAATAGTTAGCTAGGATAATGAGCTTATGTAGCCCTTGTTTCTACAGTAAGTTTGCTTACAATAGGTTAAGTTAGGTATATATTTTTTGACAAGTGAGTTTGTGTTTGCAAATAAGAGAGATTATGTATGTGTTTTGTACGATGGTTTGTGTACATTGTAGTGTGTATGTGTGTCACTGTATAGTGTGTACACTCTGATGTATGACTGCTGGAGGAAGAGACTCACGCTACCAGTGTTGCCTGGCTGGCTGTATGCCCCTTTGACGGGTCCGCCAGGTGATGTGTGTGTGTGTGTGTGTGTGTGTGTGTGTGTGTGTGTGTGTGTGTGTGTGTGTGGGCGGCGTGGTCCTCCCGCCGGGGGTGTGGGCGAGGGGCCGTTATTGTCTGCTGGAACCTTAAGATTAGGGAGAATTATGTAATCAAGAAACTAACAGTTATTCAACAGTGGATCTGTATCACCAGACGCTCGCTCTGTGTCTTGCTCCATGTATGTATGAATGTATGTATGTATGTATGTATGTATGTATGTATGTATGTATGTATGTATGTATGTATGTATGTATGTATGTTCATAAGATCTTCATAGCATGTTTAGGGGGCCACAATACACCTTCTACCTGACATGCTTCAGTCTCTCAGGCACTGTGGCCCCCCCTGGCACTCTGGCCCTGGCACTCTGGCCCTGGCACTCTGGACCATACAACCTGGTCTGTACGTAAGGTCTTCAGGTCGGCGTGATCCAATATCTATATACTTTAAGTTCTCGTGGTGGGTCGAAACTTGAGGTGTGAGGAGTCAGCAGCGGAAGCAGTTGGTCGGTCTGCGTGCCTTCTGGTCTCGGAGTCACGGTCTGCGTGCCTCTGGTCTCGGGGTCACGGTCTGCGTGCCTTCTGGTCTCGGAGTCACGGTCTGCGTGCCTTCTGGTCTCGGGGTCACGGTCTGCGTGCCTTCTGGTCTCGGGGTCACGGTCTGCGTGCTTTCTGGTCTCGGAGTCACGGTCTGCGTGCCTTCTGGTCTCGGAGTCACGGTCTGCGTGCCTTCTGGTCTCGGGGTCACGGTCTGCGTGCCTTCTGGTCTCGGGGTCACGGTCTGCGTGCTTTCTGGTCTCGGGGTCACGGTCTGCGTGCCTTCTGGTCTCGGGGTCACGGTCTGCCTAGTCAACGTGTCATTCTACTTGATTGTGAAATTGCTTTCCCACTTAAACTAAGTAATGTGTCTTGAAATGCCTGTCTGGGCCAACAGGAACCTTGCGCGAAAGTAGGACAGATGCTGTGTAGGTGAGCTGGGTGCTGTGTAGGTGTGCTGGGTGTTGTGTGAGTGTGCTGGGTGCTGTGTAGGTGTGTTGGGTGCTGTGTGAGTGTGCTGGGTGCTGTGTGAGTGTGCTGGGTGCTGTGTAGGTGAGCTGGGTGCTGTGTAGGTGTGCTGGGTGCTGTGTGAGTGTGCTGGGTGCTGTGTGAGTGTGCTGGGTGCTGTGTAGGTGTGCTGGGTGCTGTGTAGGTGTGCTGGGTGCTGTGTAGGTGTGCTGGGTGCTGTGTAGGTGTGCTGGGTGCTGTGTAGGTGTGCTGGGTGCTGTGTAGGTGTGCTGGGTGCTGTGTAGGTGTGCTGGGTGCTGTGTGAGTGCTGGGTGCTGTGTGAGTGTGCTGGGTGCTGTGTAGGTGTGCTGGGTGCTGTGTAGGTGTGCTGGGTGCTGTGTAGGTGTGCTGGGTGCTGTGTAGGTGTGCTGGGTGCTGTGTAGGTGTGCTGGGTGCTGTGTAGGTGTGCTGGGTGCTGTATAGGTGTGCTGGGTGCTGTGTAGGTGTGCTGGGTGCTGTGTGAGTGTGCTGGGTGCTGTGTAGGTGTGCTGGGTGCTGTGTAGGTGTGCTGGGTGCTGTGTAGATGTGCTGGGTGCTGTGTGAGTGTGCTGGGTGCTGTGTGAGTGTGCTGGGTGCTGTGTGAGTGTGCTGGGTGCTGTGTAGGTGTGCTGGGTGCCGTGTGAGTGTGCTGGGTGCTGTGTGAGTGTGCTGGGTGCTGTGTGAGTGTGCTGGGTGCTGTGTAGGTGTGCTGGGTACTGTGTGGGTGTGCTAGGTGCTGTGTGGGTGTGCTGGGTGCTGTGTAGGTGTGCTGAGTGCTGTGTGAGTGTGCTGGGTGCTGTGTGAGTGTGCTGGGTGCTGTGTGAGTGTGCTGGGTGCTGTGTAGGTGTGCTGGGTGCTGTGTGAGTGTGCTGGGTGCTGTGTGAGTGTGCTGGGTGCTGTGTGAGTGTGCTGGGCGCTGTGTAGGTGTGCTGGGTGCTGTGTGAGTGTGCTGGGTGCTGTGTAGTTGTGCTGGGTGTTGTGTAGGTGTGCTGGGAGCTGTGTGAGTGTGCTGGGTGCTGTGTGAGTGTGCTGGGTGCTGTGTGAGTGTGCTTGGTGCTGTGTAGGTGTGCTGGGTGCTGTGTGAGTGTGCTGGGTGCTGTGTAGGTGTGCTGGGTGCTGTGTGTGCTGGGTGCTGTGTAGGTGTGCTGGGTGCTGTGTGAGTGTGCTGGGTGCTGTGTAGGTGTGCTGGGTGCTGTGTAGGTGTGCTGAGTGCTGTGTGAGTGTGCTGGGTGCTGTGTAGGTGTGCTGGGTGCTGTGTGAGTGTGCTGGGTGCTGTGTAGGTGTGCTGGGTGCTGTGTGAGTGTGCTAGGTGCTGTGTGGGTGTGCTGGGTGCTGTGTAGGTGTGCTGGGTGCTGTGTGAGTGTGCTAGGTGCTGTGTGGGTGTGCTGGGTGCTGTGTAGGTGTGCTGGGTGCTGTGTGAGTGTGCTGGGTGCTGTGTGAGTGTGCTGGGTGCTGTGTAGTTGTGCTGGGTGCTGTGTAGGTGTGCTGGGAGCTGTGTGAGTGTGCTGGGTGCTGTGTGAGTGTGCTGGGTGCTGTGTAGGTGTGCTGGGTGCTGTGTGAGTGTGCTGGGTGCTGTGTGAGTGTGCTGGGTGCTGTGTGAGTGTGCTGGGTGCTGTGTAGGTGTGCTGGGTGCTGTGTGAGTGTGCTGGGTGCTGTGTAGGTGTGCTGGGTGCTGTGTGAGTGTGCTGGGCGCTGTGTAGGTGTGCTGGGTGCTGTGTGAGTGTGCTGGGTGCTGTGTGAGTGTGCTGGGCGCTGTGTAGGTGTGCTGGGTGCTGTGTGAGTGTGCTGGGTGCTGTGTAGGTGTGCTGGGTGCTGTGTGAGTGTGCTGGGTGCTGTGTAGTTGTGCTGGGTGCTGTGTAGGTGTGCTGGGAGCTGTGTGAGTGTGCTGGGTGCTGTGTGAGTGTGCTGGGTGCTGTGTAGGTGTGCTGGGTGCTGTGTGAGTGTGCTGGGTGCTGTGTGAGTGTGCTGGGTGCTGTGTGAGTGTGCTGGGTGCTGTGTAGGTGTGCTGGGTGCTGTGTGAGTGTGCTGGGTGCTGTGTAGGTGTGCTGGGTGCTGTGTGAGTGTGCTGGGCGCTGTGTAGTTGTGCTGGGTGCTGTGTAGGTGTGCTGGGTGCTGTGTGAGTGTGCTGGGCGCTGTGTAGTTGTGCTGGGAGCTGTGTGAGTGTGCTGGGTGCTGTGTGAGTGTGCTGGGCGCAGTGTAGTTGTGCTGTGAGCTGTGTGAGTGTGCTGGGTGCTGTGTGAGTGTGCTGGGTGCTGTGTAGTTGTGCTGGGTGCTGTGTAGGTGTGCTGGGAGCTGTGTGAGTGTGCTGGGTGCTGTGTGAGTGTGCTGGGCGCTGTGTAGGTGTGCTGGGCGCTGTGTGAGTGTGCTGGGTGCTGTGTAGGTGTGCTGGGTGCTGTGTGAGTGTGCTGGGCGCTGTGTAGGTGTGCTGGGTGCTGTGTGAGTGTGCTGGGTGCTGTGTAGTTGTGCTGGGTGCTGTGTAGGTGTGCTGGGAGCTGTGTGAGTGTGCTGGGTGCTGTGTGAGTGTGCTGGGTGCTGTGTGAGTGTGCTGGGTGCTGTGTAGGTGTGCTGGGTGCTGTGTGAGTGTGCTGGGTGCTGTGTAGGTGTGCTGGGTGCTGTGTGAGTGTGCTGGGTGCTGTGTAGGTGTGCTGGGTGCTGTGTGAGTGTGCTGGGTGCTGTGTAGGTGTGCTGGGTGCTGTGTGAGTGTGCTGGGTGCTGTGTAGGTGTGCTGGGTGCTGTGTGAGTGTGCTGGGCGCTGTGTAGGTGTGCTGGGTGCTGTGTGAGTGTGCTGGGTGCTGTGTGAGTGTGCTGGGCGCTGTGTAGGTGTGCTGGGCGCTGTGTAGGTGTGCTGGGTGCTGTGTAGTTGTGCTGGGCGTTGTGTAGGTGTGCTAGGTGCTGTGTGAGTGTGCTGGGTGCTGTGTGAGTGTGCTGGGTGCTGTGTGAGTGTGCTGGGTGCTGTGTGCCGTGTGAGTGTGCTGGGTGCTGTGTGAGTGTGCTGGGTGCTGTGTGAGTGTGCTGGGTGCTGTGTGAGTGTGCTGGGTGCTGTGTGAGTGTGCTGGGTGCTGTGTGAGTGTGCTGGGTGCTGTGTGAGTGTGCTGGGTGCTGGGTGCTGTGTGAGTGTGCTGGGTGCTGTGTAGTTGTGCTGGGCGTTGTGTAGGTGTGCTGGGTGCTGTGTGAGTGTGCTGGGTGCTGTGTGAGTGTGCTGGGTGCTGGGTGCTGTGTGAGTGTGCTGGGTGCTGTGTGAGTGTGCTGGGTGCTGTGTGAGTGTGCTGGGTGCTGTGTGAGTGTGCTGGGTGCTGTTTCTGTGTGCTGGGTGCTGCTTCAGTGTGCTAGATGTGAGTGGATCAAGTGGAGTGTGAATTGGCTAGGTACACTGTGAGTGGTTCCCACAGCAGGAAACACCACAGCAAGAGCTCCCCCCCCCACAACATGAAGCCCACATCAGGAAGTTTCACAACAGAAAGCATCACAGCAAGAGATAACACGGCAGCAGGCGGCTCCACAGCAGAGAACACCACATCACCTTAAAGATGCTGTGCTTCGCGTACCTTGGGCAAACCATTGTTTTCTCCCCTCTCCCCCCTTTCCCTTCCCCATCCCCTTCCCTTCCCTTCCTCCGCCCCCTGTGTTATTATCTATTTATTTACCCTCAAGCGACTCATTACTGTGTCAGGAGGAAGAGGAGGAGGCTGGACAAGGGGAGCCATGAGGACGGTGAGAGGGGCAGCTAAGAAGGATGGGAAAGATGAGAGGAAAAGGAAACGGAAGGAAATAATTGGTTGAGGAAGGGGAGGAAATGACGAACCAGGCAACACTTTTGTTGTGTGTGGATACTCCATGCAGTGTGGGGCCGTAAGCCAGCGGCTGGTCCTCTCTCTGTGTTGCTGGTGTCAGCCTCACTCAGCCGGTGTGCTTCTCTTATGGTGACTTCAATAAGGTGATGCTCACTGGATTTAACAACTTCCTGGAACTTGTAAAAGGAAGAGAGAGAGAGAGAGAGAGAGAGAGAGAGAGAGAGAGAGAGAGAGAGAGAGAGAGAGAGAGAGAGAGAGAGAGAGAGACAAAGGAGGAAGGAAGGTAGAAACATTAAACAAAGGAAGAGGCACAAGAGGAAAGAGATAATCAATATCTTCTTCAAACTGTTCCCGAAAATTCATTTTCATATTATCGTGTTTTAAGCAATATTTTCGTCTTTTTTTCATATAACTTGTAAATCAAAAGCTGTGGATTAAAATTAACTTCGATAATTTCTCCATCTGCGTTGTTCTGTTAATTTGCGACCATTATGTTACTGAGATTCTTTCTGACATCTCTGTGACTTATTTGTGTCTAGGTACTGTCTCTGTTCTCTCATTCTCTTCTCTCTTCGTTGGATTGTTGCTTCTGTCTACTGGCTAAGTTTATCTTATTATCTTGTACGTTGTTGTCATGTCTCTGTGTGTAATTCCTTTAAGTCTGTTGACGATCACTTTCCTGAGAGAGAGAGAGTGTGTGTGTGTGTGTTTGTGTGTGTGTGTGTGTGTGTGTGTGTGTGTGTGTGTGTGTGTGTGTGTGTGTGTGTGTGTGTGTGTGTGTGTGTGTGTGTGTGTGTGTTTGCGTGCGTGCGTGCGTGCGTGCGCTCCCTACCAATGGATGATATGACGCTCAAACAGGGTTGAAGGTTGCAGTCTGCCAAATATGGGTCAAATGCGGTATGGATCGACGTATGTGTGTTGGAGGTAAAGTGAGAGTGGCGGGAGAGAGAGAGAGAGAGAGAGAGAGAGAGAGAGAGAGAGAGAGAGAGAGAGAGAGAGGGAGAGAGAGAGAGAGAGAGAGAGAGAGAGAGAGAGAGAGAGAGAGAGAGAGAGAGAGAGAGAGAGAGAGAGGGAGAGAGAGAGAGAGAGAGAGAGAGAGAGAGAGAGAGAGGGAGAGAGAGAGAGAGAGAGAGAGAGAGAGAGAGAGAGAGAGAGAGAGAGAGAGAGAGACAACTTTCTGAACGACTACGACAATAGTCGTAGAATTTATGCTACATAATCTTTCCGGCTTGTTGCCTTTGTTTGTATAATTACCTGCAAGAACGTCGGCCTACGAAACTCCTACTGACAACTTGTTTAGGCTTGTTTTATTATGGACTTTACCTGAAACTTACCTGGAGAGGGTCTCGGGAGTTCTTCTACTTTACAAGCCCGGCCTGGGGGCCAGGCTCGACTTGTGATAACTTGGTCCAACATGCTGTTACTTACAGCTACCCGCAAGCCCACATATCCACTACAACCCAGTTGATCCGACACTTCTTGCAAGAACTTATCTAATTGGGTATTGAATAAGTCCACCCTTGTTCTGGCAATATTTTCTAATACTCTATTGATGTATTTAACACTTTATTAATGAGACCATCAACTGGAGCTCTAAGGTGACTCGAACCCGACCCCGAGAAGTGGCCCTGTCACCTCAAGAGCTGCAGTCGATTTATTCATTGATATACATCACTGAGGCACTGAAGACGGGCGAGGTGAAGATGAAGATCAATATAAAATATCTTACTGATAACGCTCATTTGTATATAAATCCTAGTTTCCTATATGCCTTATTTTTGAACATTTATTCATTCATATTGTTGGGCTTAACATACCTACTAATCGTGACTCCTAAATATATATTTCGCACAGCAGGGAACTTGTAAAAAAAAAAAAAAGTTCCGTTATTTAAATCTGAATCTGTGATGCAGCGGTTTAGATTCGGGTTTAGCGGCCGTTGTTAAGCGTGTATCCGGTTACTCTACTTAGGGTACATGGTTCAGAACCCCTGCAGTTGTCGACACTGGCCTACATCTCCGCAGCTGTCCACTCTGACCTCCATCCGTCAATCTTTCTTACAATTTTGAGAACTTTCCTGAATTGTCTTCTAGCCATTTTCAGCCATCTTGATATTACTTTTAATCCTATCTTTATATCTTCTACAATTGGACCAACGTTCCAATATTCATAGTAAACAAAAGAGGTCCCAATATTCTTGGTAAACAGCAGAGGTCTCAATATTCTTGGTAAGCAACAGAGGTCCCAGTATTCATGGTAAACAAATAGGTCCCAGTATTCATGGTAAACAAATAGGTCCCAATATTCATGGTAAACAAATAGGTCCCAATATTCATGGTAAACAAATAGGTCCCAATATTCATGGTAAACAAATAGGTCCCAATATTCATGGTAAACAAATAGGTCCCAATATTCATGGCAAACAACAGAGGTCCCAGTATTCATGGTAAACAACAGAGGTCCCAATATTCATAGCAAACAACAGAGGTCCCAATATTCATAGCAAACAACAGAGGTCCCAGTATTCATGGTAAACAAATAGGTCCCAATATTCATAGCAAACAACAGAGGTCCCAGTATTCATAGCAAACAACAGAGGTCCCAGTATTCTTGGTAAACAACAGAGGTCCCAGTATTCATGGTAAACAACAGAGGTCCCAGTATTCATGGTAAACAACAGAGGTCCCAGTATTCATGGTAAACAACAGAGGTCCCAGTATTCATGGTAAACAACAGAGGTCCCAGTATTCATGGTAAACAACAGAGGTCCCAGTATTCATGGTAAACAACAGAGGTCCCAGTATTCATGGTAAACAACAGAGGTCCCAGTATTCATGGTAAACAACAGAGGTCCCAATATTCATGGTAAACAACAGAGGTCCCAGTATTCATGGTAAACAACAGAGGTCCCAGTATTCATGGTAAACAACAGAGGTCCCAGTATTCATGGTAAACAACAGAGGTCCCAGTATTCATGGTAAACAACAGAGGTCCCAGTATTCATGGTAAACAACAGAGGTCCCAATATTCATAGCAAACAAATAGGTCCCAGTATTCTTGGTAAACAACAGAGGTCCCAGTATTCATGGTAAACAACAGAGGTCCCAGTATTCATGGTAAACAACAGAGGTCCCAGTATTCATGGTAAACAACAGAGGTCCCAGTATTCATGGTAAACAACAGAGGTCCCAGTATTCATGGTAAACAACAGAGGTCCCAGTATTCATGGTAAACAACAGAGGTCCCAGTATTCATGGTAAACAACAGAGGTCCCAGTATTCATGGTAAACAACAGAGGTCCCAGTATTCATGGTAAACAACAGAGGTCCCAGTATTCATGGTAAACAACAGAGGTCCCAGTATTCATGGTAAACAGCAGAGGTCCCAGTATTCATGGTAAACAACAGAGGTCCCAGTATTCATGGTAAACAACAGAGGTCCCAGTATTCATGGTAAACAACAGAGGTCCCAGTATTCATGGTAAACAACAGAGGTCCCAGTATTCATGGTAAACAACAGAGGGCCCAATATTGTGCCCTGGGGTACTTCACTCGCCGCAACTGATTCCCACCTGGACCTAAATCCATGTATATTATCTCCGTTTTCTTTGCAATAATCATGTTCTTATCCAACTTAGGATAGCATCCCCAAACACCACGCCCTCTGTCTTCTGCGAGGCACACTACCTATCAACGGCTCTTTTAAAGTCAAGATACACAATGCTTTTTGTATTTTTTTTTTGGGGGGGGGGCTAGTTGCTCAAGATGCGCTCTTACCCTCCGTTTCCCCTCTGTTTCCCCTCCCCCTTCCCAGGGCATATCAGGGTAAATAGCTTTGATGTAACATACCAGCAAACACCAAACATCAACGTTCATTCTACGCTGTATAAACGCTGTAGCAACGTAGTAACGTTATGAAACCTTTCTACATTGTGTGTTTGCCGTATTGAATCAACTTAGATAACGTTGATGGTGTATTTAACAGTTATTCAAGCATATTTGGACAATAGTTGAGGTATTGTCCAGAGGCTTGGTGTAGGTTTTACCAGTGTCTGCAGTATTTGCCTGCTCTGTAGCGGCATGCTGCACCCTGCAGTCCAGAGTGCACTTTACACCACAACCCATGTAGATTTACACTACAATCGCTGTAGATTTAAACTCTATCCTCCTGTACGTTTATACTAAACCTCCGTGTTGATTTACACTATATCTCCTATAGATTTAAATTAAATCCCTCTAGATTTAGACTATGCACTGGGGATTGAAACTAAAGACTTTTTTATTTATACTATATCCCCTGTAGATTTACACTATATCCCCTGTAGATTTACACTATATTTCCATTAGATTTACACTATCCCTTGTAGATTTACATTATATTTCCATTAGATTTACACTGTATTCCTTATAGATTTAGACTGTATACCCTGTATATTTACACCACAACTCCTGTAGGTTTTCACACTCGAGAAAAAGAGTACTCTCTCTCTCCCACTGTTCACTCTAACTCTCCATTCAAAGTGAGATGAATTATATCCGCAGGCGGCGGTACTTCCCACACCCTGCTGACCTACCCTGGTGATGGGTCAGGTACTGTACGGTACCTGTACTGTACCTGTACTGTACCTGTACTGACCTACTCCCGGGGTCATCAGTCACCCGTGTCGCGTTGTTGCAGTGGTAACGTCCCGTGTGTGCCGGTATTTACCGTATAAATACCTGGGACCGTCGACTAGGGCGGGTGAGTATACGGCTGGTGTGTGTAGAACAGGTGTATGGCGCGCCTCTAGTACCCGTGGTTCACCTGTGGTATGTTCACTTAATGGAGGTCCCCATATACGTCCGTCCTGTATGTAAACAATGCGTGTTACTTGGAAAGGGGGGAGGGGGAGGAGGGGGGGGGTGTTTTCATGTTAAGAGCTAATTGGACTCGTTTGGCAAGACAAAAATGTCGGTATTAATGGGTTGCAGAAACATTTGGCGTGTAGCCTCGTTCTCAGAGACATGCGTAAGGTCTATGGGTAATGGGACGGCCCCTAGACCGACTCAGACACGCGCGCGCGCACACACACACACACACACACACACACACACACACACACACACACACACACGCACACGCACACGCACACACACACACACACACACACACACACACACACACACTGACCCATATCCCCGCGTGGTGCCACACTTGCACCGGGCGCGGCCTGGCTGGGGTTACCAGTAGTGCCAGCGCTGCCAGAGTGAGTGCTTCTCTCCCTCTCTCACACACACCACCTGGCACTGTGTGTCTTAGTGCCTCACCTCTCTCTCTCTCCCCCCTGTGGCACCCGGCCTCAGAGGCCCACTCCCTCAGCCACTCTCCCTGTGGCTCCCCCCGGTGGGCCAACTTCCTCAGCCACTTGTGAAACTCGGCAGGCCCTTACCTTAGATCTTCACGGAGGCAGCGAAACTGAGGTAAGACACCAGCAGCGCTCATCTAACGTTTTCTGAGAGTGTTGGGTTGAGAATACAGCGTACTTGGAAGCCGGTCGGCCGAGCGGACAGCACGCTGGACTTGTGATCCTGTGGTCTTGGGTTCGATCCCAGGCGCCGGCGAGAAACAATGGGCAGAGTTTTTTTCACCCTATGCTCCTGTTACCTAGCAGTAAAATAGGTACCTGGGTGTTAGTCAGCTGTCACGGGCTGCTTCCTGGGGGTGGAGGCCTGGTCGAGGACCGGGCCGCGGGGACACTAAAAAGCCCCGAGATCATCTCAAGATAACCTCAAGATGATACTGCTCATCCCAGTGGTGGACTAGGTATTGAATGACAGCTGTATCCACTACAGTTATCTGCTAGATCTACTACAGTTATACAGTAACCACAAGGATGTAACAGTGGAACAAGTAACATAACTGACATGCCATGGCTTCCTGTCTATATTGACACGAGGCCATTAACACGCCCCTTTCCCTCTCACTGGAAAATGTTTGGTACAAAGGACCAAATGTTACTTTTTGTGTTGTAAATACTAACACAGGGAAAACATACACCTATTCTACACTCCAGTAATAAATTTACCCATTTCTAGCAATTTTGTTTATTAATAAAGAATGTTTGGATAAAGAGCTGTGTGTAAGCAAATGTTGTGTGGAATATCCGTAGAGTTTTATGTATATTTTTGTATAGTTTTGTATACAAAAAGATTCTTGTTTAATTAAGGCTTCACCTGCCCCCCCTCCGTCTACAATATGACCATATTATAATACTTAAGGCTATTGTAGTGCGATACACCCTTCTCGAGGCTTCTGTACTCTAATATATTCCTTGAGGCTACTGTATTGTTGTATAGTCCTTCTTAAAGCTACTGTATTGTTGTAAAGTCCTTCTTGAAGCTACTGTATTGTTGTAAAGTCCTTCTTGAAGCTACTGTATTGTGGTATAGTCCTTCTTGAAGCTACTGTATTGTTGTATAGTCCTTCTTGAAGCTACTGTATTGTGGTATAGTCCTTCTTGAAGCTACTGTATTGTTGTAAAGTCCTTCTTGAAGCTACTGTATTGTTGTAAAGTCCTTCTTGAAGCTACTGTATTGTGGTATAGTCCTTCTTGAAGCTACTGTATTGTTGTATAGTCCTTCTTGAAGCTACTGTATTGTGGTATAGTCCTTCTTGAAGCTACTGTATTGTTGTATAGTCCTTCTTGAAGCTACTGTATTGTTGTAAAGTCCTTCTTGAAGCTACTGTATTGTTGTAAAGTCCTTCTTGAAGCTACTGTATTGTGGTATAGTCCTTCTTGAAGCTACTGTATTGTGGTATAGTCCTTCTTGAAGCTACTGTATTGTTGTATAGTCCTTCTTGAAGCTACTGTATTGTGGTATAGTCCTTCTTGAAGCTACTGTATTGTTGTATAGTCATTCTTGAAGCTACAGTATTGTGGTATAGTCCTTCGTGAAGCTACTGTATTGTTGTATAGTCATTCTTGAAGCTACTGTATTGTTGTATAGTCCTTCTTGAAGCTACTGTATTGTGGTATAGTCCTTCTTGAAGCTACTGTATTGTGGTATAGTCCTTCTTGAAGCTACTGTATTGTGGTATAGTCATTCTTGAAGCTACTGTATTGTAGTATAGTCATTCTTGAAGCTACTGTATTGTGGTATAGTCCTTTTTGAAGCTACTGTATTGTGGTATAGCCCTTTTTGAAGCTACTGTATTGTGGTATAGTCCTTCTTGAAGCTACTGTATTGTGGTATAGTCCTTCTTGAAGCTACTGTATTGTGGTATAGTCCTTCTTGAAGCTATTGTATTGTGGTATAGTCATTCTTGAAGCTACTGTATTGTGGTATAGTCCTTCTTGAAGCTACTGTATTGTGGTATAGTCCTTCTTGAAGCTATTGTATTGTGGTATAGTCATTCTTGAAGCTACTGTATTGTAGTATAGTCATTCTTGAAGCTACTGTATTGTGGTATAGTCCTTTTTGAAGCTACTGTATTGTGGTATAGCCCTTTTTGAAACTACTGTATTGTTGTATAGTCATTCTTGAGGCTACTGTATTGTGGTATAGTCCTTCTTGAAGCTACTGTATTGTTGTATAGTCATTCTTGAAGTTACTGTATTGTTGTATAGTCCTTCTTGAAGCTACTGTATTGTGGTATAGTCATTCTTGAAGTTACTGTATTGTTGTATAGTCATTCTTGAAGCTACTGTATTGTAGTATAGTCCTTCTTGAAGCTACTGTATTGTTGTATAGGCCTTCTTGAAACTACTGTATTGTGGTATAGTCCTTGAAACTACTGTATTGTGGTATAGTCCTTGAAACTACTGTATTGTGGTATAGTCCTTGAAACTACTTTATTGTGGTATAGTCCTTGAAACTACTTTATTGTGGTATAGTCCTTGAAACTACTGTATTGTGGTATAGTAGTTTCTGACGCTGTTTTGTGTTATTGATCTTCTTGATGCTTCTTTATTGGATACTTCTCGAGTGAGAACTTCGAATCACGAGAGCCGTCGAGGAGGAGCTTGTGGTCAGTGGGCTCCCCTCTTGCCTCGCATACAGTCATGTGTCTTGTGGGATAAACTGCTTTTTTCTCCTTAAGTTTGATAACTTATAAAGTGGAGGCACACTTACACACGGTACAGGCACATGGTACAGGTGCACGGTACAGGTGCACGGTACAGACGCACGGTACACGTGCACGGTACAGACACACGGTATGTACGACGTTTGGCTTTTATTAAGAGAACGTTGACGGGCTTCAAAGTATTCCTCAAGCTTCCTCGTTTATCGTATTGGTAATATAATTTTGACAGGTAATCAACGAATTCGAGACTTTACAGTAGACATGTATATACAGTAGACATGTATATACAGTAGACATGTATATACAGTAGACATGTATATACAGTAGACATGTTTATACAGTAGACATGTTTATACAGTAGACATGTATATACAGTAGACATGTTTATACAGTAGACATGTATATACAGTAGACATGTATATACAGTAGACATGTATATACAGTAGACATGTTTATACAGTAGACATGTATATACAGTAGACATGTATATACAGTAGACATGTTTATACAGTAGACATGTTTATACAGTAGACATGTATATACAGTAGACATGTTTATACAGTAGACATGTATATACAGTAGACATGTATATACAGTAGACATGTATATACAGTAGACATGTATATACAGTAGACATGTATATACAGTAGACATGTATATACAGTAGACATGTTTATACAGTAGACATGTATATACAGTAGACATGTATATACAGTAGACATGTTTATACAGTAGACATGTATATACAGTAGACATGTATATACAGTAGACATGTTTATACAGTAGACATGTATATACAGTAGCTGTGGCATTGATCGTAAAAAGTAAATGCAGATTATAAAATTTATTGTGATTTTTTGAATTATTTTATTATTTGTTTTTCTGTAGTTTTAAAAACTATATCGCCGAGCATCCATGAAGCATTAGTGTACATAAGTGGACTAGCGTGAGACAGGAGGACCCGTTCTCGCACTTTCTTACAGTCAATATTGACTTATTAAATAAGTGCATATGTGACATACTAATTTATTGTGAATATTTTAGTTTACCTTGAAAAGCTTCATAGAAAACACCGACCTTACCTAACCTTCTTAATATGTTAAGATAAGTGGCTGCTGCTCCTATCTACGGGACTATATGACTGTCAAGACCAACCCGTCCTCAGGCTGTGTCCATTCCACCCAGCCGCCAACCCCCCAAAGACCCATTCACCGAGTTTAAAATGCTGTTCATTCACAACAGGAACATTCTCAAATACTAATATTAAAATATTCAAAACAAAAGATATAACACTGATTTATTGGGGTATAATCTGCACAGGATTGGCTGTATGACATACTTGGGAGCATACACGCTTTTGGACGGGAGAAACAGTTCTGTTTTGTTACGGAGTGGGAATGGAGAGAACGGGATGGTGGGGGTTCGATTCTCCCTCGAAGTTTAAGCTCAGGATTTACCTCCCGCTTGGAGGATTGGATAATCCTCAGGATTTTTTTTTTATAAACACGCACATGAATAATTTTATTCCTAAATAGAATTTGCTCCGTTAACGCACGCACGCACGCACGCACGCACGCACGCACATAAGGATGAGGTGAATGAGGCTCAATTTTCTCACTTTTATCTCATTTCTCTCACTCTTGTCTCATGTATTGCCAATGCCTCACACTGTCACTCATGCCTCACACCGTCACTCATGTCTCACACTGTCATTCATGCCTCACACCCTCACTCATGCGTCACACCCTCACTCATGCCTCACACCCTCACCCATGCCTCACACCCTCACCCATGCCTCACACTGTCACCCATGCCTCACACCCTCACTCATGCCTCACACCCTCACCCATGCCTCACACCCTCACTCATGCGTCACACCCTCACTCATGCCTCACACCGTCACTCATGCCTCACACCCTCACTCATGCGTCACACCCTCACTCATGCCTCACACCGTCACTCATGCCTCACACCCTCACTCATGCGTCACACCCTCACTCATGCCTCACACCCTCACCCATGCCTCACACCCTCACCCATGCCTCACACTGTCATTCATGCCTCACACCCTCACTCATGCCTCACACCCTCACCCATGCCTCACACCCTCACCCATGCCTCACACCCTCACCCATGCCTCACACCGTCACCCATGCCTCACACCCTCACCCATGCCTCACACCCTCACCCATGCCTCACACTGTCACCCATGCCTCACACCCTCACCCATGCCTCACACCGTCACCCATGCCTCACACCGTCACCCATGCCTCACACTGTCACCCATGCCTCACACTGTCATTCATGCCTCACACCGTCACTCATGCCTCACACTGTCACCCATGCCTCACACTGTCATTCATGCCACACACCCTCACTCATGCCTCACACCCTCACCCATGCCTCACACCCTCACCCATGCCTCACACCCTCACCAATGCCTCACACCCTCACCCATGCCTCACACCCTCACCCATGCCTCACACCCTCACCCATGCCTCACACCCTCACCCATGCCTCACACCCTCACCCATGCCTCACACTGTCACCCATGCCTCACACCCTCACCCATGCCTCACACCCTCACCCATGCCTCACACCCTCACCCATGCCTCACACCGTCACTCATGCCTCACACCCTCACCCATGCCTCACACCGTCACCCATGCCTCACACCGTCACCCATGCCTCACACCCTCATCCATGCCTCACACCGTCACCCATGCCTCACACCCTCACCCATGCCTCACACCGTCACCCATGCCTCACACCGTCACCCATGCCTCACACCCTCACCCATGCCTCACGCCCTCACCCATGCCTCACACCGTCACCCATGCCTCACACCGTCACCCATGCCTCACACCCTCACCCATGCCTCACACCGTCACCCATGCCTCACACCGTCACTCATGCCTCACACTGTCACTCATGCCTCACACCCTCACTCATGCCTCACACCCTCACTCATGCCTCACACCGTCACCCATGCCTCACACTGTCACTCATGCCTCACACCCTCACTCATGCCTCACACCCTCACTCATGCCTCACACCGTCACCCATGCCTCACACCCTCACTCATGCCTCACACCCTCACTCATGCCTCACACCCTCACCCATGCCTCACACTGTCACTCATGCCTCACACTGTCACTCATGCCTCACACCCTCACTCATGCCTCACACCCTCACTCATGCCTCACACCCTCACTCATGCCTCACACCCTCACTCATGCCTCACACCCTCACTCATGCCTCACACCCTCACTCATGCCTCACACCCTCACTCATGCCTCACACCCTCACTCATGCCTCACACCCTCACTCATGCCTCACACCCTCACTCATGCCTCACACCCTCACCCATGCCTCACACCCTCACTCATGCCTCACACCGTCACCCAGGACCGTGGGAGGTAACCTTTAACTCACCTCACCACCTGGTGACCCCGGGGGGGACGGGGGAGGGGGTGGTGGTTGTGGTGGAGGTGATGGTAGTGACCAACCACCAGGTGGTAGTTGTGGTACTGGTGGTGGTACTTAATATTACGTGTCAGTAACCACAGAGGAGTGAGATTTAGCTCTTGGTCCCCCGCTTACTTGCATATATATATATATATATATATATATATATATATATATATATATATATATATATATATATATATATATATATATATATTCATATCTAGAGCAGTGCTTTTGTTTAGTGTGTGTGTGGGTACTCACCTAGTTGTACTTGCGGGGGTTGAGCTTTGGCTCTTTGGTCCTGCCTCTCGTCTGTCAATCAACTGGTGTACAGATCCTGGAGCCTACTGGGCTCTTATCATTTTCGTAGCATTTCCTTATATCCCACACCTCTTCGTTCTGGGACCAGTCTGGCAAGATACCCCTGATCTTCTAGAGACATGTGTGGGGGTGAGGTCGACGTCTGGGGTCTTTGTCTGTCCTGTTTTCTTATGAATGTTATCTCCCATTATAACTTGTTTCCTACATCCTGCTCCTTGTTCAGGGCTAGGGAGCCGGTCGGCCGAACGGACAGCACGCTGGACTTGTGATCCTGTGGTCCTGGGTTCGATCCTAGGCGCCGGCGAGAAACAATGGGCAGAGTTTCTTTCACCCTATGCCCCTGTTACCTAGCAGTAAAATAGGTACCTGGGTGTTAGTCAGCTGTCACGGGCTGCTTCCTGAGGGTGGAGGCCTGGTCGAGGACCGGGCCGCGGGGACACTAAAGCCCCGAAATCATCTCAAGATAACCTCAGGGCTTGAGCACACTTGATGGAAATGCTACTAAACATTTATTGCATTTCCTTAAAGGTTGGGGTCATGTTGTGGTGGGGTTGGTGCGTGCGGGTAGCCTTCGTGTGTGTGTATTCAGGTGTGTGTGTGTGTGTGTGTGTGTGTGTGTGTGTGTGTGACAAGATTGTATATCTTTGTGTGTTCTTGTTAGACTAGTGAGCCGTCGGCGGTAATTGGTAAGATACGCATACCTCACTGTTGACTCAAGGAGGAGAAGGAGGAGGAGTATGTGATAAAGGTGAAGCAAGGAGATGGAAGTGATATGTCATGAAGCAACGTGATTTGTGTAAACACACACACACACACACACACACACACACACACACACACACACACACACACACACACACACACACACAGAGTGGTAGACGGTTGGAACAAGTTAGGGAAGAAGGTGGTGGAGGCCAAGACCGTCAGTAGTTTCAAAGCGTTATATGACAAAGAGTACTGGGAAGACGGGACACCACGAGCGTAGCTCTCATCCTGTAATTACACTTAGGTAATTACACTTAGGTAATTACACACTTAGGGGGCCTGGTAGCCTGGTGGATAGCGCGCAGAACTCGTAATTCTGTGGCGCGGGTTCGATTCCCGCACCAGGCAGAAACAAATGGGCAAAGTTTCTTTCACCCTGAATGCCTCCTGTTACCTAGCAGTAAATAGGTACCTGGGAGTTAGCCAACTGTCACGGGCTGCTTCCTGGGGTGTGTGTGTGTGGTGTGGAAAAAAAAAGTAGTTAGTAAACAGTTGATTGACAGTTGAGAGGCGGGCCGAAAGAGCAAAGCTCAACCCCCGCAAACACAACTAGGTGAGTATACACACACACACACACACACACACACACACACACACACACACACACACACACACACACACACACACACACACACAGGAGGCCAGATACAAGGTATCATCTGGGAGAGGAAATTCTTCAGGAGTCAGAGAAGGAAAAAGACTTGGGGGTTGATATCACGCCAGACCTGTCTCCTGCAGCACATATCAAGCGGATAACATCAGCGGCATATGCCAGGCTGGCCAACATACGAACGGCATTCAGAAACTTGTGTAAAGAATCATTCAGAACTTTGTATACCATATACGTCAGGCCAATCCTGGAGTATGCAGCCCCAGCATGGAGTCCATATCTAGTCAAGGATAAGACTAAACTGGAAAAGGTTCAAAGGTTTGCCACCAGACTAGTACCCGAGCTGAGAGGTATGAGCTACGAGGAGAGACTACGGGAATTAAACCTCACTTCGCTGGAAGACAGAAGAGTTAGGGGGGACATGATCACCACATTCAAGATTCTGAAGGGAATTGATAGGGTAGATAAAGACAGTCTATTTAACACAAGGGGCACACGCACAAGGGGACACAGGTGGAAACTGAGCGCCCAAATGAGCCACAGAGATATTAGAAAGAACTTTTTTAATGTCAGAGTGGTTGACAAATGGAATGCATTAGGCAGTGATGTGGTGGAGGCTGACTCCATACACAGTTTCAAGTGTAGATATGATAGAGCCCGATAGGCTCAGGAATCTGTACACCTGTTGATTGACGGTTGAGAGGGGACCAAAGAGCCAGAGCTCAACCCCCGCAAGCACAACTAGGTGAGTACACACACACACACACACACACACACACACACACACACACACATAACACATATAACACACACACACACACACACACACACACACACACACACACACACACACACACACACACACACCATATAACTATTGTTGCTGAAATATTAACAATGCCGCCTGTAAATGAAAATTTCCGTATGTGTGTAAAACTATTTTTATTTTTAGTGAACACTTTTTATTAAGTTTCCAGTTGAGTCGTTTCGAGGCGCGAGAGAGTTGTACATAGTTAATGTTGGCGCATGTGTGCACCCACAGGGTGTTGTGTCTGCGTACACAGGGTGTTATGTCTGCTTACACACAGGGTGTTATGTCTGCTTACACACAGGGTGTTATGTCTGCTTACACACAGGGTGTTATGTCTGCTTACACACAGGGTGTTGTGTCTGCTTACACACAGGGTGTTATGTCTGCTTACACACAGGGTGTTATGTCTGCTTACACACAGGGTGTTATGTCTGCTTACACACAGGGTGTTGTGTCTGCTTACACACAGGGTGTTGTATCCTTGACAGCCAGGTCGGGTGTGGTCTTGGTGTCCCCCTTGTATAGCTGTGTTGCCCACAGTGTAAGACATCTCTGGTGCCTGGATGCCTTGTAGATATCTTGAGGAAGTCTAGAGAGAGTGTGTGTGTGGCTCCTGGTCTCGAGATAACGAAAGTGTGCGACACAGCCGGGATATCTATGCAGGTGTCCTAATGCCAGAGTGTACTCTGTGTTACACCCGGTTCTTATAACAACACAAGGAAATGCGTTATGTGTGGTTTCCTCCGAGGCTAAGGGTCCCCTTCTTCCAGCCAGAGGTGGTACTCCCTTCCATTGTGTGTGTGTGTGTGTATATATATATATATATATATATATATATATATATATATATATATATATGTGTGTGTGTGTGTGTGTGTGTGTGTGTGTGTGTGTGTGTGTGTGTGTGTGTGTGTGTGTGTGTGTGTGTGTGTGTGTGTGTGTGTGTGATAGATAAAAAAAAATTGCCGGTCCTCTTGTACCCGTTTCAAGAATTCAATAAAGGTTCCACTAATATTATTGTCTTAAAATATGTACAAAATATATAATTGTAGTCTTATAATGTTGCTTATATCGATAATCAGAAAATGAATGTAATAGAGTTCACTGTTAATATTGGGCGGAGGATAGACCTAAGGTGGTCCTTTTTAGAACTGATTATTTGATTTAAATTTCTCGCAGATAGAAAGTAATCTATTGAAGTCTCTATTGAACTGTAATCTATTGAACTGGAAAAATAAAAAGTTATGCTTATAAAAGTCAGATTCCCGTTAAAATAAGACACTGAAGTCCTTTTTTCTGTCCCTCTTGATGCAATGTTGTTCTTCATGTTGGCATAATGGCGATCAGCTGGTAATGTCTCTTTTGCACTGTCTTGAAGCTTGCAAGGGGGGGGGATCATGCAACAGCAGGCAGCAATGGACGTGCAGTATAAAGTGGACGACTCATGATGAATGTGACATTGAAAGTTGATGTGGATTGATGGAAGGAGAGTGTCTCCTGATCTTCTATCTTGTCTTCACTCATAGTTCACGTTTTACCTGATATTATCATATAGAAGCACTCTCTCTCTCTCTCTCTCTCTCTCTCTCTCTCTCTCTCTCTCTCTCTCTCTCTCTCTCTCTCTGTGTCTCTCCCTCTGTCTCTCTCTCTCTGTCTCTCTCTCTCTGTCTCTCTCTGTCTCTCTCTGTCTCTCTCTCTCTCTCTCTCTCTCTCTCTCTCTCTCTCTCTGTCTCTCTCTCTCTCTCTCACACACACAGCCAAGCTCTCCCCTTATGTATAACACTCAGAGCACACACACACACACACACAACTGTGTAGGGTACAGATTGCATGTATTCTTAAATAAATTAATAATCCATGAAATGACCTCATCCATTATGATTCGTGACCTTTTGTCCGGCGGCAGAGCCCGGTTGGCGCACTATTAATATGACTGACAGCCCGGCGAGGGTCAAGACCGGGACGATGGGTGGGGGTCAAGAGGGGGGGGGAGGGGGGGTGACGGAGGGTAGTATATTATTTTTTTAGCTGAAATAACGTTTTGGTTCTGGGTGGGAGCTTTCATGCAGGAGTTGATTATTTAGTTTTTTGGCTCCAGTTTATATATTTTTTCTGTTTTGTTGCTATTTATATTATACAAACATATTCATCCACACGCACACACGATCACGCACATATATACTAGCCTCCACGCACACGTACACGGACACACACTTACACGCTCTCTCTCTCCCAGACAATATAATGAGGATCTAGGAATGTACGTAACCTACAGTCTTAAGAAGCAAGCACAAACCCACTAACATCAGCAGCGCCTGCGATGCTGGCGAACATGAGAGTAGGTTTTAGGAATACTGATAACGGCCACCACAGCTACCGAAGCATCACTGGAGAAGTTCTTAAGTATGCAACAGAACAGGTAAAACAATTCACCTAAAGGACTGAATAAACCATATCACCTTCAGAATGATTCCGAAGAGTGGGTACGAACATACAACTATACAGTACTTATACAAGGCTCTAGTCCGGCCGCATCTACAATACCCCCTCCCCCCCAGTACCACTACATAAACATGCACGAACTACACAAACTAAAGAGCTTAACGCAAGCTACACAAGCTAAAGTAAAGCAAGGCGCTAAGAAGAGCAGCAAAACAGATCAGTTAGGTCAGAGGACGCCGCCACATGCTTTGCAGGTTGAAGGTTAGCTTCTTCCTAACCCTCCACGGGGTAGCAGTCTGGGGGTGATGTTAGGTTATGACTGGGAGGAGGAGTCGGTCGGCCGAGCGGACAGCACACTGGACTTGTGGTCCCGGATTCGATCCCGGGCGCCGGCGAGAAACAATGAGCAGAGTTTCTTTCACCCTATGCCCCTGTTACCTAGCAGTAAAATAGGTACCTGGGTGTTAGTCAGCTGTCACGGGCTGCTTCCTGGGGGTGGAGGCCTGGTCGAGGACCGGGCCGCGGGGACACTAAAGCCCCGAAATCACCTCAAGATAACCTCAAGGAGGAGGTCATGATTCCAACTCTACTCAAACATTTCTCACAATTGTCTCGTTTAATTTGTGTTAATTTGCAGCACCAGACACAGGTGTCTATAGACACAGGTGTCTATAGACACAGGTGTCTATAGACACAGGTGTCTATAGACACATGACACAGCTTCAAACAGCCTAAATGTATCGTTACTCTACAGGGTGGACCATGTCAGAGAGTGTGTAACATTTTATGTGCAGTCAGTCATGAACTATGTGGGAAATAAACCCCTTTACTAACGTGCATTTTGTGAATGAGTCAGATGCAGACCAATTGGGTGATGCGCTTTTTGGAGACAGGACCATGTGGGAGAGACTGTTAGTATGGAGACAGGACCATGTGGGAGAGACTGTTAGTATGGAGACAGGACCATGTGGGAGAGACTGTTAGTATGGAGACAGGACCATGTGGGAGAGACTGTTAGTATGGAGACAGGACCATGTGGGAGAGACTGTTAGTATGGAGACAGGACCACGTGGGAGAGACTGTTAGTATGGAGACAGGACCACGTGGGAGAGACTGTTAGTATGGAGACAGGACCACGTGGGAGAGACTGTTAGTATGGAGACAGGATCACGTGGGAGAGACTGTTAGTATGGAGACAGGACCACGTGGGAGAGACTGTTAGTATGGAGACAGGACCACGTGGGAGAGACTGTTAGTATGGAGACAGGACCACGTGGGAGAGACTGTTAGTATGGAGACAGGACCATGTGGGAGAGACTGTTAGTATGGAGACAGGACCACGTGGGAGAGACTGTTAGTATGGAGACAGGACCACGTGGGAGAGACTGTTAGTATGGAGACAGGACCACGTGGGAGAGACTGTTAGTATGGAGACAGGACCACGTGGGAGAGACTGTTAGTATGGAGACAGGACCACGTGGGAGAGACTGTTAGTATGGAGACAGGACCACGTGGGAGAGACTGTTAGTATGGAGACAGGACCATGTGGGAGAGACTGTTAGTATGGAGACAGGACCACGTGGGAGAGACTGTTAGTATGGAGACAGGACCACGTGGGAGAGACTGTTAGTATGGAGACAGGACCATGTGGGAGAGACTGTTAGTATGGAGACAGGACCACGTGGGAGAGACTGTTAGTATGGAGACAGGACCACGTGGGAGAGACTGTTAGTATGGAGACAGGACCACGTGGGAGAGACTGTTAGTATGGAGACAGGACCACGTGGGAGAGACTGTTAGTATGGAGACAGGACCATGCACAAGCTCTACATTAGGAAAACTGTGGCACGCGCACAAACTCATTTAGACACGCAAATTAACATACATTCTCTGTTCAACACGGGTGGGACGCGAACAAGGGGACACGGGTGGAAACCGAGTACCCAAATGAGCCACAGGGACGTTACAATTTTTTTTTTCAATGTCAGAGTAGTTAACAGATGGAATGCATTAGGCAGTGATGTGGTAGAGGCTGACTCCATACACAGTTTCAAATGTAGATATGATAGAGCCCAATAGGCTCAGGAATCTGTACACCAGTTGATTGACGGTTGAGAGGCGGGACCAAAGAGCCAGAGATCAACCCCCGCAAGTACATTGAAATGTATCACATAAGGTGATAGCACATGTGTCGGGACTCTGGTCATGCTCCGTTCCAGACAATATGTATTAACATACTTTCCATTATCACAATCGACTAGATAATGGTCCAGGACGGACCGAAACGTCGTCGTCTCTTCACTTTCTAGCGTGTGGTCTGGTCATCAGTATACATTAATACACATGAGTGTGGAGGAGCCGTGTGTGTGTGCTGTATGGCCGCTGCAGCAACCCTGTTACGGCTCACGCCTGAAAAATGGCGCCAGCCGCGTTCACTTCCATGTAACCAACTACTACGTCTCTCTTTCTCTTTGCAGGTTGACGGCATGCATCCACGAAGTGATTACCAGTGCAAATGATCTGAAGAATATCGCCGAAGGGGAAGTGTACGTGAGCTTCAGAACACAGGAGGGCGAGGTAGACGGAAGGGCTTACTGAGAGACTCGAGGAAGGAGTTTTGAAGGCGAACATTAAGGCGAGGCAGAAAGTTAAGCTGAAAATTAAGAAGCGAGTTGGAGAGTCTGGGGTTGTCAGGAGAACTGCGAGCTGGCAGCATGACACGAGGCCTCCTGCTGGTCTGTCACTCTCACCACGTACGTAGGACTTTAAGCGAGTCTACGTTCGAGCTCCAAATATACTGAGCTTTAGTGTATCGGCTTGTTGGTTAAGCTTGTGTGAGATAAGAAACATATACGTCCAGAGATACGTGAACAGTGAGAGTAACGCAGCAGAGGACTTAAGTGGTAGTTGCAGGAGTTGGGAGCCCAGTAAGAGGTGGTGTGGGGAAGTGTGTCCTGAGCAGGTGGGAGAAGCGGCCAGCCTCGAGGGAGAGCCACACTGGTGCAGGCGCTGGTGCGCGGGAGGTTTAAAGGGAGCAGCTTAGTGGGGTTTGTTGTGACAGTGGAGTCATATCCGTGCATTGATTATTTTGGTGCGTGCAAGGAAACAAGGCTGGTGACAGTGGCGGGCGCGACTTGTGTTCCCAAGCAGGACGAGTGCGTGCGCTGTGTCGCTGCAGCCAGGCAACCAAATATTCAAAGGGAACACAGCATCATTGCTTACCTGTACGTTGTGAAGAGCGCCGTCAGTGCGGGAAGCGGTCCCTACAGCCACCCGCAAAGTGTGGCCACGTCTCCTTATTCGGGCCACGCCCCCCGGAGCTTGGGCGACGAAGCCTCTTGACGAGACCGGCAAGCAGACCCAGCAGTAGGATGGCTGAGCTGCTGAGTGTGCAGGTGCCTAGCCGGCGGGGGCTGGGAGGCTATGCGGAGTTCCACAAGAACGCGGAGGCCCTGGGCGCGCCCATGGTGGGGTCCCCGGCCTCCCGCCAGCCCTACCTCAACGCCGCCCTCAACCACGCCAGAATCAGGTAAGTTCTTGCAATGTTTATGTAACGCAATTTCTAAGTCAAAATTTTGTCTGTGTCGCTTTACACTAAATAAAATAAAATATATTTGTGCGTTAACTACAGCATTAGGCGAGTATTAATGTGGTGTTTGAACCAGGCAGTTGCCGAGTACCACCTGCAGTCTGCTCTCACCACATGTTTATTTAAAATACTTTATTTTATAAAGTATTTTGGTATTAGTATATATTTTTAGACATTGCTAACAGCAATATAATCAAAATTAAAAGAAGTAATATAGTTCCAAGAGACGAATGGATGGATGTTGATAGTTGAGAGGTAACGAGTAACATTAGTAAGCTGTCACCTGGCGGCAGGCTGACATAACTAGGCTGTCCGCTCTTGCCTCGAATTTAATTAGGTTTCCTGCTTCCATTGCTGCTAGTATCTGACGGGTGCTGCATTACTTGATCCTAACTTTGCCGTCATCAGAGGAGAGCTTGGTGTGTGAGCTAAGCCAGCCCAGCCTCCCCAAGACGTAGTGCTTATAGAAACGTTTGGGTGGAAAATACCAGAATGTAGTGATGGACCGCCAGTAATACCACTTTTTGTACTAATAATTGTATAGAGTCCTGAAAAAATAAAGCTCTATAAAATTAATAGTACAATAAGTGGTTTGTAATTAATAGTACAAACTAAAAGAAACCAAAAAATAATGAATGGTCCCCAGGCCAATATTCATCCGTACAGGCCTGGAGGATTCGAATTCGGTCCGACAGGGTACCACAACCTGTCCTTCAGCAACCCGTCCTCGACTCAGTCCATTACATCCAGCGGTCGACCCCACAGACGCATTCATAATTTTTTGCATGCTGTTCATTCAAAACGGAAATTTTCTTAAATATAAATTAATATTATAATATATTAGCATATTGAGTATATATTGGCATAGGTTAGGTTAGGTGTTTAGGTTCTGTTGGCGATTATTTGTATTTGTAGTACGAGGGTGAAGCATTTACAGTGTTGTGGTTCGAACAAAATTCCTCAGTGAATCACTTGTTCCGGAAGTGTTCAGACTTCATCAGTTGTGAGTCGTGTGTAAACCGTTTTTCATTCATAAACAGGGGGTTTAGCGGGTGCATGGAATGGACTTTGGGCTTTGTTTATGAGGACGTCCTCGCATGCAAATATTCAAGATCGTTAATCCAGCCGCCAATTCCCCTGTTCATGAATGAAAAGCGGTCTACACAAGACTCACAACTGATTACGTTCGAAGATTTCCGGAACAAGTGCTTCACTGACGAATTTTGTTCGAACCACAACGCTGTAAATGCTTCACCCTCGTACTACAAATACAGATAATCGCCAACAGAACCTAAACACCTAACCTAACCTATGACAATATATGCACAATATGATAATATATTTTAATATTAATTTATATTTGAGAAAATTTCCGTTTTGAATGAACAGCATGTAAAAATTTGTGAATGTGTCTGGGGGTCGACCGCTGGATGTAATGGACTTGAGTCGAGGACGGGTTGAATAATCAGCAAACAGAACCAAAACACTTAACCTAACTATACATAGAATTTGTATGTATAATAATATTAATTTATATATGAGAACAAACCAATTTTTGACACACAGTATGTTAACATTCATGAATGCGTCTGCGGAGGACGGCCGCTGCTTTAAACAGCCTAGTGTGAGGACGGGTTATACGGCTATATATTGGCTCTGGGGCCTTTCAAGTTTTATGCGGAGATATTCATTCCTTCTGAACATGTAATATTAAATACGAAAGTAGTTAAGGAAATTCCTGTTTCAATTCTTCCTTCGTGGTCTGACATTGTCATATATATATATATATATATATATATATATATATATATATATATATATATATATATATATATATATATATATATGTCGTACCTAGTAGCCAGAACGCACTTCTCGGCCTACTGTGCAAGGCCCGATTTGCCTAATAAGCCAAGTTTTAGTAAATTTATATATTTTTATAAAAAAAATTCTTTATGAAATGATAAAGCTATCTATTTCACTATGTTTGAGTTAATTTTTTTTTAAATTTGACTCAAAACTAACGTAGATATATGACCAAACCTAACGTACCCTACCTAACTTAACCTAGCATAACCTATCCTAAACTAACATAAGTATGTCAATAATTTATGATTCATAGTATAATATAAAAATAATAATTCAAATAAGCCAATTGGAAACAATTTGTTGAAAAAAGAAAATCACTCGGCCTATTAGGCAAATCGGGCCTTGCATAGTAGGCCAAGAAGTGCATTCTGGCTACTAGGTACGATATATATATATATATATATATATATATATATATATATATATATATATATATATATATATATATATGTCGTACCTAGTAGCCAGAACGCACTTCTCAGCCTACTATGCAAGGTCCGATTTGCCTAATAAGCCAAGTATTCATGAATTAATTGTTCTTCGACTACCTAACCTACCTAACCTAACCTAACCTAACTTTTTCGGCTACCTAACCTAACCTAACCTAAAAAGATAGGTTAGGTTAGGTTAGGTAGGGTTGGTTAGGTTCGGTCATAAATCTACTTTAATTTTAACTCCAATAACAAAAAATTGAGCTCATACATAATGAAATGGGTAGCTTTATCATTTTATAAGAAAAAAATTAAAGAAAATATATTATTTCAGGAAAACTTGGCTTATTAGGCAAATCGGGCCTTGCATAGTAGGCTTAGAAGTGCATTCTGGCTACTAGGTACGACATATATATATATATATATATATATATATATATATATATATATATATATATATATATATATATATATATATATACCATAGGCTTGTATGAAGCCTTCCCCCAACAGCGCTCTATTGATGATTTACGGGGTCTCGGGTCAGGCAGTAATTTTCTATTTTATAATTTAATTTTGTTAGCATATACAAGAAAATGGAAATATTATTTTTGGGGGTATGACCGTGGTACATTCTCGTGAATTGGAGCTGGGAGCCACATGTATACACATCTTAAAATCGTACATGTATCCAGAATCTTTGACCGACCTTCAAAAATGATGAGAAACTCCTATTTCGGCCACACTCCCTTTGACGTCGGGCTGAATTGACCAAGTATCCTTTAGGACAAGGATTGGTTAAGGTAGAAGGGCAGTAGTAGCCGCTGCCTCTGCTTGTAACCTAATCTACTGGTACCCCGGGTTGATTCCCGGACAGGCTGAGACACGGGCTCACCATAGCCCGTGCTACTTGGAACTTTTGTTCAGAGTAGCTGAATCTACTCAACAACAACGGCTGAGACTACTGCACACATTGCCTTACAAGGGCTGGCTGTGATCAGGTGGCAGTATACCTGGAGTAATGCAACTGTTGTGGGTTGCATTACTAACGTAGGGGAGAGTCAGTTGTTAGGTGGAGGGGGCAGGGAGGAGGAGGGTATTTCAGTAAGCCTAAGAGGCTTCCTGTCCCAGACAATGGGGGAATTATGCACTCTGCACTCAAGCTGTTACAGCACACTGTAACCCAAAGCTTTTCTTAACGTGTGTGTGTGTGTGTGTGTGTGTGTGTGTGTGTGTGTATTCACTATTGGTACATGCTGCATGGAGCTTTTAGCTCTTGGGCTCCGTCATTCTAAACCGTCGGTTGTCTAATGTGCTCACTCCTGACCTGTTATTCACTCAATCATGTCTTCTCCTTATATTCCCCTGTCACACACACATTCCCAAGATGCTACCTGTAGTGGCTATCTAATTCCCAGGTACCTGTCTACTGCTAGGTGAACAAAGGAACCAGGTGACAGAAACTCATCTGTTTCTGCCCGGACCGGGAATCGAACCCGGACCCTTAGGACAACCGCCAGCGAGCGTTATCTGCTCGGTTATGAGGACGTGTGTGTGTGTGTGTGTGTGTAACACCATTACATATGTATAGTGCAATAAATTATTGAGTTCGCTTACCTTGCTGTATCAACACTTATCGTTCTCCACTCTCAATTGGGCACCCCGGGTTCAATTCTTGGACGTGACAGAAATTATTGGGCACGTTTCCTCTCACCTAATGCTTGGATTCATTTAGAAGTAAATAGGTACTTAAGAAACGTCGTCGTCCCTTCAACTTCTAGTGTGTGGTCTGGTCAACATACTTCAGCCACGTTATTGTGACTCCTCGCCTGCATAGGTACTCAAGAGTTAGTCAACTGTTGTGAGGTAGTATGGAGGGAGTGCATGAGCTTGATGCCTCAATACATACATTTTATTTAAAAAACTATACAGAAGAACGTGATTCAGTTAATGCTTGTTACATAAAGATACATATTTAATAACGCCATTAGTATGCAAAGCTTTTAAAGTATATATACACTCAGGCTTTCTGTCTCCGACAGCAGAGGAATTAGAAATATTTTAAAATAGAATAGCTTACTTCACTATCAGCAATACGTTTTCTGTGATAAACACGACTCCTTAAGGCTAACTTAACTATTCTTATGAATCATGTATTTGGTGGTTGCTTTTTAATTCATTGTGTCCGGACGGGGGGGAGGGGGGGACAGGAAGCCAGAGTGTGTTCAGACACGTTAGACTCTTGCTCCTCCCCCCCCCCACCTAGGGCCGAATTACTAACCCCGCCCAAGATGCAACCCCACACCAGGCTGACTAACTCCTGGGTATCTACTTACTGCTAGGTGGACAGTAGCCAGGTGAACAGAGGCATTAGGAGAAAAGAAATGTGCCCAACCATTTCTGTCCCGCCCGGTATTCGAACCCGGAATTCCCGATTGTGCGTCGAGAACGAACCCGACTGTCCTACCAGGACCTCCCAAGTTACATCCTAGGTACTCACCTAATTGAAATTTAAATTTAAATTGAAATAAGTTTATTGAGATAAAATACACACAAAGGGGTGAGGTAGCTCAAGCTATTCTCACCCCGTTCAGTACATCGTGTTAATACTTACTAATTGTGCTTGCGGGGGTTGAGCTTGGGCTCTTTGGTCCCGCCTCTCAACTGTCAATCAACTGGTGCCCATTATCGGGGTCGGAGAGCCTATTAGGATCCTGAAGGTCATCCTAGGCCTGACTGACCTTTTCCAGGCTGCAGCGCACAGCAGTTGACTAATTCCCGTATGCCTATTTAATGCTAGATGAACAGAGGAGTCGGGTGTAGTCCCCCGTGGCGCAGTGGTAAGGCAATCGGCCCGCACTTCGCAAGCGATTTGGCCTGGGTTCGTATCCTGGCCGGGGAAGATTGACTAGAGTGGCCAATCCTTAACCGTAGCTTCTGTTCACCCAGCAGTGAATGGGTACCTGGTTGTTAAAACGATTTTACGGGTCGAATTTCAGGGAAAATTAGGATTAAAGACCTGCCCGAAACGGTATGATTGCTAGTGGCTCTACAAAAATATACAACTCTTGTACACATAAATAAATAAAAAATATAAAGGTGTCAGGAAACGTGCTAAATCATCATCGCCCAAAATCCTGGAGAGACTGGATTGTGCGACAATTATAAGGAATGAAGTCAAGCAGCGTCTGACACCGAAATTAACCTTCGATTCTGCTAATGCAGCCGTCCTCACATTCCTGTACAGCCACTAACACGCATTGCGTTTCGGGAATGTCCTTAATCCTAATTTTCCCTGAAATACGACCTGCCGAATCCTTTAACAACCAGGTACCCAATCACTGATGGGTGAACAAAGGCGTACCGTTAAGGATTGGCCCCTCTAGTCAATCCTCCCCGACCAGGATACGGTGTGTTCATAGGCCTAGATTTCGGTTTGTTTATATGCCTAAGTTATGTTAGGATTTGTGCATAGATTTGATTAAGGGATTGTATTTAGGCCTAGTTATGGTTAGGTGTTTTCGATATGATTTGTACTTAGTCCTAGATTAGTTTAAAGCTTGTACATTAGCCGAGATTAGCTTCGTTGGTAAGGTGAGTTTATTTTAAAATGTACAACACCATTACATATATATATATATATATATATATATATATATATATATATATATATATATATATATATATATATGAATATATATATATATATATATATATATAAATATATATATATATATGAATATATATATATATATATATATATAAATATATATATATATATGAATATATATATATATATATATATATATATATATATATATATATGAATATATATATATATATATATATATAAATATATATATATATGAATATATATATATATATATATATATATATATATATGAATATATATATATATATATATATATATATATGAATATATATATATATATATATATATATATATATATATATATATATATATATATGTCGTACCTAATAGCCAGAACGCACTTCTCAGCCTACTATTCAAGGCCCGATTTGCCTAATAAGCCAAGTTTTCATGAATTAATGTTTTTTCGTCTACCTAACCTACCTAACCTAACCTAACCTAGCTTTTTTTGGCTACCTAACCTAACCTTACCTATAAATATAGGTTAGGTTAGGTTAGGTAGGGTTGGTTAGGTTCGGGCACATATCTACGTTAATTTTAACTCCAATAAAAAAAAATTGACCTCATACATAGAGAAAAGGGTTGCTTTATCATTTCATAAGAAAAAAATTATAGTAAATATATTAATTCAGGAAAACTTGGCTTATTAGGCAAATCGGGCCTTGAATAGTAGGCTGAGAAGTGAGTTCTGGCTACTAGGTACGACATATATATATATATATATATATGAATATATATATATATATATATATGTCGTACCTAATAGCCAGAACGCACTTCTCTGCCTACTATGCAAGGCCCGATTTGCCTAATAAGCCAAGTTTTCATGAATTAATTGTTTTTCGACTACCTAACCTACCTAACCAAACCTAACCTAACTTTTTCGGCTACCTAACCTAACCTAACCTAAAAAGATAGGTTAGGTTAGGTTAGGTAGGGTTGGTTAGGTTTGGTCATATATCTACGTTAATTTTAACTCCAATAAAAAAATGTTGACCTCATACATAATGAAATGGGTAGCTTTATCATCTCATAAGAAAAAAAATTGAGAAAATATAATAATTCAGGAAAACTTGGCTTATTAGGCAAATCGGGCCTTGCATAGTAGGCCGAGAAGTGCGTTCTGGCTACTAGGTACGACATATATATATATATATATATATATATATATATATATATATATATATATATATATATATATATATATATATATATATATATATGAATAATGTACATACGTAACAACTCAAAAGAATGCACTCTTAACATAACTACAGTATAGCTAGACTGGCCTAACCTCTTTGCAGGAGCCTCTCTTTATTTAAATTGGTACCCAGGAGTTAGTGGACTGTTGTGGGCGGCATCGTGGGGATGTATATGGCGATTAGTTCTCACACAAGTTAGTGAACTTCCGGGTCATTACTTTGTGTGAACTGAGTCACAAAGCTGATTTGTATATTACTGGGAGTCGGTTTACAGCCTAGTGGTAAAATGTTTATGGATAGTGTTTATATAAATTTTAGTTAAAAAAACAGATTTCTGAGTCGAGTTTACAGCTCGTTCTGAAACTTTACAATTGAAATAAGTTTGCAAAAGCGAGACTTGCGATACTCAACTTTAAATTATAGTTTGCCTGTGTCAACTTCCATCAATATTTCAAATTTCTTCGGTAATCGATCTTGAGATTGCTATCTAGAGTAAATATATTAATAACCGATATAACTTTCTTCTGTTTATTTGATATCATTAGAGTCATCTCTAACATATTGCGCAGCATTAACTTGTACTCATATAACTCCAACCAATCTCTCCAGTTTGTTTATATAGAGCTACGTTGGGTTGAATGTTCTCTCAACATTTTAGTATAGTTTTTTTTATTATTATTATTTTCTACCACAGACGTGGCCACACATTTACAATGCTAACCAGCATATATACATTTTCTTCTGTCCTCCATGGACAGGGTGAGAGATTTGTCAAACATACAGTTCAGAGATTTATTGAACAACCACAGAAGGTGATCGAAGTGCTTTTAAAATGCTAGGCTCAGCTACATACGTAAATACATAGATACATAGATTTATGAATGCATTAATGTGAATTTATAATGGTGAAATGCAATTCTGATTTTAGTATAGTGTGTGCTGAATGGTTTTTTTAATATAGACTTTTTCATATCCCCTCCGTAAAAAATGCGGTGGTTTAGCCTAACCGAAAGCATCCAAATCTAGACTAAACAATCCAGCTAACCGGAGCCGATACTACATTCAATTAGGAGTTCTAGCTGCTAAGTTAGTATATTAGTTTATTGTGGATCCCGGCCCCCTAATGGCTTAACTTCAGACTTTATAAATTAAGGGCCAGGTCTGTTGGCTCATACTAGGCGGGGTCCGGTTTAATCCTCTCCTCTCATTCATACCTATCTAATCTATTCTTGAAAGTTATTAAACTGTTTTAATAGTTCTAGCCCGAAGCCCATTTTCCCTCATCCTCCAAACGAGTTCTTTCCTATATCCCTCCTAAATAAATAAAAAAATTGGGGTTTATAATAATTAGCCACTAATTTGTCACCCCGACCCACTCCGAACCTCTATGTTAACTCTATACTTTATATTAAATAATCAAGCTGTAATCCAAGTGTGGATAACCTATACCCCCCTTCCCCCCGCCCCATTAACATGAGTCTCTTAAGTTTCTACTGAGCCTGTCGTGAGGCTTAGTATCAAAGTCTGGTAAAGACAAGATATAGATTGTCGCAGGTCTTCCCCGCTGCCATCCAGCATCTTGAAAGATGCTGGATGATAATGGCAGTAGGTCTGTTAAACTAGGCGAGCTGCCCTTAGTTGTGAACCCTTTATTAGTCTATGTTTTTCAAGACGCCAACTAATGTCTTTTGCGATTGGCGGTTCAAGTAATTTTCCTACAATAGACGTTCACTAATTGGACGATAGTTTCTTCAGCTTTGCCGGTAGTTTGCTTATATATATATATATATATATATATATATATATATATATATATATATATATATATATATATATATATATATATATATATATATAAAATGTTTGTTTATATTCTGTACATATAACTTGTACACTTGTACTGAGTTGCTTTCGTGAAAAAAACAGATCGTATTTGTAATATAAATCATTCATTTATTAAAGAATATATCATGTTTATTTTCATGAGGCTTCCCTGAGAGGTATATATATATATATATTACTTACACATATTATCTTACATACGCGAGGAATTCCAATATGGCGCTCAAATTACGTCAGTCATTCTCGTTATTTGGTAGCGCTAATCACAACTTATGATCTCTGTCGTGTGACGTCACCGGTGATGTTACACTGTTCTGTTTAAGAGTTCCCTTCCCTTAAGAGTTCGTAAGAGTTTAAGACCAACCCTTCCTCCAGCCCAAGACAAAACATGCTCCTCGAATCTTGCTGAAAGCGTCCTCAGGGGGAGCCTTATCTATTTTATTTGCAAGAACAGGTGATAGACAGGTTAATGACGGAACAATTGCCCGTTACATAATTGTCTTGTATCATCACAATGAAGGTAGTTAGCTAGTAACACCTGGAAATGTTTATAAGCGATCAGCCGTCACTCTCCAGGTCATGTACAGGGTACAAACTTCCTTGTTAAAAGACAACACATCTGATTACTTCTCCTTGAAGACGAGGTCAACGACGACAGGAACCGGCTTGGTTCCGTGTCTAAACAAGTACAAGACCCTGACCCTGACACCAGTACCTGACGCTTGTAGCTGACAAGCGTCAGCTACAAGAGCTCATGTAGTGACGGTCACAGTGTTGGTAGAGTGAGCATCTCTCTCTCACGCCAGCGTGCTGATACTGTCAGCTGCGCCTGCTACTGTCAGCCGCGCCTGCTCCCTGCTACTGTCAGCCGCGCCTGCTCCCTGCTACTGTCAGCTGCGCCTGCTCCCTGCTACTGTCAGCCGCGCCTGCTCCCTGCTACTGTCAGCCGCGCCTGCTCCCTGCTACTGTCAGCCGCGCCTGCTCCCTGCTACTGTCAGCGCAGCCCGTCCTCTCGAGCTTTCAAGTCACTAAACTGATGTCAGGTTGTCAGCCACCTCTGCATACTTCATGTTTTAAACACGTTTATATCACGTGTATGTATGTTTGTTTTAACGGCGCACACTAATGTGATCGGCACTATATTTCTAAGGTTATTATATATGTAATTGGGCGGCGAAATGGGATGAAAGGTATCCTGGGGCCTGGATTCCTGTATACAGCATTTACGCAACCACTGACGAAGCATGGCGGCTTTGTTTACACCTAATAAACAGTTTATGAGCTTCAAAACGTCACAACCCAAGGTTGTTATTGTTATAAACTACCTCGTAGTGCTTCAGAGTTCATAAACTGTTTAATAAATGTAAATAAATCCGCTTTGGGGAAAGATGCACAGGTTTCGTACAACAGGAGCATGAGTAATAATAATAATAATAATTATTATTATTATTATTATTTGCAAGAAGGTACAATGGGTTGGTCAGATTACATAAGACTGGTATTTTGACATTCATGCATAGCCACTAACACGCATATAGTGTTTGAAGCAGAATTGTCAACAGGGGCACGAAGACGGGTCAACAAGGGCACTCCAACACGCAACAATTGCTTCTAAATCTGCCACAGTAATTCGTAAGAATAACACAAAGTGAAATAAATAGAATAATGTGTCATTTTCGGAAAAGTGGGCACGTTAAGTTGGCAAGAGCGCGACGCGAAACTATATAAGAGGCGGCCGGGCGGCCCCGGTGCCAGTGTGGTGGTGGCGGCGGGGAAGGGAGTGTGGTATCGCTGGGTTCAGGGCAAAATGACAATCGCGAGTTTCTTCTTAAAACTAGTTCTAATATG
>NC_091173.1:10889786-10964786 GCF_040958095.1 Procambarus clarkii
ATAGTGTTCACTTATATAATATATATATATATATATATATATATATATATATATATATATATATATATATATATATATATATATATATATTATATATATATCTATATTATATATATATAAATCATATATAATTTTTTTTATGTACATGCTCGATAATTTAGCCCGTCCTCAGGTTAGGCTAGTTTAGGTAGCCTAACCTAATTTTATATTAACAATATAAAAACTCTAGCGACACGAAAATGTTCTACTTTAACCATCTTCAGGTAATGTACATTCCTAAGATGTACTACCTTGATTTAATACATTTTTTGTGCACTGTATTAATAATTAAACAATGAACTACGTCACCTGTTAAGGCTTAGGGGCTCCCTTACCTTGCCTTGATTCGGGGGGTCAGGGTCCGCGCGGCCCGGTCTCTGACTAGGCCTCCTGGTTAATAATGAGCCCGTGCAGGAATATCCATTAAAAAAAATGAAACTTTTATGTCATTATGATGGATATAATCCCTGTCAGAAAGTATCCGAACAAACCATATTATAAATCCGGTCATATGTGCACGAGTTGAATTATTTATACGTGATATTGTAATATTCGTACTATATGAACGCGGAAATATATAAAAGTAGACAAAATATGAAGTAGAAGCAGACTAGACCAATGGAGGCTCCGACCTGGTGTTCCCGTGTGCGAGGGGAGGGGGGGGGGGAGTCGGGAGAGAAGGAATGTATATTTCAGTCCAAAAACTGAAAGAAAAAAACACTACCTCAACCTTATACAATACACTTGACCTTATACAATCAACTAAAAACTTTAGTACATGCGTAAGGACCATATCAGTTAGGGGTGTACGCATGTATTGCAATGGGTAATATGTTTAATATTGTACTTATTGTTCAAATTCTGATGAGGCTGCTCGTTGGTTTTTCAGCCAGCGTAACCCCGCCGTTGTTGCTACTGTCACACTGATGGAGTTAAGACCACTGCGGGCTCACCATAGCCCGTGCTACTTGTAACTTTGTGTTTCAGGTAGTAAATCTTAAACAACAACAACTGATGGAGCGTTGTAACGACACAATATCGTTAACAAGGACTGTTGTGGTCTCGTTGTTTGTGTGATTTGCGCCCCCGCTCCCCACCCCCCTATCCTGGAAGGCAGGGTGCACCCCCCCCCACCCCCAGCAGGAAACAAACACCACTAACAAAGGCACGTCTTGAGCAAACACTGTATGTATTTGCTTCAAACAAATCCGCCCTGGCGGCTGTGTGGCTCCTGGCGGATGGTTTCCCACTTGGGACGAGATTCTTTTTTTTTCCTTGGCGTGAGAAGGTTTTGGGTTTATGCGTACGAGAGCTGGATGTGTGTGTGTGTGTGTGTGTGTGTGTGTGTGTGTGTGTGTGTGTGTGTGTGTGTGTGTGTGTTATCACCTAGTTGTGCTTGCTGGGTTGAACTTTGGCTTCTAGGGCCTGCCTCTGAACTTTCAATCAACTGATTTTTCCCCCCCCTCATCCCGTAGCAGCTGTCTAACTCCCAGGTACATATCTACTGCTGGGTGATCAGGGGGCACCATGGTGAAAGAAACTCTACCCATTTGTTTCTGCCTCTGCCGGGGATCGAACCCGGGTCCTTAGGATTACGAACCCAGAGCGCTGTCCACTAAGCCGCGGGGCCCCCCTCCATGCATGTGTGTGTGTGTGTGTGTGTGTGTGTACTTACGTAATTGTGCTTGCGGGGGTTGAGCTTTGGCTCTTTGGTCCCGAGCGTGTGTGTGTACTTAGATGGTTCTCTGTAGACTGTTTCCTATATAAGAGTCATAGTCATAGTCATACATAGGTAAATAAGCTCTTTAGTTGTATATGATTTAGCCTAAACTGTGCCTTAGACGCCAGAACTGACACACGCGCGGCCATCATTCAATTAAACTGGAAACATGACGGATGATAGACCTTAATTACCCTCCCAAGGATGATAGGCCTTACTAACCCTCCCACGGATGATAGACCTTACTAACTCTCCCACGGTTGATAGGCCTTACTATCCCTCCCACTGATGATAGGCCTTACTATCCCTCCCACTGATGATAGGCCTTACTATCCCTCCCACGGATGATAGACATGAAGCCCAACACTGAACTTAAGTTGACTCAGCTGGCAGATACTGTGGGCAAGTTTGAACTTAAACTTGCACTCAGTTTTTGGCAAGTACTTCAACTCCACTGCTGCAAGTTTGGACTTAAAACATTCTAAGTTGCATTTTAAGGCAAGCATGATCAAGTTGTTCCTTGACGAACTTGTGTTATTAAAGCTCCTGTTGTGAGCTACGTCTCGAACGAGAGGTAGAAGGGCGACCCAGAATCTGAGCAAACACTTGAGCATGAGGTATAAGCGCGACTCAGAATCTGAACAAGCACTTGAGTGTGAGGTGTGAGTGTCACCTAGAATACCCGTAAATACGATCATAATTTAGAACCTGAGCAAGCACTTGAGCGTGAGGTATAAGAGCGACTCAAAATCTGAACAACCACTTGAGTGTGAGGTGTGAGTGTCACCCAGAATCCCAGTAAATACGGTCATAACCTAGAACCTGAGCAAGCACTTGAGCGTGGGGTATACGCGCGACTCAGATTCTGAACAACCGCTTGAGTGTGAGGTGTGAACGCGACCCAAAATCCCAGTAAACACTTGAACGTGACCCAGAATCGGAGCAAGCACTTGAGCGTTAGTTTCAAGTGCCACCAGGATCCAGATGACGCAATGAAGGACTTTTCAAACGACCTGATACGTAGAAAATTATGCCTCTCTTGTTTTCGGAGGATCGCGTCCCCAAGGTCGAAACTTCCCCATGAAACACGACAGATTTTCGACCTTATGGAAGGGTGTTGCTTGTGACTCTCTTGCCTTCTTTTGTGATTAGATATTGATTGGCCCAATATGTGGGAAGTAGGAATGATGGCCTGTTATTGTCTGGTGTTCTTCATGGTTCTGTGTTGTTATTGTCAGGTGTTCTTTGTGGTCTGCGGTGTTATTGTCAGGTGTTCTTCATGGTCTGCGGTGTTATTGTCAGGTGTTCTTCATGGTCTGCGGTGTTATTGTCAGGTGTTCTTCATGGTTCTGTGTTGTTATTGTCAGGTGTTCTTCATGGTCTGTGTTGTTATTGTCTGGTGTTCTTCATGGTTCTGTGTTGTTATTGTCTGGTGTTCTTCATGGTTCTGTGTTGTTATTGTCTGGTGTTCTTCATGGTTCTGTGTTGTTATTGTCAGGTGTTCTTTGTGGTCTGCGGTGTTATTGTCAGGTGTTCTTCATGGTTCTGTGTTGTTATTGTCAGGTGTTCTTCATGGTCTGCGGTGTTATTGTCAGGTGTTCTTCATGGTCTGCGGTGTTATTGTCTGGTGTTCTTCATGGTTCTGTGTTGTTATTGTCAGGTGTTCTTCATGGTCTGCGGTGTTATTGTCAGGTGTTCTTCATGGTCTGCGGTGTTATTGTCAGGTGTTCTTCATGGTCTGCGGTGTTATTGTCTGGTGTTCTTCATGGTTCTGTGTTGTTATTGTCAGGTGTTCTTCATGGTCTGCGGTGTTATTGTCAGGTGTTCTTCATGGTCTGCGGTGTTATTGTCTGGTGTTCTTCATGGTCTGCGGTGTTATTGTCAGGTGTTCTTCATGGTTCTGTGTTGTTATTGTCAGGTGTTCTTCATGGTCTGCGGTGTTATTGTCAGGTGTTCTTCATGGTTCTGTGTTGTTATTGTCAGGTGTTCTTCATGGTCTGTGTTGTTATTGTCTGGTGTTCTTCATGGTTCTGTGTTGTTATTGTCAGGTGTTCTTCGTGGTCAGCGGTGTTATTGTCAGGTGTTCTTCGTGATCAGCTGTGTTATTGTCAGGTGTTCTTCATGGTCTGCGGTGTTATTGTCAGGTGTTCTTCGTGATCAGCGGTGTTATTGTCAGGTGTTCTTCGTGGTCTGCGGTGTTATTGTCAGGTGTTCTTCGTGGTCTGCGGTGTTATTGTCAGGTGTTCTTCATGGTCTGCGGTGTTATTGTCAGGTGTTCTTCGTGATCAGCGGTGTTATTGTCAGGTGTTCTTCATGGTTCTGTGTTGTTATTGTCAGGTGTTCTTCATGGTTCTGTGTTGTTATTGTCAGGTGTTCTTCGTGGTCTGCGGTGTTATTGTCAGGTGTTCTTCGTGGTCTGCGGTGTTATTGTCAGGTGTTCTTCATGGTCTGCGGTGTTATTGTCAGGTGTTCTTCGTGATCAGCTGTGTTATTGTCAGGTGTTCTTCATGGTCAGCGGTGTTATTGTCAGGTGTTCTTCGTGATCAGCGGTGTTATTGTCAGGTGTTCTTCATGGTCACGGGTTTTCTCCCATACACCACCTTCATTGTGTCATACACACCTATCATTTAGTTACCCCCAAAATATCAATCCAGTTCTTCGTGAATCATCGGCAACAGTTATTAAAATAGTAAAATTAAATCACACAGCAAGTGTAACAGACTTTTTCAAAAGTTTTGTAGTGATAAATGAAGAGCAGCACATTAGACCTCTTCTGCACACACACGTTCGATGGTGTGTGTGTAGAAGACAAAAGACTTTCAAAAAAAGACTTTTGAAAGACTTTAAAAAAAAACTGCCTAGCCAGATTTGTAGCCTATTTAATACAATAATTTCCTGGAAAGTGGAGGAGGGGGGGGGGGGGGGTTCTGAATCATCAGAGAAAATATAGAAGAATAAATATAACATCTACTTTATGGTTTGTATTTTTCGAAAATTCAATGAAGTTTCACTTCAGCTTGAAGGCAAATTATGTACGTTGTTAGATTGCAAACGTGTTCTGAAAGTTTTGATTGAAAAAAAAAAAGTATATAGGTACAGAAATCACAATAGCGTGATGCATCAAATGAACAAAAGGCAGCGTCTGGGATGCTCCTGGACGTAGGTTCGAATCCTCGTCACGGCCCTTGTGGATTTGTTCATAAGTATAGAGGTACTTTTCGAACCAGCTCCAAATAGAAGCACCGCAACAGCACGCCCGAGTTGACAGAATATATTGGACATCTCTGAGATCAAGATCTTAAGAAATTGTACAGATTATTTATTCTTACTGAAAGAAGGACTGAATAGCCGATTTTCAGATTTATTTTCTTTGGAATTCAAGCCATGGATGCCGGATCCTTTGGGCTGTGATATAGAATCTGTCAATAAAAACATCCAAGAGCAACTTATTGAACCAAAATGCAATGGTGAATGCAAATGCAAATTTGTAAAAGCTGCAGTGATTGAATTGTGGTTCTCAAATACATCTAAACAGCTCTGTCCAAAGAGGGGGTTCGAAATGGCTATAATATTGACAAAGGCAAAAAGTCTAACTAGTATATGCATGCGAGGAGACACAAGACAAAAGCTTACAAATAACAAACTAAATATTGAGAATCTTACAGCAAAGCATCAGGCACAAATGACACATTGAATAAATATTAACAAAATAAGTAAATTGTCTATAGTTTCATAAAAAAATTGTTGAGACGATTTCTTAAGATAACGTTTAAGAAAATAACCAAAAGGTGGAACAGGGACAAAATGGTTGATTAACAATAAGCTAGGCTTCATGTGCTCAACGTTGTTTCATAAAAGATATCCGCGTCACTATTATGGTTACCTTTCTCTCTCTCTCTCTCTCTCTCTCTCTCTCTCTCTCTCTCTCTCTCTCTCTCTCTCTCTCTCTCTCTCTCTCTCTCTCTCTCTCTCTCTCTCTCTCTCTCTCTCTCTTCTCTCTCTCTCTCTCTCTTCTCTCTCTCTCTCACTCTCTCTCTCTCACTCTCTCTCTCTCACTCTCTCTCTCTCTCTCTCTTCTCTCTCTCTCTCTCTCTCTCTCTCTCTCTCTCTCTCTCTCTCTCTCTCTCTCTCTCTCTCTCTCTCTCTCTCTCTCTCTCTCTCTCACTCACTCTCTGGGGCGTGTGAAGCCTGTCTGATATATTCACGAGGAAGGATGGCGCTGTCTTGGGCTTGTCAGCTACCTGCGGCTTGTGTTACACCTTGGGTACACTCCCTCTCTCTCTCTCACCTTCCCTCACTATTTCCGTCTTGTCTCCCTCCCTCATACTCTTCCTCTCACTCTATCTCCCCTCCATCGCCTCTTCTTCCCTTCTTTTTCCTTACTTACTTCCTCCTCCCCCTCACACACACACTCCTTTTTTCCTTCCCTCTCTCCCTCCTGCCTTCCTCCACCCCTTTCATATTGTTATTTTTTGTGAGTTTACATGTATAAAAATAAGAAAAAATAATTAATGATTTAATTAATGTTTGTATTTCATGTACTGTGACACTGCCAAATAATGCAAGCCGTATGAAACATTGAAAGTCAAAAATATTTAAAACAATACTTTTTTCATCCATATTTATTTTCCAATATAATTGTTGACAGTGCCAATATTACTTAATGAAGAGAGGTATTTAATCTACTCTAGGAACTATATTTGGGAGCAGAACATTATACACGTGCTTACTATTCATAATTAAACAAACTTCAGCATTACAGATCTGACTGAGAACATCATTTGCATAAGAATAAAAGTGAGGGTGAAATAAAGACAAGGTCAGTATACACTGGCAAATGTATCTTACAAAAAATTATTTTTGTGTTTTACACATTTTTTACAAAAATAATGTCCTAAAGCATTTACACTATTCCTTTGCATCATTTCCTTTCTAAAGGTAATAGATAAGATAAATAATGACTTATTGTACACATTCAGTATCCCTAGTCCACCATCTTTCTTATCTTTACATAGTGTAGTCCGTTTAATTGGTTGGTATCTACCATACCATACATATCTAAAAAATAGTTTTGTCAATCTCCATATCAATTTTATTATCAATTGGAAAACTGTCAGACCAATACCACACTTTAAACAAAATTTTGCCATTGATTATTCCAGCCTTCTGAAACAGGGTTAATTTCCTATTTAACAACATATTCCTGGCTGAGCTTTCTTTAGTTCCGGACTGTGTTCAGGACTAACTTATACTTGTTTGCTAGTGCAAATGTTGTAGTAGTGTTGCTTGACGCCAGACCCAACGGTGGTGTTGCTTGACGCCAAACCCAGCGGTGGTGTTGCTTGACGCCAGACCCAGCGGTGGTGAGTCTGGCGTCAGTGACGGTGGTGTTACTAGGTCAGAAGAACACAGCGGTGCTGAGTCTGGCGTCAGTGACGCTGGTGTTGCTAGGCCAGAACAACACAGCGGTGCTCAGTCTGGCGTCAGTGACGCTGGTGTTGCTAGGCCAGAACAACACAGCGGTGCTCAGTCTGGCGTCAGTGACGCTGGTGTTGCTAGGCCAGAACAACACAGCGGTGCTCAGTCTGGCGTCAGTGACGCTGGTGTTGCTAGGCCAGAACAACACAGCGGTGCTGAGTCTGGCGTCACGTCAGCCCCCACCTGAGTAAAAATCTTCCTTCCGGTGACAGTGGATTGACAGCTATCTGCTTTTTATTTGTTGTCAGCCATTGGACGTACAAGGTAGGTACGCAATTGTGAAGAGAGAGCACTAAGCCATTTAAGGGTATAAGACAAAAGCAAATTACCCCCTCACTACGGCATCGCTGCTCTTTACAGTAAACGGAACCCAATCCAACCTAGCCTAACCCAACCAAAATGAGAGATAAAATATTGTTTTACGTGGAATGCACAATGTGTGTGACGTCACTGTGGCCTCATACTATTTGAGATCAGTTTTTAGATTCTATTGTTTGCAAGGGATATGAGGACAAAGAGCTGGGATACGATGGCAGGGTGCTGGGATATGAGGACAAGGAGTTGAGATTCGGGGCTCATTCATTTGTGTAAATAAATCCTGTATTAGCATTTAGGATAACAACAATCAAACCAGAGTCTAGCCATATGAACCCGGCCTGTATTAGGCTATTCAGTAGTCGCCTGAGGTGAAGCCAGGAGCTGGCGTTTCCCTTGTCGATCTTCTTACTTTTACAGTGTGAGAAAATATACTGGGGACCATGGGTGATCCTGGGAGTGAGCCTACCGCCTGTTGGGCAGCAGACACATCCTCCCCCCCTCCCAGGGGACGAAGTTATGCTATCAGATTGTGAACCAGCGTGTGGCTAACTCGGGAACCCTCAAATGGAGGAACGAGAAGCAGCGAGGGAGAAGACATTGGTACGAGCGCGTATGTTGTCTGGGAAGACGCCAGGGGGGGGGGGGGTAGGGTAGGGGGGTAAGTTAATACACACACGCCCTGAATAACCCTGGCAGTGCTTGCACTAGACGGAGGAGAGGTGGAGGGAGGGGTTGAGAGGGGGGCGGGGGCTACAGTGATGAAAGGAAGATGGTCCTAGTGGATGGATGGTGCCCGAGACCCCGTACAGCATCCACGCATGATGGGAAGTGCATGTTTTGGGTGGCATGGGAGTTGGCTTGAGTATGGATATGGTGACCAAAACCACACATCAGAAAATGAAGAAACGACGACGTTTCGGTCTGTCCTGGACCATTATCCAAGTCTTGTGATCTTGGAAGAGTTCACACGAATATGTGGATATTGTGGTGGGGGTGTGGAAGCAGAGGAGATGGGGATTAGCGGTATGAAGAGGGAGGTTATTATTATTATTTTACATCTTTATTGACAAAATTAATTACAATTTTGCCTAATCTGAGGATTTTGATAGTCTTATTAAATTGAGGTTAATGCTAGTATAAGAGTATAAGAGGGAGGAGGGTGGAGGAGACAAGCGTGGTGAAGGTCGGGAGGGAGGGTACATGAGGGAGGGGTCGGGCTGGGCATGAAGGCATAGTGCCAGTCTCCCTTGTGAGTGCGTGAGGGAGGGAGGGTGTCTGGCCTGGGCTCACTCTCCACAAACACCCTCACCAGTACATCTCTCTTCTCATTATTTGGCTCGACTTAAAACTTTAAATTATCATTTGATGTAAAATATGAGTGAAACCTAATATAGAATTACTTAGTGTGAAAAGTGTGCTGCACCTGCAGGCAGCAACGGTACGTAACTTGTGCAATAAATGTATTAGATATAAGGGTAATAATAACTAGCAATGCTATACAGTTGATAGATACTAGGGGTCTCGTAGTGCAGTTGGCTTCCTTCTCCACTCACAATCTCATAGTAAATCGACTCACGACTCACAGTAAATAGGTACCTGGGAGATAGACAAATGTTGTGGGGATGCGTCCAGTAGTTCCATCTTGCGGGTGGGGAGTGGGGGGGGGCCACGATACAAGCCTAAATTATATATATAAAGGCTTCCTGTCCCGGCAACGGGAATTATTCTTACATTCATTTGGCCTGAATACTTGGTGTGTGTAGTATCGTATACTGTATTGACTCCCAAAACGACAACTATGACCCGTGAGTTGGGGAATCAGTGCTTGTACCGTATCAAATCTTTGTATGGGATCATGTGTTCGATCCCACTACATCGCCTTACGGTAGGCTGTGCCGTTCTGTTTTCTGTAAATAGGAAGAACTGTGCCTCTGGCAGTCCTGCCTGTCACGTCACTCTGGCACTCATGCCAGTGACGTCACGCTGCTGACGGGCGGCGTCTCAGGGCTTTAGCGCACCTTTGGTCCGAATGAGCGCATCATGTTTTGTACATTAAAAAGTAACCAAATAGTCTAATGGCAATGGCATGAATCTAAATAGCAGAGTAAACTATTGGTCTCAATATAAATAGGTCAGTGCCCCCCTGAGCCAGTATCCAAATAGCTCAATGCCTCTTAGGTCAGTATCCACAGTACCCAAATAGCTTTGTCCCTGGGTCAGTACCCTTATAGCGTATGGGGGAGTGGATGAAGTGTGTGGGATGTTTCAGTTTAGGGAGCCTTGGTCTGGCGCCGGAACCTGTCCTCCTACAAAGAATGTTACTTGTCGCTCGTAAGCATTACTATGGCTAAAAAATGTCGTACTAGAAAATGGAAGCTTGCGAAAGTGACGTACTGTCCCGTTTTCTGTTTTGGGTCCTCTGGCTTAATCTGTTAGTACACACAGAAATCACAATAGCGTGATATATCAACTGAATTAATCCATAAGGGCCATGATGAGGGTTCGAACTTACGTCCAGGATGATCCAATACGCGCCTTAATCGACTGCGCCACAACATGGCGTCTGGGGTCATCCTGGACGTAAGTTCGAACCCTTATCACGGCCTTTGTGGATTTATTCATTTGATATATCACGCTATTGGGATTTATGTGTGTATTGAAGTAAGGGCGAAGAGGTAGAACAGCTTGTTGACAGCCCGAGTGCATGGGGGGAATTGTGTAAAAACCCCGAGTTGTGTCTCGGAGAGGCTGCGGGATCCGTGTGAGAGCAGTAGCAATCCCGGTTCCAATTCTTATACCAAGTCGTGGCGGTAGTCGATTAAGGCGCGTCTGGGATCATCCTGGACATAAGTTCGAACCCTCATCACGGCCCTGGTGGATTTATTCATCAGTCTGTTAGGTTAGGAGAGGACACTTTAAATGAACCGTTTTCTTGATGTTTTGAAACTTTAGGAGGCAAGGCTGGGTAGGTAATGGGAGGTGTGACCTCGGGCCGCCGTAGCACCAGCCTTGGTCTGGGACTCAGTAGCCTAGCTGACTTCCTGTTCCCCATACCTGTACTCAACAAGCTGTGGACCAGACCACACACTGGAAAGTGAAAGGACGACGACGTTTCGGTCCGTCCTGGACCATTCTCAAGTCAAGTCGGTTTGGTCAACATATTTCAGTCACGTTATTATGACTCCTCGCTTGTGTCAACTAGCTGTGCTTGCGGGGGTTGAGCTTTGGCTCTTTGGTCCCGTCTCACAACTGTCACTCAACTGGTGTACAGATCCCCGATAATAATCCTGTGGAGGAGAGATTGGGTTCAAACACGCGCTGAACCCTCGTATCATTTTAGTCATTTCTTATGCATTTCTTTCCCATCTTGTGTGGGTTGGTGGTCTCATACCCATTCTGTGGGCGGTGGTGGGTCCCACACCCATCCTGTGGGCGGTGGTGGGTCCCACACCAATCCTGTGGGCAGTAGTGGGTCCCACGCCCATCCTGTGAGCGGTGGTGGGTCCCACACCCATCCTGTGGGCGGTGGTGGGTCCCTCACCCATCCTGTGGGCGGTGGTGGGTCACACACCCATCCTGTGGGCGGTGGTGGGTCCCACACCCATCCTGTGGGCGGTGGTGGGTCACACACCCATCCTGTGGGCGGTTACAGAGGAACATACCAACAGTTAATTTTGCGAATCACGTAACAATCTTTTGAAGGTATTTACACTAATTACGTAAAACACGAAAAGTAACACGTGATGAAAAATATGACAGTGTCTGACCACGAAGATATATATATATATATATATATATATATATATATATATATATATATATATATATATATATATATATATATATATATGAATGAATGAATGACTGGACAAAGAAAATTACATTAATGTGATGAGTAAGTGAGAAAGTCAGCAGAAACCACCGTTAGGATTCGAACCTGCACAATGGGTATTCACAAGCATACGTTTTGAACCACTTGGCCACGACATGCTAAAAAAAAAAATTCAACTTGTGATTCAACTGAATCGTCCAGAGGTGTCGAGGCTTGCACTGAACTCCGATCAGGGGGTTTTCAGGCATTGGCCGTAACCTGTCTGGCTGTTGTATGGGAGTGGTTTAGATCCTATGCTTGGGGGGGTATCCTTTGTGTAGGTTCGAAGCCTCATCATGGCTTATACTAATTTTCTCAGTAAATGAAGTAATTGCTAATTTTTTTAGCACTACTAACAGAGTTGTCTCTGAATTCTGCTATTTTGTTCACGTTCGAGTACATAGTTATGCGAAATATGTGAATAGTTCTGCTGACAGAGCCGACATTCAATAGTAACATTTAGAAATCTGCTAGCCTTGTTGGAGGATCCATATATGTGTGGTTCTTCATGCATGATGGAATGATGCTAGATGATGTCACTGGTGTGAATTTCACTTTGTCACAAGTCTAACAGCTCTCGCTGCAGTTCCCGGTATATTGGTTACTCAGATGGTAATCTGGTAGCCTGATTACCAAGATGGTAATCAATTCCCTCTTTACGAACACATGTTTTGCCGAACTCATTAGTTCTATCATGCATTCCGACACCAAAAAGGTGAATGAATCCACAGGAGATAAACTCTGACACCATCATTGATTATCTTATTATGTATGTGGCTGGCTTCAGACACAAGCAGGTCACAGTTATGTCATGGCGAAGCTGAGTGCACCCAAGGACATCAAGGATTAACATGTCGACTTTGGATACATAATGCTTGGTTGAGTGCAAGGATTATGGTAAACAGTTCTGTCCCACACGGACGCGGAAAGGTATTTGTGCAGTGTGAGAGTCGTGAACCCTTTTCCCCTTCCTTCTTTCCCCTCTCTTCCTCACCTGGTTTCTAACCATCAACACACACCACACACACACACACACACACACACACACACACACACACACACACACACACACACACACACACACACACACACACACACACACACCACACCACACACACACACACACACACACACACACACACACACACACACACACACACCACACACACACCACACACACACACAGACACACACCACACACACACCACACACACACACAGACACACACACACACACACACACACACACACACACACACACACACACACACACACACACACACACACACACACACACCACACACACAAAACCAGCCTATGTCCATCCTTTAGCCCAGACCATTCCCCCTGCAAAGTTGAGTGAGGCTAGCCCCAAGCGTCAGGCCTTCAACCTTAGTCAAACAGACATTCTCTTATAGTATAGATTGCATACTACAGATACTATTGTTAGGCCTACCTGTTAGTCACTTCTTCCAGACTACGGAACAACGTGCTTATAGGCCTACCTGTTAGTCACTTCTTCCAGACTACGGAACAACGTGCTTATAGGCCTACCTGTCACTTCCTGTTGTCATTGAGCAGTTGAGCCCAGGATGAAGCAGGTATTTCCGCTCTGGATCCTATCACTGTTGCACAGGAACAGGAAGTATTGCGCAGGAACCTGTTCCGTCAGTCGTCAATTGCTCGACGCTTTAAACTGTCAACGAAAGGGAGAGATTAATTAATGATTTGTTAACTTTCATATTGATCTTGTATTTTGTGTTCTAATATTTCTTGCAGTGGAATAGGTTGGATTACTTAGGCTTTATTTGGCTTGTTTAAGCAAAGACGTTTCGTGCAAAAACGAAGAAATAGCGTTTCTTTGTCCGAAACGCTATGCGTATTAGTGGCTTTTAGGTATTGTATGTACTAGCTCTATCTATAAATCCAACATTATGTTTGTAACTCTTTATCAATGTGTGTACTTTTATCTGAATAAAAATTTGAATTTGAATTTGAAAAGTTGAGTATCCCACATTTGGGAGCGTTTATTTCCTCTAGCCTAACATATGCCCCCAATATCCCGTGTTCGATTGTTGCCGCGTGGGGGGTAACTCGTTCGATTTAAGCTACTTTCCGAACATATACACAAAGGTCTTAACTGTGACATTCCTGTTAACAGCGTCCGCCCAAGTCTCTTCTCTCGTAGACCTTGACTAAGAGTCTTCCTGCTTCTCCCTCGACCTCTGGCCAGTGTGTGGGAGGGAGTGTCCCCGGCTATTGAAGACAGTCAACGGTATATATAATTGTATTTGAGGCAAGGAGGAAGATATTTTTTTTAAAATGTTCCCCTTTACGTGAGTCAATTTGCATCACCAACTTTGATTTTTGTTGTTATTGAATATATAGTAAGCAAATGGTGTAACATTTATTGATGTCAGTGGGCGTAGGCACAGTGATGTCAGTGGGCGTAGGCACAGTGATGTTAGTGGGCGTACACACACAGTGATGTCAGTGGGTGTACACACAGAGTGATGTCAGTGGGTGTACACACAGTGATGTTAGTGGGCGTACACACACAGTGATGTCAGTGGGCGTACACACACAGTGATGTCAGTGGGCGTACACACACAGTGATGTCAGTGGGCGTACACACACAGTGATGTCAGTGGGTGTACACACAGAGTGATGTCAGTGGGTGTACACACAGTGATGTCAGTGGGCGTACACACACAGTGATGTCAGTGGGTGTACACACACAGTGATGTCAGTGGGTGTACACACACAGTGATGTCAGTGGGTGTACACACAGAGTGATGTCAGTGGGCGTACACACACAGTGATGTCAGAGGGCGTACACACACAGTGATGTCAGAGGGCGTACACACACACAATGATGTCAGTGGGCGTACACACAGTGAGGTCAGTGGGCGTACACACACAGTGATGTCAGTGGGCGTACACACACAGTGATGTCAGTGGGTGTACACACACAGTGATGTCAGTGGGCGTACACACAGTGAGGTCAGTGGGCGTACACACAGTGATGTCAGTGGGCGTACACACACAGTGATGTCAGTGGGCGTACACACACAGTGATGTCAGTGGGCGTACACAGTGATGTCAGTGGGCGTACAGCTGTGACGCGACAGTTGCCAAGTGCAGCATTAAATTTGGCTCAACACTCCGGATAGTGCCAGGGAGGGCCAGGGAGGGCCAGTCAGTGGCACTGGGATACTCAGATAACCGCTCAGTGTTGTACTTGCACCAAACGTCTGGTGGTGGTCCAAGATATCCCAGCGCACATAGCCTAACCGCAGCGCTGTTGCAACCTTGTCTCATAGTACTGGTGGTAAACATAGCATTGTGGTTGTCTTGTGTGTGTGCTGGGACGTGCTGAGACGTGCTGGGAGGTGCTGGGGGGTGCTGGGACGTGTTGGGAGGGCCTAGGACCGCGTCCAGGACAACTGTAGTTGGTTTGTTGACCTGGTGAGCGTAGCTTCGAAGCGCTGCCAACTATTTCGCCGCCAGGTAAGGTTTAAAGTGTAGTTTAGCCATATATATTTAGCCTAAAAGGAAGCCATATATTGTAAAATATATTAAGGAAATTGTTTGGATAATGCTACTGTGTGGTTTTTTTTAAACATAATTTAAGAACAGACGGCCTAATCTTTATTATTTAAAGATTGTATGATTTATTTGTATTTCCAATCGGGAAATTACTTGTAGAAGTCGAATTCACCGGACGTTACATTATGAGTCCAATACCACATAATTAAAATACTTTGTGGATTTTATTTTTTATGCAAAGAAAGTTTATATGTAAAGCGTGTTCTATAATTATTATTATTATTATTATTATTATTATTAATAAGTATAATTCTCATCCTCTTCCTCCAGGTGTGGGGGAACAGCCCACACCTGTTCGACGCTAATTAAAATATCTTTGCACTCTAAGTTCCGGTCAAACCAATACAATTTGCATACGACGGAATGTGATCCCTTTGCCCGAGTTGTTTTGAGTGTGAGAATATTATCTTGAGAGCTGTTTTGAGTGTGAGAATATTATCGTGAGAGCTGTTTTGAGTGTGCGAATATTGTCTAGAGACTTGTTTTGAGTGTGAGAATATTGTCTTGAGAGCTGTTTTGAGTGTGAGAATATTGTCTTGAGAGCTGTTTTGAGTGAAAAAATTGTCTTGAGAGCTGTTTTGAGTGTGAGAATATTGTCTTGAGAGCTGTTTTGAGTGAAAAAATTGTCTTAAGAGCTGTTTTGAGTGTGAGAATATTGTCTTGAGAGCTGTTTTGAGTGAAAAAATTGTCTTGAGAGCTGTTATGAGTGTGAGAATATTGTCTTGAGAGCTGTTTTGAGTGAAAAAATTGTTTTGAGAGCTGTTTTGAGTGTGAGAATATTGTCTTGAGAGCTGTTTTGAGTGAGAAAATTGTTTAGATAGATGATGCATCTCCCGGTCAGATAAAGAATTATTAGAATTAAAGAATTATATTAAAAAGGATAAAGCATCCTGGATGCGCTGAGTGCTGGAGATCTTAGGGATGCTGGTAAGAAAGCCATGTAGCATGGTCTAATAATGTCTTGTGCTCACCAAGTTGTGTCTGCGGGGGTTGAGCTCCGACTCTTTGGTCCCGCCTCTTGATATTTACGTACAACTCTTGGGTTTAGTTTGGGGGTTCCAGCACTGGTAAAGACCTGATAACTGCGAGGGGTATGGTAGCCATTGGATGGTTATCTTGGGACAGTAGCGGTGGGATGGTTATCTTGGGATGGTAACCCTGGGACAGGAGACTCTATCCAGATGGTAATTCCCTCATGTAAGAATAGATGGACGATATACAGCCACTTCTCAACGCTTTCTGGATAGTGATGGGATAGTCTCCATGGAGAAATTTTAACTTAGATCTAATAGGTACATATAGACACTAGTCAATTAAAACAAACAGATTTATTATATTTAAAAGAATAATTGGATTATAGTTATTGAGCCATAATAAAGTTTAGGTAATGCCTTCATAACTGATGAGATCTAGCATTTGTTTTCGTCTTCTTTATAGACGGAAGAACCTTGAGGGCAGCTGTCTTAGAGATTGGGGGCGTTCACGCCTTATTTAGCAGGAGGAGGAGTTTGTCAATCTGGAAGCGTTGGGAGAGTCAAAGTAGGAAGTCTGGAAGCGTTGGGAGAGTCAAAGTAGGAAGTCTGGAAGCACGGGGAGACAAAGTAGGTAGTCTGGAAGCGTGGAGGGGTGGAGGAAACAAAGTAGGAAGTCTGGAAGCATAGTTTTAAGGGTTTTCTTAGTAAGATAACAAGGGTGTTTGTGATGACGTTTGCTGCAGTCACCCGCCATGATGCAGGCTCGCTGGCTAGCTGCACGGGGTAGACTCTTTTTTTTCGCAATGGTTGGCTGAACATATTCCAAGGAAAACGTATTACTTGTTTTCCTTGCACTTATGAAAAGTTTTTATCAAGGTATGACTAGCATGAATTCAGGATTGTCAGTAACTGTACCCAGGTGGTCTTGGGTAACTTGTATTAAGCTGTATTTTTGTATACGTGGAAGTGAAGCAAACATTGTTATGAAGAGGGAGGGAGGGAGCCGGTCGGCCGAGCGGACAGCACGCTGGATTTGTGATCCTGGGGTCCCGGGTTCGATCCCGGGCGCTGGTGAGAAACAATGGGCAGAGTTTCTTTCACCCTATGCCCTTGTTACCTAGCAGTAAAATAGGTACCTGGGTGTTAGTCTGCTGTCACGGGCTGCTTCCTGGGAGTGGAGGCCTGGTCGAGGACCGGGCCGCGGGGACACTAAAGCCCCGAAAGCATCTCAAGATAACCTCAAGATAAGAGGTAGATCTGTAGGTGTTTACCTTAGGCTTCCACTTGTGTTCCTGTCCTAATTCTGTACCAACCAAGCAGCCTGTCACTATCCTTCCTCGTCCTGCACCAACCAAGCAGCCTGTCACTATCCTTCCTCGTCCTGCACCAACCAAACAGTCTGTCTATCCCCTCCCCCCCCCCCTCCTTGTCGTTGCCTCTGTGTATCTTGTGTGGTGTGATGTGGTGGTCATGTCTCCCCCGTTGAAGACTGAGGCTTGATGGATCGAGTTGTCTCAGCTAGTCCTTGTGGCTCACGCCCTTAATCCCACTAGGCCTAACTGGCTTGGTGGTAGGCCTTAGGCCCCTCACACTAATGATGCGATGGAATGTGAAGAAAAACACGTCAAGACTTTAGAGATAATTATTATCACTAATGTTCATGAAATATCAAAAATTTTCATTATAAAATAATCCTAGTTCCTTGTCCTCGTATCCCATATCCTTGGCCTTGAATCCCATCTCCTTGTCCTTATATTTCATCTCCTTGTCCTTACATCCTATGTCCCTGTCTTTATATCCTATGTCCTTGTCCTCATATGCTAGCTCCTTGTCCTCATATCCCAGCTCCTTGTCCTCATATCCCATCTCCTTGTCCTCATATTCGTTTTAAGTACTATACACTCATAAGAGCCTTAGCGCTTTTTCCTCATAATTACCCCCCATTCAAAATGATATACTACCAGATATTTTAGTTAAGTCTCTCATGTTTGGACGGGTCAGTGACTTTCCCACGCCGACCACTGGAGGGGCGCGGGCGTGACAAGCCAATGAAAGGTGTAACTAAGTCACCACCAATGTAAACCTGCTTATCATGAAGATCATTGAGGGGATCCAAGTTCCTCAAGGCAACATTATTGACTCTTGTTCCCGCCGCCGCTATCCACAAGACATGTATGGAGTCCCTAATGAACTAATTATCTAAGCTGTTGCTGTTGTTTTACACTCAGCTGCTCGGAACAAAAAGTTCCAAGTAGCACGGGCTATGGTGAGCCCGTAGTGGACTTACCTGGCACAGGAGCGGTGCTGTAACTTGGGTTGTCTGACCTTCTCTAAGCCTGTTGGTGTGTTAAGTAGTTGTCTACGGCCTCTACAGCCTCGGGCTCACCTCACCTTGTTTGCTACTCTCACTGGCTGCGTTCTCGATTCACAGTCGGGGATCCCGGGTTTGATTACCGGCTGAGACAGAAATGGTTGAGCACGTTTCCTTTCACCTAATGCCCGTCTATCTAGCTTACACTGATAGACTTATACTGTCTATCCTAGGCGTCGTTGCGAGACTGTCTATCTTAGGCACTGGTGCGAATCTGTCTTTCCTAGGCGTCGTTATGCGTCTATCTGTTCTCGGAGTAAGTCGATACACCGGTCGTTTTTCCTGTCGAGTCCTGAGCAGGTCTGTACTCATGCCTCAAAGCGTACCTCCACACACCTCCGTAAATGCTTCACTAGCCAGGGTGCTGTTTCACAGTGTTGTGTTAGCTAGCATCACTCCTTTGGTCCGTAGTGTCTTATTTCAAGCTGTCTCACTCCGTAAAAAATGCAACGGTTTTGTTAATCCAGAGACGTGAGGAGCCCAAGTGACATTTTACCTATTGAGGTCTATACATACAAAACATCACTATTACGATGTTTTAATTTTATTAATATCTCTCATTTTTTTAATGGATTGTTCGATTCCGTAAAAAAAACTCGACATATTAAGTGAGCTGACGAGTGGAGAAGCACATGTCAGCCACATTAGGCTTCCCCGAAAGAACAAAAAAGTGGTCTGGAGTTTATCAAACACGTTTTTTAATGTGTCTTTCTAAAGATCAGCCTGTTGTCGTGCTGCGTTTGAAGCCCTGAAGCCCTGGGGTTTATCCTGACGTTTCACTCAAGGTGACTTGGTTCTTGGGGGGAGTTTTGTCAGGGTTACTTTTCCCTCCAATGATGGAGTGTCTTTCTAAATTGTCTGTGGCGCTGAGCAGTGTGGGTGGAGTGCGGGCGCGTGGTACTCAGAGCTAGGCTTGTCTTTGTGTTATGATGACAGGCATTTGTATGCACTAATTGTATCTTTCATGTTAGTGTTTGTAATTTAATGCAATCCCCGTATCAAGATATATATATATATATATATATATATATATATATATATATATATATATATATATATATATATATATATATATATATATATATGTCGTACCTAATAGCCAGAACGCACTTCTCAGCCTACTATTCAAGGCCCGATTTGCCTAATAAGCCAAGTTTTCATGAATTAATGTTTTTTCGTCTACCTAACCTACCTAACCTAACCTAACCTAGCTTTTTTTGGCTACCTAACCTAACCTTACCTATAAATATAGGTTAGGTTAGGTTAGGTAGGGTTGGTTAGGTTCGGTCATATATCTACGTTAATTTTAACTCCAATAAAAAAAATTGACCTCATACATAGAGAAAAGGGTTGCTTTATCATTTCATAAGAAAAAAATTATAGTAAATATATTAATTCAGGAAAACTTGGCTTATTAGGCAAATCGGGCCTTGAATAGTAGGCTGAGAAGTGAGTTCTGGCTACTAGGTACGACATATATATATATATATATATATATATATATATATATATATATATATATATATATATATATATATATATATATATATATATATGTAGAAGAGAGAGTGGGTAGTAAATATGGAAGTGGAAAGGGAGAAAGAGAAGAGTAGGACCTGTGTTAATCATAAGCTTCGGTTTCTATAGTACGCGAGAATAGACGCCGGCGGCCCCTGTACAGTTGACAGTGTCAGCTGTGTCACTTGATATATCGTGGATATTCTGCACCGCGAGACATACACGGGTATACACGCTGCCAGGTATACCCAGCTTGTCGTTGTATGTACACAGAGAGTTTATATTTATTAGTCTCAGGTTATGTACAGGACTAAAGTACACATGCTGGTGGGTCAGTCAGTAAGGTCCTTAATAACCTTCCACAGGTTGATAGGCCTAAAATCCAATACCGCGCCACACTACAAGACAGAGAATGTATTCGGAATTAATTAAAGATATGTGATGCCTGCGTTTGACTCGAGAGTCTCGGAGTGTGAGGTTTACTTAGCGTAATGGTAGTCTTGTCCTTGTATTGATACCTTAATGGTAGTCTTGTCCTTGGATTCAAAGCATATCACGTTCCCATGACATAACCCATCTAACTACCCCATACTTAGATGGGGTCAAAAACCACTCCTCATCCTCCATACAAAAGGGCTAACTGGGATACATTGACATAATAAAAATGAGAATGACCTTTCATATGCATACAATGGAAAGACTGCCACTGTTATGGACAACCAGGTACACAAAATACAAACCCACACAAAATTATACACATTCACCCCATCCATCATATCAAAACGTTTGTCTCCTTTGTTACAACAGGTTCATACGAAACACATACATCCGGGCACGTCTTATGAGACTTAACAACACTACACATCCACAGTCTAAGCAGTCTAGATGATGACCACAACACACTTGAATTCCAAATCCTTATCCTGACCCCCTTCCAAGTGCTATATAGTCGTGACGGCTTGGTGTTTTACCCTGATAATCTCTCCCTCCCCAATAGTATTAGAATTTTATTAAACAAATTAAATGGGAACAATCACACGCAATTTAAGCATATCACACTTAACAGTTGATACATAACTAACCTTGATGAAATCATTCACATTTACAAACACCCTTGGCAGCCTCTATTTCATCTACGACAGCTTCCAACCTTCTAGCAATAAACGATGATAAACAAACTGATAGCCTATCAACACATCTGGAACACCACATCAATTTCCATAATAATACACTCAGACAACTTAGAAACACACACACACACTTCTTCAACATAGTAAATGACCCACCACCACATCCTAGATAACCATGCTGTTCTCCTTTATCTCAAACTTCTGAGCACTCAAAAAACCGCCGAAATGTAAGTCTTCTGGGCATAGAGACCTAATTACACCCATTTGTCAGTGTACATTCAGGCAGTTGTAACTGTGCAATACGACCATCACTGCAACAAAAGGCTTGGTAATATTGAAAAGCAGCTCCATTAGTGCTTTGCCTCTCGAGCCGCTGATCAGTAGACAAGCAGCTGGGTCAAGCCTAACATTATCTCCCACAAAAATCAACGCCTCAAGCTATTTTTCTATACCCGCATCCCCGCTCACCCACTAACGGCATTTGCTGTATTTTTGCCTAATTCTAACCAATTCATATTATTCTTGAGCTTTATCTTGGTCTTGTTATGCCTCACTTAAGCAGTTCAGTTTTGGTCACCATATTAGAACAAGTAAGGAGAAAGATGTTGCTTTACTATGTAAAAAGAGAAACTAAGAATGCCTAATTCACATACTCTAGAAAGGCGAAGAGTAACTGGTGACCTAATTAATATATCCAAATAAATAACATGACATAACAAAGGGGATATTAATTAGGTGTTAAATATACCATCACGAAGTTGAAAATGAAACAATAAATACAATATGAAATTGATACAAATTAATTAAATTTGACAAGTTTAGATTCATAAAAGACTTTGGTCTTCTCTTGGAATAGGGGGCGTTGTTTGGGAAGAGAGGTGTTGATTTATAAAACAAATTAGCAGGTAATATGAGATTGGATTACTGGGGTGTTTCAAGCATAGATTAGACATATGAGTTTGGGTGGAAATAAACAGAAGCTGCCGCGCTTGGACCAATCGGCTTTCTGTAGTTTCCTTTATTATGTTCATAGCCATCGTCCAGCAAATCACAGACTCCCAATCACCCTCCAAGAGACCCTAACACCCTCCAACATATACCAACCACCCTGCAACACATCCCCAACCATCCTCCAGCAGCCTCCAATCACACTCCAGCAGCCCCCAGTCACCCTCCAATAGACCCCCAATACCCTCCAACAGACCTAAACACCCTCCAACCACCCTGCAACACAACCCCAACCACCCTCCAACACCCTCCCACAGATCCCAACATCCTCTTCAATCCCACCGCTGCCACCAATCACTCAGTCTCGGTCCTTCACTTGAGCACAGTAAAAGGATAGATGAAAGTTTTCACTGAGTTTGGAGAAAGTTGATGGAGAAATTCAAGTCACCGATGAAGACTTGTGGTGGATGAGTTACTGGAGGAAGTTTTGTGTGATGGATGAGTTAGTGGAGGACGTTCTGTGTGGTGGATGAGTTACTGGAGGAAGTTTGGTGTGGTGGATGAGTTACTGGAGGAAAATTCATTTGGTAAATGAGAACGTTTTGTAATTTAGTGGCTTTATTAAATATGCACTTTTATGTAATAAATAAGCAACCACTGTATCATGTTGTTTTGTATTTTAAACAAATAATAATAATTATTATTATTATTATTATTATTATTAGTATTATTATAGTTACTAGAGGTTTTGCGTGGAGGATGCGTATGGGACGGAGGGAAATATTAAGGGGTAGATTTAGAAACAAAAGAATTTGGTTAAAGTTGGAGTAAGAGAAAAAGACAGTGAGGGGTAGAGAGAAGAGGAAGACGGTAATATTATGGTGGAATGGTAATCACGAGGAAGAGAGAGAGGGAGGGAGGGACAAGAAGGTCATTCAGCGGACACAGCATCCAGGCAACACTCAAGAAAGTACCAATGTTCCTTTTCTTCACTCAAAAAAGTAACAATGTCGCCCCTTCATTCAAATTAGGAACATTGTAAACCCATCTTCCCCTCCCTTTATTTCCGTAGGTTCTGTTCCATTTATCTATTGTGATAATCCATATTTGCTTGGGGAAGGAAGCGATGTATTAAGGAAGGCTTAAACGCGAAATACATTATCAATTAATCAAAATATTTCGCGAATACAATATGCCGTACACGAGCCTTTTTGTACAGTCATCGATACTATTTATTCGGGTTGATTAAGGCTAAAGGCCTATCAACCAAGGGAGGGTTATACGCCCCCCCCTGTGTTTTATTCAGTCCGTATTCTTTGCTTATTATGCACGCCTGATTCTGATTTACCTGATTTTACCTGAGGGCCACTAACACTAGTGGCCTCGGCGAGGACAGGAAGCCGGTGACTTGTTGAAGGTTTATGATTTTGTTTTTCTCTTGAATAAATACATTTTAACATTATTAGAAGGAAAATTTGTTTTATTTGTTTCTAAGTTCATATTTTCCTTTTGGGTTTGCCATTATTTATTGAACTAAATTGCTTAGCTGAACAAGTACAGTATTTAATTATATTTTTTTATATAATTATGAATTCTAGAGAAAAATTATTGTTCGTTAAAATAGGAAATTTCCCCAACAATCTTTGAAAGAAAAAGCCTAATGGCGGTCGAGGAGACTGTTTTAATTCCTGGAATTAATTGGACTCACTGGTTTGAAGAATTTTAAGGCTTCAGAATTAGGAGGTTCGCTTAATAATATTTTCTCTTATCCTCTAATGTTTCTATATAGTAGTTTTCCGCTTGTTTTATACTGCTGTTATTAGTAGTACTGCTATCAGTATTACAGCGACGATCACTAACTACTACTGCTATCATTACTACTGTTATCAGTAATACTGTGATCAGTACTATTGCTATCATTACTACTGCTATCAGTAATACTGTGATCACTACTACTGTTATCATTACTACTGCTATCACTACTACTGCTATCAATACTACTTGCTATCCCTACTTGACTATTATCCCCTAGTCCTGCCTCTCATCCTCTCCGGCTGTCCCATCTGACTTCCAGGAAACTTTCTATTCTCACCACTTCCAGCCTTGAAAGTTATCCTGCCTGGGATAACTTTCCTTGTGTCCTATACTCCCTTGTCTGCTTTTGTGTGTGTCTTTTGTGTCTGCTTTACATAGGCTGGACATAGATCATAGATTTACATAGGCTCTACGGACATAGTACTGGTCGGGATATGCCTAAGTTAAAGGCTTTAAGAAATATCAGCATTTATTGAGACACCCCCCACCCCCCGCCCATGCAATTTTCATGGAGTCAGGTGTGAATTATTTGGTTTAGTTTCCATAGATTTTTTAATGGTCGTACTAATATATTTTCAGACCCAATAAGTTGTGTAAGTGGTTAATAATAAATTGTCTGAGAGAAAAGGGACAGGGGAAAAAGGGGAGGGGTGAGGAGGAAGGCCGAAGGGAATGAGGAGGAAGGGGGATGAGGAGGAATGGGTAGATGCGATGTAAATGGAGGGAAGAGGGGAAAGGGTGGAAAGAAGGGGAAGAGACCCGGGTGCAACCGGGTATGTATGTATGTATGTATATATATATATATATATATATATATATATATATATATATATATATATATATATATATATATATATATATATATATATATATATATATGCCAGACGGGAAAGATGGCAGTGAGTATGGTGATGGGAAAGATGGGAGGGAAGAGAGGGAGGGGGAGAGAGACGAAAGTCATATCCTAGCTCCTTGTCATTATATCAGCTCCTTGTCATTATATCCCAGCTCCTTGTCATTATATCCCAGCTCTTTGTCATCATATTCTAGCTCTTCGGTATTATATGCCTTCTGGGTGCTATTTAGTCAAACTAGCATAGGGCTTTTTCCCTGATAATTACTTTTCTTCAGGAATATGTCTTCAGACATATATCACAGAACCTAACCCAATTAACCAATCCTATGTAAAAGACACATCGAACACTTTATGTAGCATACATAAATCTGTGTATCTATGTATTTACGTATGTAGCGTAGTCTAACATTTCAAAAGCACTACAATCACCTTCTGTGGTTGATTGTTCAATAAATCCCTGAACTGTATGTTTAACAAATCTTTCACCCTGTCCATGGAGGACAGAAGAAAATGTATATATGCTGCTTAGCATTGTAAATGTGTTGCCACGTCTGTGGTAGAAAATAATAATAATAAAAAAAATCCTAATCGAACTTATGATAACCAAACCAAAGTAAATCATTATCAAAAGGTGCCAATTAAGCCGGGAAGACTATGTCATACGACATATAACCAAACCTAACCAAAATCTAAGAGTCTTAGATCGAGTGGGTTACCACTGTCTACATTTTATCTCTTTTAATCGTGCAAATTATTTAAATCTAGTTTGTTCACCTGATGTGTAGTTTTTAAGCTAAACGAATGGCCGCTTTGCGTCTACAACACCATAAATTTCGTTGTGGATAGTCAACGAGATCAAAGTTTACCTTCCCATCACTTTTGGGTCTCTCCCCCCCCCCCCCCCCGCAAAAAAATCATCGTATACCATTCAAATGCACAGTATTATAAGCCAAGACGTATTCTAAAGTATGCACGTAGGCTGGCTGGTTGTTAATTAGTATGCAAATGTGAGTTAACCAGCAAGCATATATAAGCAGACATAATATCATTGACCCAATTTCGGGCTATTCATGCCCGTGCCACCTCTTGTGTGGTACTTAATCTTTATCAATCAATCAATAATTTTCCCAAGACTTTCCGAGCGGCCTTCCAACCACCTATTATAATCACAAATAACAAACTTCATAGTGGTGCGTTCTTATTTATATGTTAGTAAATTTAGGCAACAGTATTTTTTTTGTTTCTGGCGAATTAGATTGCATGATTTGTATTTTTGGTTGCTTGATGTTCGTATTCTGTAAACTGAAATGTTCGTTTTCTTGGTTGATTCTTGGTTGACACGTAAAATCCACACGGTTCGTTAAGAGTATTTAATGGTGTAAATTGTATTATTGGATTTGTTTACCGTAGCCTAGTTGTTTAAGAGCATCTAATTTACAATAACCTACTTTAATAAGTTATAATGATTATGCCTTTACAATAATTTTAAGAGGTTCCAGCACTACCCAACCTCCCTCATGGGAGGTGGGGGTAGTGATGACACGCAATCCTTCCTTTTTATGATGGGATTTAGGCCAGTGAACTCGGTTAGATTTTTTTTGTTACACGTGGGTAAACAAACAGATGATGCAGACTTCTGTTAGCAACCTGAGAGCTTATCCCATCCAATAGCCCACTATAAGCCTTAACCTCGAGTTTACATAGAATACGACCCGCCAATCGTTTAACAACCAGTACCCAATCACTGTTGGGTGAATATAGGCGTACAGTTAGTATTTTGTATATAGTTAGGCCTAGGATAGGTTAGGTTTTTTTATTATGTTTGCAGTTATATGTTTTGTAATACACGGGTGCAGCATTCAGATCACAACCCGTCCTCGACGCAAGTCAATTACATCCAGCGGTCAACCCCACAGACGCATTCAAAAATTTTACATGCTGTTCATTCAAAGCAGGAATTTTCTCTAATATTATAATATATTTGCATATTGTGCATATATAAGCATAGGTTAGGTTAGGTGTTTAGGTTCTGTTGACGATTATTTGTATTTGTAGTACGTGGATGAAACATTTACAGCGTTGTGGTTCGAACAAAATTAGTCAGAGAAGTACTTAAAAGTGTTCGGAAGTGTTCGAACGTCATCAGTTGTGAGTCGTGTGTAAACCGTTTTTCATTCATAAACAGGGGGTTTGGCGGGTGCATGGAATTACTTTTGGGTCTTTGTTTGGAGGACGGGCTGTTCAGATAGGTACGATTCGAACACAGGAAGTGAAAGAAGCACTCTTCCAAAAAATGCCTGAACGTAATCAGTTATAGGTCATGCATAAAGTGTTTTTCATTCATAAACAAGTCGGTGGCAGTTGGATTAACGAACATTTGGCCTAACGTTTATAAAGACAGACTGATTTTAGGAAAATATCTTTTGAATTCCGAAGAACGGAAAATGCTTCGTTCGTTTTTCGTGAAAACCAAGGAACTAGGGGATTGGAAGTGGTTCATTTAGTGCCGACGCAATAATATTGAGGTGTCTTTACCGAGCTCCATCGAGTCAGTTGCTGGCTGACAGAGCATGGGCACTGCGTGTTGTGGAAAGAATTAAGTTCGGGGTTGCAGGTGTTGTGTGATACTGGCGAGATCGTGGTTTAAAGTGCAAAAGCACTTTAAATTAGTTAGCACCTGCTCGCTGTAAGCTAGAGAAAATGGCTTTTTGTAGTCTGTTTATTGCTTCAGATATGTCTTTAACGTCTAAAGAAGCAGCAAGATATCCAAGAGACCGAGGAGCTCTTGCTGTAGAACCAAAACCGGTATCTGACGAACTAGAGCAAGAAATTATACTTCTGGAGCCTTTAAAAGCGCCTGAAAATCATGATTTAGAATGCAGAGGAACTGAAGATGGAAGAAGAGATCTAGCTTTGCAGCTTCCAAGAACGTTGAAAGAATTAACACTTGAAGTTCTAGCTTTGGAGCCCTTGTCAGTCAATAAGGATGTAGGCGCTATAATTGTGGATCCCTTGTCGGCAGCGGAAGATGTGGCTTTAGATCCCCTGTCGGCAGTGGAAGATCAAGGCGTTTTGTATTTTCCAGTAGCGATGGCGTCTTTGAAAGTTATAACGACGGGGTTAGTGTTTTAACTTTTAAGGCTGAATTTGTTAGTTTTATTAAATTTGCCTACAGTATAAGCTTAAAGGAAATGTCGAAACTGCCTAGGAATGTTTAGGAAGGAATGTTTAGCAGTTTGTGCGCAACGTATTTTATTTGGGTCTTGTAACCGACCAATTTTTGGAAGATTGTTAGGAAGTTTAACATAGAGGCGGCTTGTTGGAATTTAGTTGTTCAAATCTAACTTGGTCACTAAGTTATGAGCTTGGGCAAGTGGCGTAACTTCGCCCTCAAATCGGCAATATTTTCTCCCTACACACCTTTTCCAATGGAACAAGTTGTCACTTGTTGACTTTGTATTAACAGGATACCAACGTATCTGCTAGAGCTGTTAATGATCAAAGATTATTAAACTTGATATTATGAAATTTCAAGTCGGTAGCTTAGCTGTTAACATGGCTGATCGCCGAAAAGCGTGGATTTGCGGTTATTCAATGGCATCACTTCAAACACGTCCTCAATAGATATTAAACATTAAAATGCTGTTTTAAATTTTCTGAAGTGAGGTGTAGGCTTGGCTTGACATTTTGGTGACTTGTTGGTTATGTTATCGGCTATATAGGAAAGTAATGTAGTTCCCCAATATAAATCACGTTAAACCCATCCATTAAGATGTTGTAATTGCAGTTTGCTAACCTCATAGATGCATGGAGGGGCGGAAAGTTCCTTAACGTGGTAAAGAATAATCCTTAACCTACCGATGTTTGTCATAATATATGAAACGACACGTTCGCCTCTTCACCGTACTTTTTATAATAAATCTTCAGATTCATGCATAACATCGCCTTGGATCTTGATGAACTTGCCGTCTTGCCCCTATAAACTGTAAACGGCAAAGGTTGTAGGCAAAACCATTCGACGCTTAAGGAAATTGCGCAGTTGTATACTTAGAGTATTAGACGTGTTCGCCTGGCACTTCAATAGAGTATTCGACGTGTTCTTTGAGTAATTTGTCTATACATTTGCCGGTAGATAGGACGCAAGGTTATACAACAGCGTTTTATTTGCAATCGTTTCTCCCTATACAAACGACTTAGAAATTTATTTAAATGTGCTGTGATTTTTTTGTTTAAACTAGGCGTACTATGTGCTGGCAAGATATATTTTGGTAATGGAGCGTTCAGAAATCTAGTAGGTTGCAATCAGGGTACAAAAATCTTAGGCTTTCTGATGGATCTTCAGGAAGATTTAAAAGATCTTGTGTAGACTATCATGTCTTGTTAATAATGCAGTCGTCCTGCGAATTTCAAGGCTTGCATTCATCCATGCATTAACCCAACCTTGTCTTAAATTGTGGCAATATGGCGTACTGACAAAATCTTTATTTTTTTTTCAATAGCCCCTAAATAACACTTAGATCAGATTCTAGAAGGTATACCGAGGCTTGTTCATGTAGCCATGCGACTGTGTAGCCCTTGCTCTTGAATATTGCACATTATTGTTACTAATGATCCATTGTCTGTTATGTTTGTAACTTATACGATTTTGAGTAACATTATTAGATTATTTTGATGGTTTAAGTCTTGGTTACAGCAGTCGGATGGTAGAAATAGCATTATGATCAGTTGAGGAAAGGTTGCTAGCAGTCTGGTAGGAGGCTTGTAGCGTTGTGCGTGTGTCGAGTTGGAACTCTATTGCAGGTGCCGTGATTGATGAAGATTAAGCAGCCAAAGAGGTGGCACAGGCATGAATACCCCGTAAGTGGTAGTGGTAGATATTTTGTTTAGTAAATGTATACCGTGTGCTGAGGTCGCATTTAATAATCGGGCTGCTATCGCGGGGGGAGGATAATGTTTGACAGTATATGAGGGTGTCCAGCTGCAGGACTTTACCAGAAGTGGCAGTGTTGATGACTTCAGGGACTGAAAGATTCAGGGACTCTTAAAGCTCTTCTAAGGTCATTGGTTGCTTCACATTCCAGGAGATAATAAAGTAGTGGATTTCTGTGACTGGCAGAAGATGCATTCACTCGGTCTGGGTTCGCCAGTCTTTCAAATGCATCCGTAACAAGTGCTGTATTCTCGAGTTGTATTATATCTGTGTCCACCTGACCTTATGTTGGACATAAGTTGTTGCCTTTATTGGCAAATTTATAATTTGACCTGATAGGGAAACTCGCTGGTTACTTTTGGCTGGTCAAATTGATTAGTGTTAACGTAGGGAACATGTAGCGTAGTACTTAGATTCATTAATGATTACTGCATAAATTGCAGGTGGCATTAGTGATTACGGGGCTAGGTAGCAGACACACGATTTCTAATGTGGTATATTAAACAGATTAAATCGTTCACGGTGAAAGTAATTTAGTTTTACTGAAACGATGGGACATGTTGTAGTTTTATAAAATTAAAAAAATTTCATTTAAATTTGGATTTTTTATTTTCCAGCAACGACTTGAGGAAGAAGGTGGTGAACGGGACTGGTGCGGGAGTGATCATGTCGCACCTGCCCAAGAGACCACCTGTGCACATAGAGTTCAGTGACCTCTCTTACTCGGTGTCGGAGGGCAGACATAGAGGCAAGTGTTCCGGTTCAAGTTAAAGTATGTTTGAGGCAAGAAATACATCTCAAAGGGATAGAGTAGCTTAGGCTATTTCTACCCCCTCCCCCCCCCTCCTTTTGTGTTCCGGTCTGAGGGATAGAGGCAGTCACCACGTGGGATAGGCTTCTTATGAATGTGTGAAATATCAAATTTAATGGTGATCTTGTTTATCTGCTAGAAGCTTAGCAAATCCAGTCAGGGTTAATAATTTGACACTAGGAGCTATGGTATGTTTAACAAAGTGACGAGAGGGGGGTGGGGGAGGTTAAAAATTTGACAGCGAATTATGGGTGAAATCTAGCGAAGAATTAAAGCTATATACTGGTAAGCGGTACAGGCGGGTACGTTTATAATGTAATGTATTTGACAGCATGGTTAATGTAATAGTCGGTTAAATTTTAAGCGCTGTATGCGTATCAATATTTTATTCTTTTGGGCAACCTTAAAACCAACTTGTGCAACTGGAATGTCTGCCTTAGACTTTTTTTTTTTTTTTTTTTTTTTTTTTTTTTTTTTTTTTTTACCTAAATTAATATTATGTTCAATTTAATGTACAAGACGGGTGTAAATTTAATGTTCACGCATTTAATTTATATTGTGAATAAAAATATTAATAATCTATAACATTAATAATGTAAATCCTTAAGCCTTAATTTGTGAGCTTGGCTCGGAATGTGGTAATTAAGGATTTTCTAGTTTAATAATGTCTTATTGGTATATTGTTAAAGAATGAATGTTCGGCTAATTAATTTCTTAATGCTTTAGTATAACCTGATTGTGCTTTTTCTCCAGGTTACAAGACCATTCTGAAGGGTGTAAGTGGGAAGTTCAAATCTGGTCGGCTGACGGCTATCATGGGTCCTTCTGGTGCGGGAAAGTCCACTCTTATGAATATTACTGCTGGATACAGGTATGCAGTTTTTCTGTATTATCCTGTACTACTTTAGTTTCGTTGAAACATTTTAGGGAAGATACTAATGTGTTTTGGAATGGCATTCCGGTAGGGTGTAGTGGCAAAGTTAGAATGCAAGTCAATCGTTTGTAAACGGCGGGAATTTTTTTTAAGTAAATGTATAATTACTATAACCTACCAGAGTACAGTTCTCTAATATATTAAATATCTTGTGGAATAAATCTTGTATAATTAAAAAAAAAAATTAATGCTCTCGTTTACAAATTAAGTAGAGGAAAATTTAATAAATTTGACTAGAGCTTAAAACGGTGAATGCATAAAAGAACACTATTGTATTGATTAGAAAAAAAGTATTGAAATTTGCAGTTGAATTTCTCTGTAAAGTACATTACTGTAAGCATTGTAGTACAGTATATAATTTAAAGCTACCAATGTTGACATTTAAGCAAAGTTTAGTAATAAATTTTTCTGTGATACAGTACTTTGACTATTTAAATTTATTATGGTGCATAACTTAATGTGCTGTGAAATGTTAATATTTAAGCATATTTTAGACATGAAGTTTGATTTGAAGTTATTGGTTTTGTTGGAAAGTTGCCAACTTGTCATTTAAGAGTTGCCAGAGTACATAATATTAATGGACCCATGCTTTAAAATGAATTATTGCAGAGTTAAGCATGTACTGCAGTAGGATTTTCTTCAAACTTTCAACAATTGAAATGCATTCTAGTTACTATACTAGGAGTATTATTCTCCTGAGATTGTCATTTTGGTACTTTATTGAATATCTCAAGCATGGCAGATAAATAGCTTGAAATTTTGCTTAAAAAATGACAAATTATAAAATTTTGTGCAGACCTCTTTATGAATTAGACTTCCTGTAAAAATGGTTAATTCTTTAAAAAGCATTATGTAAAATACCATGGACGACAAAATCTTGTAGAAAAGATTTGGCAGAAGTAACTTAAGACTAGTACTGACTGAAGTAGGTATTTTACTCCTGTGGCATAAAATTGAAATATTTTGTCAATGTAATGTATTGGTGTCATGTTCACAACGTGAATTTTCCCTAGGGTCATTAACACTAGTGGCCTTGACAATAACAAAGCTTTCAGCCTGTCAAAGGTCCCCCTCAATTGTCCTAATAATCTTTCCAGTTGGATTTAAAAATTTAAGTTTTGGTGTTTACTGCTTTGGCGGGTATGCAGTTCCATGGGTTTATAACCCTGTGGTGTAAAAAGCATCTTTTGTTCTCGGTCCTACATTGTGGCTTGAGCTTGAAACCATTTCTCCTAGTTTGTTACATATGATCTTCTGAAGAAATTATCTTGATCATCAACGTCGAAGTTTTTCTGCATTTGAAGTTTCGATGAGATCCGCCCTGTCATGCCTGGTTTGGAGTGTCCCTCGACTATTCCTGATAGTTGACTTGGCTCTGAAATGATTTATTTTATCCGGTGGTGGACTTCCTCCATAGCAGCTGTGTCTTTCTAAAGATGAGGTCTCCTTGCCTGGATGGAAGCATGAAACTTGGGGCACACCGAAGCTGTGTGCAATTGAATGACTACCTCTTTTTCCTTAAATACAAAGTATTTAATTATTCCTAGGTGGTTTGCTTAGGTTTTTTTTACGGTCTCCCATTTGTGCAACTTTTAGTGAATGATGGATTCTGACTAAAAGGTCCTTTTCGTCATCAATCTCCTGAAAGGTAATGCTGTTAATTTGATATTTGTGACGTAGATTGTTATGCCCCACATGCAAGGTTTTGCATTTATTGATATTAAAAACCATTTGCCAGTCTTCTGACCTTTTGGACTTCATGTAGATCTTTGTAAGACTTCAATATCTTTTTCAATTTCCACTTTAATGTAAATCTTAGTGTCTGCAAATTTGCAGACTACAGTGTACTACATTTTGGCTTCATTTTGAGCTTTCTTCTTATTGGTGTTGACACTTTGATGAAGCAAAGTGTGTAAAGTATGTGTTTTATGAAATTAAATTGTGCCAAAGGAGATGTTCAACAAAATTGACTAATTTCAGGATTAGTAATGTTGTTGGGACAATCACTGTTAATGGCAGAGAACGAAATCTGCGAAAGTTCCGCAAAATGTCTTGTTACATAATGCAAGATGATCACCTCCATCCACATCTCACTGTAATGGAGTCGATGAATGTTTCTGCCAACCTTAAACTGGGTGACAGAATGAAAAGACAGCAAAAGGAAGAAGTGGTAAGACTAATCATTTTTGTTCTAATTATCATTTCCTGCTTAAACTAATTAAATAAAAAAATCATTAATAATTTGTAATTGGCAGAAGTCTCATACATGTACAGTACTTCAATAGAAGCTAGTTTCTTGAATGTGTGCTTGTTTTATTGTAATTTGTATCTACTGTAACTTGAATTATTAATGTGGACTATTTTATTTTTTATTTTGTGGTTTAACTAGGAAATTTATTATAAATCATCATAGCTTATAGTTTAGTATACCCTTTAGTTGGTAATTAAAGAACTAAAGCAGATTGCTGTAGATGGCAAATGGTGTGAATTTGATTTGGTGTAACATTTTTAATCTGTATAAAATGCCCAATAAAAATGGTTGCAAATCTTGGACATAATTTTTAAGAATTGTACCTAAATCTTCATAGTACATATATTTTTCAGATCAATGAAATACTGGAAACCCTGAGCTTAACAGAATGCAGAGATACAAGAGCAATTAATCTTTCCGGTGGCCAGCGCAAAAGGCTGTCCATTGCCCTGGAACTTGTTAACAACCCACCTGTTATGTTTTTTGATGAGCCAACGAGGTAAAAGTTGCTACATTTCATGGGGCAGAGACTGCCTTTAGGAACTGTCACTTCAAATTTGTTTCAAAGAAATTGAGTAATAATAATATAATGGGTTGGTGAGATTACATAAGACTAGGTATAGAGAATTTCTCAGATGTGCAATAGTGTTACTGTACATTCATAGATGTGATAATCATTCTGGAAATGTAAATATTAGTGTGGTAGAATAGATTGGGGCAGTAGACCTGAAGAAAACTTATGAACAAGCTGAAGAATGCACTTCATTTGAAGCCGCTTTTTCTAAAAAAAAAGGCATAAGTGGGGAAAAGTTCTTTTTGGAAAACTTCAAATTATTAATACGTTTGGCAAGATTTTAAAGCTAGTCATTCACTATTAAATAGAGATGTCTGTGTAGGAAGTTAATTCCATAAAGGGAAGATTTTAATTAAAAATTGGTAACTAATCACGAATGCATAAATTTAAAGACCAGTGTTTCTTGGGTTTCTACCTTATTGTAGGTCAGACCTGCAGAGACAATAGTACATCTGATGTATCCTATGAAGGGGAGGGGGTTGTGGGAGAAATTATTTTGGCAGTACAGTACCTTGCTTTACTTTATAGCGTGACTTGTTTTGACACATGTGCTAGACATTTTGTATTGCTAAATTTCCCTTTACTTTTATCTTGTGTATCAATTTTTGAACAATGGCAGTAACTAAAAAATTGCTCTCCTTTCAGTGGACTGGACAGTAGTAGCAGTTTTCAGTGTATCAACTTGTTGAAGACTTTAGCCCAAGGGGGCCGCACGATCATTTGCACCATCCATCAACCATCAGCTAAGCTGTTCGAGAAGTTCGACTATCTCTATGCATTGGCAGAAGGACAGTGCATCTACCGTGGAGCCATCCACGGGCTTATTCCATTCCTATCGGCAATGGGTCTAGAGTGCCCCTCCTATCACAACCCTGCAGATTTTTGTAAGTACAGGTTGTGAAATTCGCTTCATTGGAAAAATTTATATGGGGTATAATCTTTCTTCCAAAAGTAGTGCTTCTATGCTCAAAACTGTTAAATTAGTACAGTACTGTAGTTCTAGTTGCAAACAAACATAATTTGTTTCGACAAATAATGCCACAATTGTGTAATGTTTTGTATTTTAATTTGTTAAAAATTTTAATTACAAAAACCAAGCTTACTCTTATGGCACAGGCAATACTTTAATGTATATGCAATAAGTTTTGTTGGGCAAGATTTAAATACTCTCCTTCAGTAGAAATTGTAAAACACTTGCTGAAGTTATGGTAGGTTATTTTACATTTTTTAAATAAATGTATAGTGCCGGAAGCAAGAGCTCGGGAGAGGAAGTGTAGGTAAGTAAACTAGGATGCATGGGAGATACCAGAAGTATTTGAATTGGTAAGCTATAACTCTCCTTAATAACTAGCTTAATGAGTAGGTTGGCTTTGTAATGTAATTACATGTGTAGTTGCAAAGTGTAGTTGTAAGATGAACTATACTCGTGGTGTCCAATCTTCCCAGTAGTCGTATAATGCTTTGACACTACTGATAGTTCTGGCCACTTCCACCTTGCTTGTTCCAATCATCTACCACTCTGTTTGCCAAAGTTAATTTAATAATGTTTTTTCACCAGCTTTTAGTTAGCTTAAATCTCTATTTTGTTCTAGGTCTTATCCTTTATCAATGTGGTACACTAGGCTTGTTGGGTAAGCTCTAGTCTAGAGGTATACTTTCTACAGAGTACAGTACCTATGTTTGTATAATTTTTTAATTAGAAAATTTTGGTTTTATTTTCAGTGATGGAGGTTGCAAGTGGAGAATATGGAGAATTTACCTACAAACTAACTACAGCCGTGAGATGTGGAAAGTGTGACAACCTCGGCCCAGACAACCATCTTGCAGTGAGGACCAAGCAGCATATTATTGGTTAGTATGGTATTAAAACACTAGCTTATACTAAAAATTGCAGCAATAAAATTTTTTTTCTGTGAATGAATTGTGATGCTCAAAAATTTACTTTTCAAATTTCTCCACAAATGTTGTTCAACTTGAAATTTGTTCATATCCAGTTTTGTTTAGGAACTTTTTTTTTTTTTTTTTTTTTTTTTTTCCACCATTTCTAAATTTAAAATCTCATTATCCTCAGGAGCCCGAGATGATGACGAGCATAGGGAGTCTGGTGGGGGTGGCAACCCACTGATTCAAACAAAAGGTGATGCACTAGTGAACATACCCCCAAATCAGCATTCTCTACTTGCCTCGGAAGACGAGAGTATTGACGATATTCCAAATTCTTTTCCAACATCTGGCTGGAAGCAGTTTGTCATACTATTCAAGCGAACATTCCTTTCAATAATAAGAGATGGAGTAAGTACAGTGCTACAGGTTTACTTTGGAGGACTCTAGATTATAATTTACTTTATTTTTTCTATATTTACATGGTTTATGGTGTAAACATTGAAGATAAGGAGCTTAAACCACTGCTTTTACCCCTTCCCCTGCCTCCCCTCAATGTAATTGGGAAGGTTATTTTTCTTTAAACTTCTTGCAAAATTATTGCTCTATTTTTACTGGGTTATTAATACTTGAGTAAGTGTCTAGTATTTGTACAACCTTGAAAGTATTGTCCATTTCAAATTTACTAGATGGCAAGCTTAACATTTCCATTTCTTTTGTTTTAGTTCATTACTAGAGTAATTTGGAATTTTGAGCAGCTTTTCTGATGCAACAAATTTTGTAAAATTTAATGATTTTTCATGGTAGTGCTGTGATTGATCATGTAGTCATGGTAAAGGCTTTTGTAACACATTCCTGATGGTTTTGGCTCTTTCAGATGCTGACAAAGATGCGCATCTGCTCTCACACGCTGATTGGTTTGCTAATAGGTCTACTCTACTATAATATTGGAAATGAAGCGAGCAAAGTGTTCAACAACTCCGGGTGTTTGTTCTTCTGCATGTTATTTCTCATGTTTACTGCTATGATGCCCACTATTCTTACATGTAAGTAATTGGTTTGAATATTTTAATAAGTTGTCCTCGGCCCTATTTCCTTCTTTATGAAGGTTTGTTATAAATGTACATTAGATACTGTATATAACTTTTGCTTGCTAATAAAATTGCCTACATTCTCAGAACTTTCACTTCTCTTGCAGTCCCTCTAGAGATGAATGTGTTCATCAGAGAACATCTCAACTACTGGTACTCACTAAAGTCATACTACTTAGCAAAAACAATGGCTGACATGCCTTTCCAGGTAATGCTTTAAGTGATTTTCTAACCTAGAATTATAGTTTAGAGCTTTCTATTGGTGGTATTAATTATGCAGGATATACCTGCAGCTAGATTGTGTAAACATTTGGTACTATTAACTAATACAATTAAAGCAAATTTAGGATACTAAAATTGTAGCAGGGAAGAATCTGTAATTTATACAGTTCAGTACTGTATATAAATTATAACCAAATGTGTCATTTTAATGTTAATGTCTTCCTTTAAAGTATTGTAGTTACTGTATAAATGAATGTCCTATGACTTAAACTGATTTTACTGTGCATTCTGAATACGCCCAGATTAAACCTAACAATTTTATATTTTGATTAATTAGCTCTTTAGCAAATTAAGCAGGCCATCCTTTTTTTTTTTTTTTATCTATAGGATTAGGACCATAGTACAGTACATACAAATGTACAATGCAATTAGAAAATAGAAATCTGAATAATGAATTTGGACAAACCAGAAAATGACTTTCTACTTGGTACAAACACAAACTAAAATAAACCTAACCTTCCTTGGCCTAATACACTATCCATGGCTTAATATAACGTGTGTGCTATACTAGGCCTGGGAATATTTAAATTTGTTTTAGCTTAACTTTCAGAGTACCAAAAAGATGAAGAGTATGAAGTTTTACTAGCTAATTTCTTAGTATGTCAATGTTTGTACTATGGTGCAGTTACAAAAGTACTATCTAAACGGAAGGATGGGTTGAATTAAGAACTGCCAGTTTTAACAAGTGAAGTGCACCAACAGTTTTCCCAATTTTTAATATTGCAGTAATGAGAAAATCGGTAAGTCATGAGGATGATTTAAACCTGCACACTCGGTACTCCCAAGCACATGCCCTAGACCACTGTGCCACATGGTCAAAAGCAATGCAATGTGGGATCCTGTGCTTTTGACCATTTTGTGGTGTAGTGGTCTAGGGTTTTGTGCTTGAGAGTACAAAGTGTGCAGGTTCGAATCCTCCTCGTGGCTCTTGCTGATAAACAAAATGTACTGATGAGGAGGCAATGATTTAATTGTGCATTGCAGTAATGTCAATTACAATATAATCATTGACAATGAATTATAATTGAAATATTTTCATGTACTGCTGCAATATGGTTGTCAATCATTATAACCAACCAGCTTGCCTGTTCAGAATAGTTTACCTAGGCTTGGTTATCCCAATCTAGTTAAAACTATATAGCTAAATTTAGAAAAAATTTAGATTAGACAGCAGAGATGTTGGTGATCCATCAGAGATGGTGATCCATAACAACTGAAGATAGCACATTATGTCCAGTGTGATTAGACTAAAGCCTAACTATTTAAGAATAATAGTGTCGCTCTTTGCCACAGTAGAGGTTGATTGTAGTTACTAAAGTTGGCTAATCAAATGCACTGCAATCCCACAGCTGGCTTGCTTCTCCCGTATGCAGCTACAATGCTTTGGTTTTCCTGGTACATGTTCTTTGGTGTTGGGCATAACCAGTGAAACTAAACTGATCCAAAGATAGTCAAATTATATTTGTAGAAAGCTTTAAATCTGTTGCCTAAAATATGAAGATAGAGATTGAATAGAGAATATCTTGGATCGTTGTACATAATTGTAATTAGCTAGTTTGTCACCTTTTTGTAAGTTTATGGAACTATTTTTATGTACTACAGGTGTTTGACAAAGTTTTTAAGTAATAATCCCAACTTAAAATGGCTTGTGCTTCAATTTTTAGTTGCATTACCACACTAATCTTAATGTTAGAGATTTATATTAAGCTTCTTTATTTACAGGTAATATATCCACTGCTTTATGTTCTTCTGGTGTATTTCCTAACGGATCAGCCACTGGAAGCTCATAGATTCTTCATGTTTACGACAATGTGCATCATGACATCGCTTGTGGCGCAGAGTCTTGGCTTGGCTATAGGTGCCTGCATGAACATACAGGTGAGACATTGCAATGAAATGTAATTAATGTACATGCATATTATCTAATACAGATTTACCATTGTTACAGGACAAAAGCATATTGTATTAGGCTTTTTCCCAGTCAGCCAAAGGTGATGCTCTGCAGCCATTCGTCTAGTTCAGTTGCATGCAGTGCTGTTAGTCTAGTTAAATGTGCATAGTTTTTTACCAAGGCAAATAAATGCTGTATACTGGGGCCCTTTACTCTGGATCATAATTACATACCTTGACCGGATTGATACGTGACCAGTGGTTTCATTTCATACACAAGACTTGCAGAGTATTTCTAGCCACCTTACACTTGTTTGCTGGCACTATCTTAATTCTCTTAACTCTAAATGTGAAGGGAGAGAGGGAGGCACAGGCAATAATTGCCCATGCTTCCCTTCACAATTTATTTGATTATGGTCCAGGATGGAATGAAATGTTCTCATCTTCTGGCATGTGGTTTGGTTAGCAAAAAAGACTAGCAGTGTGCAGTATGTGGATGCTAAAGTAAATTTTACTAGGGGGGGGGTGGCAGGCCGAACCTCCTCATAAAAAAGTATCAGACCACATTATAAAATTTGCAGACGACAAAAAATTATGTTGAAGTAGAAAATGTAAAGACCATAAAGTGTCTTAATTCTAAAAATTATTAGGGAACGATGGCAAATGCTTTGTAAAACACAAAAAATAAAGGCCTTGTATGTGGGGCATACAGTGAACATCACAACTACAAAATAAATGCCATTACTTTGCAGCCGATTGATGGAATAAAATAGAGTTGGAATCTGCCAATTGAGTCTCGACCATTATTAAACTGTACAAATCTCTGTGCCCCCATTCGGAGTAGTGTATGAAAGTGTGGGGACTTCATCTTCAGGAAGACATGTTGTTTTTGGAGAAAGTTAAACACTGGGCAACAAACTTCCCTGAACAAAGTACTCTTGTACCAGGAATGGTTGAAGGTCTCACGAGATACTACAAACTACCCCGTACACGCAAACAGTGCTGGTCTCGTTGGAACAATTTGAAAGATATTGATCCTGACCATTTATTTAAAAGGTAAAATGTAGAGCATACAAGGAGCAACAGCTTGAAGCTAAAGCCAAAATGTAGGCTGGAGATGCTCTTTCACACACATAGGGTTATGAACCACGGAGCTGCCAAAGCCTAAAAATGCTGCTGCTGCTAGCTTGCTGTCCTAAAGACCTCTAGAGATGGTGACCTTTTGGGTAAATTCAGGAATCGCAAGACTACTGAAAAGTACAACCCGTTCTCGCATACTTAATTAGTATACTTAATCAGCCCGTCCTCCAAAAATGGGGAGGTAAATGTAATGGCACAAGTGCAATTATGTACTATTAATAGCAGTCGGGAATTGTACTTGTTTTCACTTGGTATTAAACCATACTTTGAGATATATTGTGAATATTTGAGTTTACCTGAAAAGCTGAATAGAAAACCATGACCTAACCTTCTTAGTGTTTGAAGAAGCATGTTATTGCTTCTCGATTACAATTAGTTCTTAGCCTATAGCTAAATTGATATTAGTTTTATAATAAAACTAAAATATATCGATAAATTGTAAAGTAACTCGGGATATTTTCAAATTTTGTATAAAATATCTATTGTTTAATAAAACAAAAATTCCTGATATTTAAAACTTGTGTATAGCAAATTGAACTTAAGAGACTCGGAATTTTAGGATGAAGTTTAATAGAAAAAAAGAATAAAGGGGGAGGTAAATGTAACAGCCCTAAAAGTGCAATTATGTACTATGTATGACAGTAAGGACATGTACTTGTTACACTTTAATATTAAACAGTTCTGTCAATTCGGAGGATGGGTTGACTTAATACAGCAATACCCTACAGTTTGAGGTCATCTTCCCTAATAGAAGCTTGCTTCTGAAAGGATAATGTTTCTTGTAAATTTTAATCGGGGGCAAATTTTTGGATGGAACTTTACAAAAGTTATTGTAATTGGAACCATTCCCACTGAAAAACTGTGCCTTGGAATTAATTATACCATCATGTGCAGTATCATTTTGAATTTGGAATACTGTAAAGCTTGGTAACTTGGATTCTGGTAAACCAAATCTCTGTACTCTGAATAAATTTTACCCATTTTGACCTTTAATCCAAATGGTAAGTTTGTTATAATGAATGCGTAACCTGACTAAAATTAAATGTTAAAGTTTTCAGAGTTCCTCGTGAAAGTTGATGAACTCGGTGTAGATGTGCTCTATATGATTAAGATTAGAGTAGACCATACTTGAACATGAGTAATGTTCACTTGATTAAAATTATTGTATTAAACTTCAATTAAATAAAATAGTTGAATGCCTTGTTTGTGTATTTTCAGGGTGCCGTTTTCCTTGGTCCCATCACGTCTATACCAGTCCTGCTGTTCTCTGGCTTCTTTGTGAACTTCTCAACCATTCCAATATACCTAAGATGGGTAACCTACATCTCCTACGTGAGGCAAGTAATCTGTAAATTAGTGTGTTTACCATAATTTCTTTTTCATTAAATACTTTGCCAAATACTAAACCTTTTGGTAAAAGTCTGCAGTAGTTGCCAAGGTGGTATTTTAGTAAATCTTAACAAATATGACTAATTTTATTTTTTACTGGCTTGCTCAGAAATGTGCAGTATTTTGACTATCCATCACTCACTGAAATACTCTTCAGATCCTTCAATTGTGACTTGAGTATACTTTCCTTGTTGCTGCTGAGGTTGCCCATGTGCTTGAGCCTCCCCTTTTTTGGGCTGTGTGGGGGGGGGGGGGGGGCACGGCAGTGACATTTACTTGTTTTTTTGTTCACTCCTCAATTCATCTCTTCTCGCTCATGGGGTGGGACAGCCAGTTCTCGAATTCAAGAAATACTAATTTTGAATTGATGTAAAAACCTTGCTTCAATGTACCCTTTCATCTTACCCGATATGTCCAAACCCTGACATGCCTGATACCCGAGATGTCCAAAATGCTGAGTGTTAGTGGCTTTGCATGAATGTAAAAATATTAGCTTAGGTAATCTCTCCAACCCATTGTACCTTCTTGTAAATAAGTTTGTTTATAATTATTGGATCATGATGGAAGATCAGGCTCTCTGATGGGCTTTTATGGTGGGCCCAGACCAAGCTTCATCTCGGGGGCTCTATTGATTTTCTCCCTTTCCCAGGCTCTTCACTGGTAGGATTGACCAAGGCCTACCTTGCCACCCCCAAAACTCTCCTTCACCCACTGCTCTATGATCCAAAATGGGGAATCCTCTAATGCCATCAGTTGGCACTTCCACCCATCCTTCCCTGTGTTTCCTGCCAGTAATGTCTCTTCTCCACCTCCCATCTTCATTATTCACTATGATCCTGTCTGACTCTTGGTCACATCTTCCTCCTCAACCGTTCCCTGTCTTTTGGCTTTCCCCAGCATATGGCTGTCTGGGCCAATGTCCATCTTCCTCCCAACTATCCTCATGTCACCTGCTCTTAATTCTCCCTTGCCACCTGAGAAAATGACACTCTCTCGGTACCTTGATGCTTCCACACCTGTCAGACACAAAACCCCGGTCCCTCTCTGGTAAGAAGGCACTAGTCTGATCTTTTTCATACATTTATTCCCATCTTCATATCAAAGAAGTCTGGTCTCGCTCTCGGAGTTGCCATCACCCTGATCCAGAGTACGGCAGCATTTCTCTTCAGCCAAACTCCTTCAACAACCCATCCCCGGGATCTGGACCCCGCCAGATCATGTGCACTCCTTGGCAAAAGTCTCTTGACCCAGCTATCCGATATTTCCCATACGCCCCAATTCGTGGTTTTATGCCAGGTTTTAATGAGCTGCAATTTTTGATTCTGCAGTTTTCATAACTTTCTTGAACATTGCATGGCTCTTCTTTTTTAATACTGTACTGCATTCATTTCCTTCTGTCCTCTACAGCACTTTCTGATAACTTTAATTTCACTTCTCCCTTGATCTGCAATGCTGTTACTTTTGTTCCCGTATTTCAGTCAAACGTATATTCTACTGCTGTGTGTACTTTTTAATTCATTTTGTTAGACAGGAAGCCTCTGCATACATATGCTTTACTTGTATAAATATTCCCTTTTCTCTTCCCCCCCCCCCCAGGTCGAACTAATGACCCTCCCCCTTCTCCCCCACCCCCTCCCCCTTCTCCCCCACCCCCTCCCCCTTCTCCCCCACCCCCTCCCCCTTTTTTTTTTTTTTTTTTTTTTTCCCATGAAACCGACACCACCTAGGCTAATGTTTTTTTCTCCAACTGCATTCTGTGGACTTCGTGGTAATCTTCATTCTTCAAGAATTCATCTCTAAACATTAATCTCTACAGATAGGTACCTTTCAACGATGATGGCATTCCCCCTTCGATATGAAGGTAGTGTTCTGAGCACTAATATTTCTAGTTGTCCTAAATGGTCTCTCATCTTCCATTTCCACTGGTATTATTTCTTCCCTTTGTTGACAATATCTGACAATATCTCTGCTGGGATGACTTCTTCTTCCCACAAATGCCAGCTTGCGGTCAATAAGTTGTTCTGGCCCATCAATCATGGCTTAGTTCTCTAAAACTGGAACTCTTGTCACTTTTACTTGAAGGCATGTTGTGGCTCTGGTAGTCACCTTTTGTGTAGTGATAATGCCAAACTCTTTGGGTTGAGCTTTACACCCATTTGTCTTTATTACCCAATGTCACTCGCCTTTGAGTTAAATACTCAAAGGGTCTTGCCATATTTAATCTTGTCCCATACTTCCTGGAGAGCTAATAGATGTGTGTGCACTCTGTACTAGTTTTGTCCCGTTTAAACTCTTATGGCTGTCCCACACATTCCTCTGCCTCTCCCTTGACCCGTTGTCATCTGCTTGGATGCCTTCCATATCCTGCAAGGGTGGTTATTTTGCAAGATTCGCTCTAGAATTCTTGTAATATCTTGAAAGACTCTGACCCATATGGTGAAGGCTGATTTCCATCCTTTTTTTGACGAGCCTTATCCTTTGTATATTTTTTCCTCGCTCACACACTTGATCTATTCCCAGATGGATCCATGCCTGCTGGCAGTGTTGGCTTCTAAGGTATTTCTTGAGCTGACCTGTGTGCTTGCTTCCACTGAAGTTAGCATCTTTACAGCAGAATTTTATGCAATTTGTCTGCTGTCAGATGCCGCTTCATTATCAACATTCCTTTGTCATTGAATCTCCCGGTGCCCTCATTGCTCTGAAGTCTTTTAACCCTTTTGCATCCCGTAGTGATAAAAATCTAATGCTGGATATTTGTCTAGCAGATACGATGAAACTCCAATTCTGGGTGGCTATACAGTATTCAAAGCCATATTAGTTGCTTCAAAGGAACTTGTAGATATGCCACTTTAGATGCCGACCATGCTTGTGAAGTTTCCTGAAAGGGGATTACTTATTCATGTTTCTACTCGGTCATTCATTCTACAATCTCTTATTGTAATCTTGGACCGTTGACATGGTCATTGTGCTAACATTACAGGTAACAAACTGCATACTCTTAACACTTCAGCAATCCAACCTCTCCTCGGGTACCTGACTATAAACATCCTGGGCTTGCCAGGCTCCCTCAGCCAGTTTTCACTTCTACCTGAACTAGGAAGAAACCATGGCAACTAGTAGAGCCTTGACAAAATACAGGAAGAATTGGTAAATTTTGAATACCTATACAAGGCTACCATCTTTATTTCAAATTCTCAATATTTATACAGTATTTAAAATGTTAGCTGTATGGTAGTTTTCCACAGTATTGAATAGATATTTTGATAAAAAATGTTGGTCTTGTCACTGAAGTGGACTGTTAACAAGTTCTTATTAGTTTGAACTTGGTCATATTGTAATGAAACCTTGAAGCACTGGCAGGTAAATATCGCACATAGCATGATGCAGTACTGAAGGTGCAAGTAATAAATATTAGTTTCATTAATTTACTGAACATTTATTTTTCACAGGTATGGATTTGAAGGAACGTTACTCAGCATATACGGGTTCGACAGAAAGCCTTTGCACTGCTCAGAGGCATACTGCCACTACAAATCGCCAAAAAAATTCCTTGAAGAAATGGACATAGCAGGGGCAGAGTTCTGGGTAGATTTTGTAGTCCTTTTTGCATTTTTCATCTTCTTGCGAACAGTAGGCTACTTTGTTCTGCGGTGGAAACTAAAGGCAGAACGTTAAGTTTTGACAATATAATGGTCCCCCAAGTTTAGTTGGTGAATGTTTGGAATGTTAAATACTGAACGTCAGTGTGAGCTGCTTGAAATGGACAAATGCTAGAAAACTTGAGTGGCCACTTTGGTGCCTGGTGTGATAAAAAAAAAAGGGGTTAGTGAACCACAAATGGAAAGTGTAGTCTTTCATTGTGCATTGTACGTGTTTTACGGTATGTGAAATTCTTCTGGAAAGTGTATACATTGGATGCAGCTATTTTTTCATAGTCTTCTCCTGTAGGCATTTCCCTGGACTCGAATAGCTTACAGGCAGAAGATTCTTGATCATGATTACATTAACAAGGTTGTAGTCTTCCAGGTGAAGGTTATAGCATGATGGTAGCATTATGAACTGCTGCATAGAGCTGCTAATGTCCCAGTTCTTAGAGTTGAAACAGTGCCAGGGAAATATACTTTCAATGATGCCAGTCATTAAAAGTATATTTTAAAGTTTAAATTTTTAAAGGAAAAGTACACTTGAGCTCCATTTTATGTTGATCCTCAGGGTGAAGGTGGTTTATTGTGGAGGAAAAGTGTTCTAATTATAGAAAGTGACGACGTTACCTTGGATCGGCTGAATTCTTCATTGAGAAGGCTTTCCACAAGAGGTACTCGACTACTGCCGACATGCATTTCGTAGCTTCCTTTGTGCGTGAATTGGCACCGTTTTATAATTTTAACGGTTGCAGTATTTGTTATAAAAATTGTTTTAAATCTTGACACATGTTCCTTGGCTCTGTTCAAAAATGTGATGCAGCAAGGCAAGTACTCTTAAAGAGTTGGGCATACTTATAACATCGGTTTACTTTATTTTGGTCATAGTTCTTGACAAACCTGCAAGAATCTTTGGGCCGGATGTGGAATAGACGAGGGTTCTGCCATGTAGTTATTCCTGGATTACTGTGACAACTTGTGGAGTAGTTTTACTTTATCTCCAAAGTAAAATTGTAAGCCTTGCACATCACTTTGTACATTAAAGAAATTTAGTTTTTAGTAGGGTGAATGTTGGAGGCATGTATATAATTATCATAATGAAGTTTAGCTTCAAAACACGCAAATTCCCAGCAAATTTTGGTTAATTTTTAACTACAGTTCAGTTAATTAAAAATTAAAATGTTAAGATACTGAATTTGGATTGCCGTGACTCCTAAATCTGGAAGGCACTAATGTAAATAAGCTTGTCTGTTGCCCTGTTAACATTACCCTTTCCAGGGTAATGTGTCAATCATTTATGGTTCCTTGACCAATATCATAAATTCAGCTGCTAGTCTGTTTGCTGGGTATTTGATTAAACTTGCCAATTTCCACAACTCGCCTTCTCATTCTTTGACTTCCATGAAATCAAATGACTGGGATATACTTATGTACAGTGAGATTGTATTGGTTTTTAATAAGTATATTTCATAAGGACTGTATCCTTTGTATACTAGTGTATAGAGGATGAATGGCATTGTAACTGTGATTTAATTCTTATAAAGATTTTTTTTTGGTAGGCAAACAGTTTATTGAACTCCCAGGGGTCATATAAACTTGTACAGTAATTAACACTTGTTTGTTGTGCCCTAATCACCAAGATTTAAAACATAAGATTTCAGAGTTATTTGACAAAATTCTTTTGCCTAGGACTTTCATGCAAACTAATAGGTTTGTTTTTGCAAACAAATTGGCAAACGTTTGCCAATTTGGTTTTAATTTGCCATATAACTTGTTTGGCTTAACATGCAGGAATAACGCTCGGATCACTATTTTGCTTATACCATATAATGAAATTTTACACATTCCACTTTTAGATTTTGTTGATGGCTCTAAATTGTGGCTTTCTAAAATTTTAAATTTACAATATAGAGTAAAAAAGAATGTCTATGAAGTTAATGTACACTAAGTATAATTCCTACAGATTACTACATAAACACTGAAATAATAATGATTGGCTTTGTCAACCTAAGGGCAATGTCTCTCAATATTGTAATGGTCGTCCAGCTACACGAAGTGTGGGTGGTTGTTGACTCTATGCATTGTGCCTCTTTAGTATAGTTAATGAGAAATCTCATGCAAACAACACAATCTCTGGGTCCATTATAATAATCTGATGGCTTTAAACAGATTTAAGCCAATAATGCTTTCCTAAGGCTCATTTTCCTTTTTGGACAGATTCCCCCTAGGAATACTAAAGTAGCCATGGCTTGGACATTTGATAATTTGCTAATAATAAATTGATTTTTGCACCTTTGCACAATATATACCATGTAAATAAATGTGCCTTTTTGAATTCTCTATTTATGGCAATGTCACTAAGACTGTCACAAAGCATAGTTTCTAGATATTAAGAGTAGATATAAATTTTAGATCTGGACAAATTCCTATTAGTACTTGATCATTTTTGTTGTAGAAAAAATTATTTAAAAATCTGTGCGAGAACTATAGGTTGAATAACTTTCAACCATGAAGAATGACCAGACTGACAATATTTTTAATGTTCTGAAACTTGAGCCTAAAGCTTCATTAGTAACAGCAGTAGGTTAGAGCAAACAAGAAGTCTTGTGATGGGGGTGGATTATTCTGTTGCAGCATATTAGTGAATTAATATACAGAATGTAATCCTTTAGCTGCAATGTGTGCAGCTATGTTTACAAAATTACTCATTCCAATTGCTTCTCCAAATCTGATGTTACATGTTTATTATAAATTTTAATGTAGCTTAAACTTCTGAATAAACGTTAGGTTTTGATACATTGGTCTTAGAATTTTGTGAAGTTATTTTGATGAACCGTGGGACGACAAATTAATGTATCTAGCATAATAATGAAAAGCAAATCTCCTGTACCAGGAATAAATGTCTGAATTGGGGTAAGATGTTGAGACTTGTGTAAGAGTTTTGTACAGGTTAATTTGTATTCGTATTTTCATAATATTCATAATTAACTGCTCGGTGCTTACCGAGGCTACGTCATAACTTGCCTGAACATTGGATTTGACAATTATGGCTGGATTTAGAAAATGGGTTATACATTAACCAGGTGCGTTGTAAACCCACAAGACACACGTAAGGGAAAGGGGGGGGGGGAGGTGATTTGTTTACAGAAAACTTGGAAGCAAATTTTGTCCATAAAAATTTTTGGCTTGTAATTCAAATAATAAGTTAAGGTATCTTCAGCTTGTATGCCAAGGTAGAGCTGCATACAGTATCTGCTCTCTCAACTTGTATCCTTTGGAACACTTGAGAAACACTAGATTTTTTATGAATTTTAATTTCTTGGCTACATAGATGGAGCAGTTTTTTGTAAATATTGATCGAATTTTAACTGTACAGTATTCGGCAGTAAAAAAAAAAAAAAAAAAAATTCCCCATATTTTATTGTTTTGTATAATTGGTATTTTAATGTCTTTCATGGACCAAGAATGAAAGTGTTTACTTTGTTGGGCACATAATTTTCTTGTACATATACATTGTCATGATCAGCAGCAGTATTTTTGTTAGCCATATCAAAGGTAAATGTGTACATTTGGCTGCTTGATACTTCTGTATGCAGTGCATTTACTACAATTAATAGAAATAAAAATAAATTCAAAGACTATTGTTTTAAGACCCAAATGTTAAGTTTGGTAAATTTTCACGTTTTTGAAGGTCAAATATAGAAACTATTGTTAAATTAGACTTGACTTTATTCTTATTGTCTGTTTAATTGAATTGGTCTTTATGGTAACTTTAATGCACTACTTGGAATTTCTGCCTCTTTGCCAGGAACAGTTGCCTAGTGCTCATCCTGGTCACCTCGTGTTGTATCGACCTCCAGTTTTTACTAGTGCTCTTGTCTTGACCGCTTTCTTAATCCAGAATTTTACTTTTACATTTTCTCTCTAAATTAAATTTTCTATTAGATTTAATTTAGTTAATTTTTCTTCATTAAATTTTTATTTAATTCTACTGAATTGCATGTTCACTTTCACAAACTGTGGTAGATGGTTGGAACAAGTGAGAAGGTGGAGACCAAAACAGTAGTTTCAAAGCATTACACGAGTGTTAGGAAGATGGGACGCCCCAAGCATAGCGCTCTTCCTTTTACGTTTGGGTAATTACATTATGTACAATACATTCTACTCTCCCTCCGCATCTCTTAAACTTGTTACTTGAGCCCATCCTTTTAGGGGATTTCTAACATGCAATTCCTATGGGGTGATAATCTGGGGCCAGATTCACGAAGCAGTTACGCAAGCACTTACAAACCTGTACGTCTTTCCTCGGTCTTTGGCAGCTTTGTTTACAATTATTAAACGGTTAATGAGCTCCAAAGCACCAGGAGGCTTTTTATAACAGTTGATTGGCAAGATTTCATGCTTGTAAACTGTTTAATAAATGTAACCAAACCCGTCAAAGATTGCAGAAAGATGTACATGTTTGTAAGTACTGTACTTGCGTAACTGCTTCATGAATCTAGCCCCTGGTCTTTTTAAATCAGTCCTCATTTTGACTTGCAGAATTTTGAAGAGCAGGCTCATAATTATTTAATAACCTAAAGTAATTGCTGAAGTGTAATTACAGGATGAGAGCTTTGTTCATGGTGTCCTGTCTTCCCAGCAGTGTAGGCACTTGGTAACAATCAGTCCAGTAACCTGAAAATCTCTAATCTGCAAGATTTTAGATTAAAGTTTTTCTTGGTATTTTTAACCAAAATTATATTTAGTTAGGTGTTTTAAGGTTAAGAAATCTGAATATTTGGCTACCTATGCTCATACAAATTACATTAAAACATTGAATTGATAAACAAAGCAAATGTAATATTATGACAAATAAGACAAAGAAAATACATGTACAGGCTGAACATTTGATTTCTCCAAAAATATAGGAATTTTTTCTTAAATCATGTGTGACTGGGTCAAGGAAGACTGGAATGGTATAGCAAAGCCACACTCGGCCATACCATTACAGATCCCCACACTCGCTACTGGCATCAGTGATTACTAACACCCACACACCACTTACCACCTATAGGGTGAACACAATCCAGTCATGATCTAATAGTGTGTGACTGTGGGTCATGAGGATATAGAGCCACCTCACTTGGAAACAGTCATTTTCACAGCAACACCATCCTACTGAATCCCTACACACTACTGTAGGGATAGGGATGTCTATCAATATTCTATCAATATTTGATAGAGACAAACCTCTCTATCTTCTATCTTCTAGCTTTGGCAGATTTAATGCCTCTAGCCTCTCTTAAGATATGGGCTCCATACAACCACTGCATATTCAAATTTGGGTCTCGCAAAACTCGTGAACAGTTTCTGTATTTCACCATCTATATATTTAAAAGCAATTCTAAAGTTAGAAAACATAACATATGTTAGTCACACTGTCTTTCGTGTTCCTCTGGTGACAGTCTAATATCCAGAACCACCCCTAGATCCTTCTTTGTCAGAGTTTTTTAATGCCTTTCCAAGTAATTTGTGATTGTGTCTAGTGTATTTTCTCCAATTCCACATTCCATAATGTGGGATTTCTTTATATTGAATTCCATTTACCAACTGTTGCTCCATACACTCATTTCTTCTAGGTCATCTTGAAGGACATGACAATAATTTAAGTCTCCTCCCTAGTAGCTTAGCATAATCAACAAACATGATTATATAATTCTGAAATTCCTTCCGGTAGATTGTTTGTGTAGACTATGAACATTACTGGTGAAAGAAATGAACCCTGTGGTACTTTGCTAGGAACACACACAGTCTGAAACTGTATGTTGCTTCTGATGACTGCCCTCATTTTTCAATAAAAAAAAGTTTGATCTAGGTTTGCAGTCTGCCTGTCATCCCTACAGCATGTTCCAGTTTGCAAAGCTACCTTTAGTGACATTGTCAAAACCCATTTTTTTTCCAGATCCAGATAAATGCAGGCAACCCCACCATCTCTTTCCTGTAGAATCTATGGCTATATCATAAATACTAAGTAGGTTTGCTACACAGGATCTCCCTTTTTGGAAACCTTACTGTCTGTTGTATATTTTTTCTCCAGGTACCTATCCATTTGGCTTAAAAAAATTCTAGTGTTTTGACTACCATGCTTGTCAATGATAAGGGTATACAATTTAGAGGTCTTCTATGCTACCATTTTTGTAGATTGGGGGAAGGTGTGTGTGTTTTATTTTTAATAAAATTAGGGATACACAGCAATGTGCTGCTGCCCTATTCTGTATGAGATATTACAGTGTAGATCAAAAACTAGCTATAAGTTCATCCAATATTCCCATCTCACAGGCTGGTTAGTCATACATGGAACCAAGGGAGAAAATATCAGCCTCAATACAAAAACAAATCAACTAAAAAATAAAAACAAATGACTAAATAGCAGGTGAGAACATAAAATGTAAGTGCGCATCAGCTATTAGCCCCCACTAGTAAAATCTGGGCACAACATAAGAATATCTTCCAATATTTCTGAGTGTATGAAATAATTTCAGAGCTCAAAGTACCTCATACCATTAGGTCTGAAGTCACTTATAACAGGGCAATCACAGATATAGTGTTGGAGAGTATGTCCCAGCTCTTGTTCACATAGTTAACAATTGGAATGTTCACCATTGGGAGAGTTATTACCTGTAGCCACCTGGCATAGATATCCCAGTCTAATTCTGGCAATTACAATATCACAGTCTAGTGGATGTTTTATGCTGCCCGTACATATAATTCTCCATTCTAAACATGCCATTGCTCTTTATACTTGTGCTTTCTAGTCTTTGTGTGTCAGCGACTGCTCTTCTGTGAAGGGTGAGATGGGGGTGTGGGGAGGGTGCGTGATGATGGGATCGCGGTAAACTGTGTTTGAGATGGAGAAGTTGTGTGGGAGGAGGCGGCAGGAATGATTGGTCTGGGGAAGAGTAGGGAAAGGTGTAGATGGGTGTAGGTGTATGAGTGTGCGTGTATGTGTGGATGTAGGTGTATGAGTGTGCGTGTATGTGTGGGTGTAGGTGTATGAGTGTGCGTGTATGTGAGGGTTTAGGTGTATGTATTCACCTAGTTGTTCTTGCGGGGGTTGGGCTCTGTTCTTTCGGCCTGCCTCTCAACTGTCAATCAACTGTAACTAACTACTAATTTATTTATTTTTTCCCACACACACATACACACACACAGACAGACACCCCAGGACGCAGCTGCTACATGTATATAGTTTAGATGTACAAGATGGAGAGAGTATGAAGATGTAACAATAATAATAATAATACTATTTAATCATAAGATAAGCACATTTATAAAACATAATACAGTCTGTTCACCCAGGTGAACAGGGGTTCCATACAAAATAGTCACAATACAATGTGTATTGAAGACAGCAACAGTGATGGAGAAAGACAAGGAGGAAGTTTGTGTGTGTTCTGGGCACTGGGTCGTCCCGGGCACCGCCGGGTAACCCACTACTAGGGTTATAACCCTATAGAACTACCTACCTGTGCAAGCTGTTAATGCTAAGACATTACTATAGTTTAAAATCCTGATAAAATTTACCTGAATTTACCTGGGGCTACTGAAACACTAATAGCCTCGACGAGGACAGGAAAACGGCGGCTTGTCAAAAAGTCGCCCCTCCCCCCCCATTTGCCCTGATTTTTTGACTATATGTCTAGCTTTTCTCGTTATTAATCTAAATGTTTCCCATAGTTAAAATAACAGTTTGTTTTATTTGTGTTAATTTTTATGTTTCATTTGTAAGTGTGTGCAAGTATGTTAAATTGAGCATTAGTAAATGTATATACTTTGTGTGTGTAAAGTTTTCCCGCGCGTTTTGGTGAGGGCGCGCGCGCACCCGCCAAGGACAGAGACGGGCGAGACTTCGCCCAGGGCGGGTGTGTGAGGGGTGCGCTCGTCAGGCGCCCCTCTCACTGTGTCTGGCTATTTCCTTCAGTTACCCCACTGTACTTAACTTCCCTCGTCCATCTGGTAAGTGAAACTTTTCCATGATGTGTCTGTACAAGATAGGTGTGACGCGGGTTGTTATGCCCACAGATAAGGTCTTTATTTGTCGATGTTAACAAGCATTTACCAGTCTTCTGACCATTTGTGGAGTTCATGTAGATCTCTCTCTGTAAGGCTTCAATATCATTTTCATTTCCCACTTTACCATGAATATTTGTCATCTGCAAAATTGATCCCGTGGCTTGTAATATTCTCATCTGTCATTTGATGTACTGTATGTTTAACACTTCTCTAACCCTGTCCATGGAGGACAGAAGAAAATGTATATATGCTGGTTAGCATTGTAAATGTGTGGCCACGTCTGTGGTAGAAAATAATAAAAAAAAAAAAAAAAAAAAAAAATTGATGTATATGAGGAAAAAGGGTTGGTCCTAAAATGGACCTCCTAGGTGGTAACGCACTAACTACATTTCTCCAATCACGTTCATTCCCATTTAGTACGACCTTTCGATGTCTTGGTTTTAACCACTGTTTTATCAATTGTAGTATTCTGCCATTTATTCCATGTACCTGTAATTTCCTTGCCAGTCTTTCATTTGGTACGTTTTCAAAGGATTTGATAAAATCCAGGTATACTACATAACCTTTTGAGTAACTTGTTACTGTTTCCCAAAATGTGAGCAGGTTTGTAAGGTAGGATCTGTTTATAACAAACCCATGTTGCGTCCATTTTACAAGAATGTTCGCTAAAAGATGATGAATGATTCCATCCCTTGGAATTCTCTCCATGAGCTTACAGATGTGGAATATGAAGCTGATAGGTTGGTAGTTTCCTGTTATGCTTTTTCTGCCGTTTTTTTAATAGGTGTGACATTTGCATATTTCCTATCTAGGGATTGGAAATATGCAATTGATTGTTAAAACCCATGAAACAGCCTACATACATATATATATACATATATGTATGTATATATATATATGTATACATATATTATTAAATATGACCGAAAAAGTAAGATTAATAATTATAACACGAATTTTCTCAATCTTTCGTACATTTCTTTTCACTGTTGGTGGTAATTCAAAAATCAATTCTCCAAAATTCATTTTTATTTCTAGTCTGACGCGACACTTGAGCACGTTTCGTAAAACTTATTACATTTTCAAAGACTTTAGTTTACACAAACACAACTGAATAGAACTTGCACATCTCCGATTTGTTTATATCTACATTTGAGTGAGGTGGATGGGGTGAGGTGGTATTAATAGGGTATTAATTTCATCAACACAAGACAGAACACGAAACAATGGGTATTGAATGGAAGTGATTGCAGAAAGCCTATTGGTCCATATTTCTTGATGCTTCTATATTGGAGCGGAGTCTTGAGGTGGGTAGAATATAGTTGTGCATTAATTGGCTGTTGATTGCTGGTGTTGACTTTTTAATGTGTAGTGCCTCGCAAACGTCAAGCCGCCTGCTATCGCTGTATCTATCGATGATTTCTGTGTTGTTTACTAGGATTTCTTTGGCGATGGTTTGGTTGTAGGAAGAGATTATATGTTCCTTAATGGAGCCCTGTTGCTTATGCATCGTTAAACGCCTAGAAAGAGATGTTGTTGTCTTGCCTATATACTGGGTTTTTTGGAGCTTACAGTCCCCAAGAGGGCATTTGAAGGCATAGACGACGTTGGTCTCTTTTAAAGCGTTCTGCTTTGTGTCTGGAGAGTTTCTCATGAGTAGGCTGGTCGTTTTTCTGGTTTCATAGTAAATCGTCAGTTGTATCCTCTGATTTTTGTCTGTAGGGATAACGTTTCTATTAACAATATCTTTCAGGACCCTTTCCTCCGTTTTATGAGCTGTGGAAAAGAAGTTCCTGTAAAATAGTCTAATAGGGGGTATAGGTGTTGTGTTAGTTGTCTCTTCAGAGGTTGCATGGCGTTTCACTTTCCTTTTTATGATGTCTTCGACGAAACCATTGGAGAATATATTATATATATATATATATATATATATATATATATATATATATATATATATATATATATATATATATATGTCGTACCTAGTAGCCAGAACGCACTTCTCAGCCTAATATGCAAGGCCCAATTTGCCTAATAAGCCAAGTTTTCATGAATTAATGTTTTTTCGACTACCTAACCTACCTAACCTAACCTAACCTAACTTTTTCGGCTACCTAACCTAACCTAACCTATAAAGATTGGTTAGGTTAGGTTAGGTTAGGTAGGGTTGGTTAGGTTCGGTCATATATCTACGTTAATTTTAACTCCAATAAAAAAAAATTGACCTCATACATAATGAAATGGGTAGCTTTATCATTTCATAAGCAAAAAATTAGAGAAAATATATTAATTCAGGAAAAATTGGCTTATTAGGCAAGTCGGGCCTTGCATAGTAGGCTGAGAAGTGCGTTCTGGCTACTAGGTACGACATATATATATATATATATATATATATATATATATATATATACACATATATATATATATTATAATATAATATATATAATATTATAATATATATTATAATATATATTATAATATATATTATAATATTATAATATATATTGAATGATTCCTTCTGAAGATGTATTAATATACGAAAGTACTTAAGGAAATTCCTGTTTCAATTCGTCCTCCGTGGTCTGATGCTGTCACATTTTTCATCACGTTAATTTTCGTGATTTACACACACACACACACACATATAGATATATATAATATAAAATATAATCTATCCTACACCCATCATAGAAATAATACCACAAATATAAGTATAGTCTGCAATTATTGTATTGTTGAAAACCGCCGAGCGTCCCACTGACATCGGCAGGTCCTTACAGCACCCCCACAGCCAGCCAAGTGAATGAATCTGCAGCGCGCGTTTTCTATCCAACCGCCAGCGTTCCAATAATATTCATTTTAAAATCTTATTTGCACTTTATGTATTCCTTTGTCTCATTGAGTTTCAAACGGGTTTCTTATATTTAACATTTACTTTTTCACATATTTTTGCAATCATTGAATGTACATGAGACGATTTTTAATCTTTAATTGAACTAATGTTTATATTCTTTTAGAAGGGAACATCCTCACACTAACGATGCACTGCACATGTGCAGACCTAGGGCCAGATTCACGAAGCGGTTACTCAAGCGCTTACGAACGTGTACATCTTTCCTCAATCTTTGACGGCTTTGGTTACATTTATTAAACAGTTTACAAGCCTGAAAACTTCCCAGTCAACTGTTGTTATTGTTATAAACAGCCGCCTGGTGCCTCGGAGCTCATTAACTGTTTAATAATTGTAAACAAAGCCGCCAAAGATTGAGAAGATGTACAGGTTCGTAAGTGCTTGCGTAACTGCTTCGTGAATCTGGCCCCTAGCCACTGCGCTGAATTCAAATGCCTTTCCCTTACAAAGATACACAGTTATCAACACTAACACATTCTTTCAAGAAGGACCCCTTCCTTCCCTTCCTTATGCTGAGGATGTGTTGGGGTGACTGAGAATAATAATAATAATTCATTGTGTCAGGGGACAGGAAACCAGAGTGTATTCATACACGTTAGGCTTATATCGAGCCCCCCCCCCACCAAGGTCGAATTACTGACCCCACCCAGGATGGAACCCCACAACAAACTGACCAACTCCTGTGTACCTACTTATTGCTAGATGTACAGACCATTACGTGAAACGAAATGTGCCTAGCCATTTCTGTCCCACCCAGGATTCGAACTCAGAATTCTCGATTGTGCATCGAGAATGAACCTGACTATAGTACCGGGCAACCCGTCCTTTAAACAAAGACCCAGAGTCCATTCTATGCACTCGCCAACCCCCCCCCTGTTTATGAATGGAAAAACGGTTTACAAAACTCACACACCAGCCCGTCCTTCAAACAAAGACCCAAAAGTGATTCCAGCCAATCGCCAAACCCCCTATTTTTGAATGAAAAACAGGTTATACAAGACTCGCAACTGATTTCGTACGAACACTTCCGGAACAAGTGCTTCACTGACGAATTTTGTTCGAACCACAACGCTATAAATGCTTCACCCACGCACTACAACACCAGGTTTAGGTTCGCCAACAGAACCTAAACACCTAACCTTACCCCTGCCTATATATGCACAATATGCTAATATATTATAATATTAATTTATATTTGAGAAAATTCCAGTTTTGAATGAACAGCATGTAAACATTTATGAATGCGCCAGTGGGGTCGACCGCTGGATGTAATAGACTTGAGTCGAGGACGGGTTGCACACACACAACCCGTCCTCGACTTAAGTCCTTTCCATCCAGCAGTCGATCCCACAGACGCATTCACAAATTTTAAAATGCTTTTCATTCAAAATGAGTTTCTCAAATATAAATTAATATTATAATAGTATATTGTGTATATATAGACAGAGGTTAGGTGTTTTGGCTCTGTTGGCCATTATTTATATTTGTGAAGCATTTGAAGCGTGGGTGAAGCATTTACAGCGTTGAGATTCGAACAAATTTCGTCAGTGACGCACAATAGGTACCTGGGAGTTAAAAGCTTTTACGGGCTGCTTCCTGGGGGGTGTTAAAATTTACAATGTAATTTAATAAAAACAAATGTAAAAATTTATTGCGTCTGTGGGGTCGACTGCTGGATGTAATGGACTCGAGTCGAGGACGGGTTGGCCCTACCGGATGTGTTGAGCGAGTCGGAGGACATGTTGATACAAGAAAGTGACAAGATACAAGAAATATAATTTGTTGTATCTTGCCACTCTCGGAGAATTTCTCTGATACAAGAAAGTGGCAAGACAAAGGTGAGAAAGGTGTGGGTGGCGAGGAAGAGCTTGGCAGTGAGAGCAGTCTCCCGTACACACACACACACACACACACACACACACACACACACACACACACACACACAGAGGAAAGTGTTACAACCGGTGCTTGTATTCTCCCAAGATCTTTTGAGCAGCAGGTGTAGGGTTGGGACCAGACTGACACACACCCGCAGGGACCATCACATTGATCTCTCCTCCGCCCACTGCTCCACCCACCTCATCCTACATGCCACCACCCCAAAACACCACCTTACCAACCTCGCCTAAATATCTTGGGGTATTTCCTTAACGCGCGAGTTGACATATGGTTTGTTACTGCGCATGCGCCGTAATTGACGCATGCGCACTTCGCATGACACATTGACATTTTGCAATGAGGGCACCGCATCGGTCAGCGGAGCCCACGCACTGCGCTCTGCCGGTTAAAACCTTCCGTTGTTTAAATCATTATTTCTTGTATTCCCGTATTGAAATGTGGGTGGTGGTCTCCGTAGACTGCTGGCTTACCTGTTATGATCTTTCGACTCTCTTCAACCTTTTAGTCCTTGAGTACATCCTCGTAATGTAGCCAGAGTTTGCAAGCACTGAACACGTTAACCTGCATGACTAACTATCCTGCGAGATGGGGATCTGTACATCTCATATCTGGTTCTTCACACAAATTGTGTAACCATTCATATTGTCTATAGATGCAAAAATCCTCGTTTTCTATGCTTGGGTTAAGTTAGGTGAGGGGTGACTTAGGTCAGGTAAGGTGGACTTTGTAGGTTGTGGCAAATCGGGAGAACTGTCTCCATGTATACAGTTGTAGCTAGTGCGTGTGTATTCCTCAATACAAAATAGGTGTATGTAGTAAACCTGTATAATTCTCCCCCTGTATCTGAAATAGATACTTTTGTCATATCCTGTGTTCCCGCAATGTTAATGAATGCAAGTTAACTGTTAAGAATGTTATCTTTTATAGCGTGGACGTTATACTGCAACATTCAGGGTCAACACATCTCTTGGCTATAATGTCAAGGGTCGAAACATAGCCGTACCAAGTGGAGAGAGGTTAGCTGCATCATATTTGCTCCTCCCACGCACTTGTTGCATCATTTTGATTCTCCCACACACACTCCCACATACTTGAGAAACTATATTTGACCCAACAATAGTTGCATCACATTTGACATTGCCATACTCGTTGCATCGCACTTTGCCGGGGTGGGAACATACCCCACACACGTGTGGCGTTATGGCATATGGCTCCACCTTCTCACACTTCTCCATGAATCATATTTGAGTCTCCCGACAACACTAGTGAGGACCATCTGGAATTGTCAGCTAGCAACAGTAGTGAAGGGAGGCAGGTATGAGATAGTCAGCATCAACAGTAGTCAGAGGAGACAGGTGTAGACAGCCAGCAACAGTAGGGAAAGGAGACTGACATTTATTGTGTAAATATTGAGTTCCAACACAATCTTTAACCCCTCTCTGCTCTACAACCCCTCCACGCCATCTCCCTCCTCAACCTCTTGTTTTATCCATTATTCCCGATACATGTTACCTTTGGTGTGGCTTTAATGCTCTGTAAATGTTATGGGAATATAAGACTATTGTTAGCGCTAGCGGGGTATAACATCAATGAAGATCAATGCTCAGAATTCGACGGTCGACGTTCCTGACGCATCATACAAGACGCCGGGAATCGATCGCTCTAAGAGAGTGACACTTGCCGTCTTTATTTTGCAAGTCAAATAACACTGAATGAAACGCATAATTTGTTAATGATTTTAATATATATACACATACACAACAATAATTATGAAAACACTGATCCAAGTATACGGAAAAACCACTTTGACCAATACAAATTGGATTGACGCGTTTTCGGCCGTGTGGCCGTCATCAGAATTAAGTCAGAGTTTGAGCAGAGAGAAGAGGTCACCTGACCCACAGGTGGCCACCCCCCCCCCCAAGGGTCAACCCCCTCCCCAAGGGAGAACAGGCCACCAGATGACCAGAGGGAGGGTAAACCTCTCCCTGTCTCACGGAAATAATAGTATACAAGTATAAAAGACAAGTGAACTATTTAAAAACTAAACGACTATTTCTTTTGTTTTTCATAACGAAATCGTCAATGAAATATAAAGAATATCAACAAAAATAGAGGATTAGAATATTATCCTTGAAATGTTGTTGGTTCCGTAGAAAACGGGCCAATTGGATGATAAACTAAGGTAAATCATTTTTTTTTCTCGATTTAGCTTAGCATATCCATCCAAAAGGTTCACCCTCAAACCTCTATACCAAAACAGAGAAGCAAATGTGGAAAATAGGACTGGTTTAATAGAAATAACGAGAGGGCCAGACTACACAACTGGAACAGATACAAGGAGAGACCAAACACTCAAGCATACCTGTCTTACAACCCAACAAAGAACTACACAGCACTGAGAAGAAAGAAAAATTATTGAGAGGTAATAGCAGACAAATGTGGTACAGAACCCGGCCTCTATAAATCCATAACAAACAATGAAAGGCAACATGCAAAGTTTACAATTGCGAGGCTGCCTCACAGCGAGACAGCCACGCAGCCTGCCTCACAGAGACAGAGAAGAAACTGTGTGAAACATTCTGCAAAAATTTGAAGTGTCTTTGTACGGGATTGGATTTTCAGCAAACCAGCCTAAATATCAACTTTTGAACGGAAATATCAACATATATAAACGTGTCTAGAGAAGAAGTTAAGAAAAAACTTCTCAGGGAGCTAGAGAGAAATAAAGCCGTCGCATCAGTCGAAGCCTCACCTTGCGTACTTAGGGAATGTGTCCGAGATTGGCGCCCTACTGCAGCTTTTCTTCCAAAAGCACTTAGAGAGACCTTAGCTGACATATGGAAAAAGGCAAACAGTTTGTCTATAAGAATGGCTACATAGAAATTCTCTAAACTATATACATGTAGCATTGACAAGTGTGGTAGTAGGAGCAAAGGGCCAAAACATTATCAGCAAATGGACAGAGTACTAAGTAACGGCCCGGAGGTTTAAAGGAGCCTATGCTACGCTACCAAATTTCAGAACCGCATTTAAATATATGGAGAGAGAGAGGAAACTATTCGCGCAGTTTGTTAGACCCAAATTGGAATATGGAGCAGTGGTAAGGTAGCCTCGTCTCAAGAAGCACATCAACCAGATAGGAGTGTAAATACATGGTACTGAACGGCTTCCGGAACTATAGAACATGTGTGAGGAGAGGCTCTGTAGGGGGATAAACATGCCTGGGCTGGACGAGCCCTAAACGCTGTGTGTGCTAGTAGCTTTACAAGAATGTATAACTTGAAGTCTCTGTACTTTAATAAACCCAATGTATTTTCTTGTATATAAATAAATAAGAGGGAAAGAGGCGATATGATCACTACGTATAAAATAATGACAGGAATCTGCAAAATAGACACGGACAATTTGTTGAAACCCGCAACTTGAGGAACAAGAGGTCAAACATTCAAGCTAAGGAAACAACCATGCCGAGAAAATATAAGGAAATATTTTTGTGCATACTTAGTGGTAGAACACTGGAATAACCTCAGTGAGAGGACGGTGGATGCCAAAACCACAAATACTTTCAAAGTGTCGTATGACAAAGATTACTGGGAAGACGGGACTACTTAGGTAATTACATACCTTGAGGCTACCTTGAGGTGCTTTCGGGGCTTAGTGTCCCTGCGGCCCGGTCGTCGACCAGGCCTCCTGGTTGCTGGACTGATCAACCAGGCTGTTAGACGCGGCTGCTCGCAGCCTGACGTATGAGTCACAGCCTGGTTGATCAGGTATCATACACACACTCGCGACTTTAGTGAGACCAGAGTTGGAATATGCAGTGGTTGTATGGTGCTCATATCATAACACATTGTTGAATATTAAGCTAGAAAAAGTGCAAAGACATGCAACTAAATGACTTCCAGAACTAAAAAACAAGTTAAGAGAGGCTAGAGGCATTAATATACCAAAGCTGAAAGATTAAAGAAAAAGGTGATATGATCACTACGTACAAAATGGTAACACAACAAAATTGACAGTGAAGAATTCTCGATAATTGCAATTTCAAGAACAGGAGGACATTGGTTCAAATAAAGGAAAGAAAGCTGGGGGAAAAAATTAAAGTTTTCTTTACCAAACAGAATGGTAGACAGTTGGCAGAAGTTAAGTGAGGTGGTGGTGGAGGACAAACCCGTCTAGTTTCAAAACGTTATATGACAAAGTGCTGGGAATTAAGACGGGACACCACGAGCGTAGCTCGCATCCTGTAACTACACTTAGGTAACACACACACACACACACACACACACACACACACACACACACACACACACACACACACACACACACACACACACACACACACAAAAAGAGCTACGAGGAGAGGTTGGAAGCATTAAACATGCCAAAACTAGAAGACAGAAGAAAAAGAGGTGATATGATCACTACATACAAAATAGTAACAGGAATTGATAAAATCGACAGGGAAGATTTCCTGAGACCTGGCACTTCAAGAACAAGAGGTCATAGATTTAAACTAGCTAAACACAGATGCCGAAGAAATATAAGAAAATTCACCTTCGCAAATAGTGGTAGACGGTTGGAACAAGTTAAGTGAGAAGGTGGTGGAGGCCAAGACCGTCAGTAGTTTCAAAGCGTTATATGACAAAGAGTGCTGGGAAGACGGGACACCACGAGCGTAGCTCTCATCCTGTAACTACACTTAGGTAATTACACACACACACACTCAGTTGTGTGTGTGTGTTCTCTGAAGTGTCCAGTTGATTGACAGTTGAGAGGCGGGACTAAAGAGCCAAAGCGGGACCAAGGAACCAACGCACAACTAGGCGAGTACACCAACACACAGGTCATGGTGGCCGAGCGGACAAGACTCCGGAGACACAGTCCAAAGGACCATTTATTTGTAGGACTCCTCAACCACTACAGTCATTAACTGTTAGAATTGACTTGATACTTAAACCTGTGTAGGTTAGGCAAGGGGATCTAGATCTATACATACACTTAGTGCTTTAACCTGTGTAGGTTAGGCAAGGGGATCTAGATCTATACATACACTTAGTGCTTTAACCTGTGTAGGTTAGGCAAGGGGATCTAGATCTATACATACAGTGCTTTAACCTGTGTAGGTTAGGTGTGCCTTCCAAGGTTTACACCCACAGATATTATAGACAATTCTTCTCATTCTTGTTACTGGTAATTAGTCCTGGTCAAATTGACCCTCATACAAATGTCCTGTATGAGAGGACAGCAGTTTGTTGCTACTATGATCAGGGGAAGTAGAATCCAGAGGGAGGGGGAGAGGGGCAATGAGCACAGCTCAGGGGGACGCCGGGAGACGTCCAAACAGAGTTTACCCTTCACAAATCCGTTCCTTTCCCACTGCTGTCCACCCACTGCTGTTTGCCCAGAGGTGGGTGGACAGGGACTTGTACATCTGATAATCGTTCATCTGTTTGGACAAAAGTTGTAAGTTAAAGACTAGTTTGATGGGAGGGTGATGTTCCTCTTCCTTTTGCCCTCAGTCTTATCTATCTGGTTCATCCGGCTTGATTATTACAATAAAGTCGATTGTGATAATGGACTTGATAATGGTCCAGGACGGATCGAAACTTCGTAGTTTCTTCATCTTCTGGTGTGTGGTCTGGTCATCAGATGGCGCTATTAATGCTCTAGGGAGAAATAACAGCCGTTGTAGCATAGCTCTACACTTAGGTGTAGTGTTCAATTTAAGTGAACACTGTAGTGTTCAGTGTTCACTTAGTGAATGTTCAAATTGCCATTCTACTTCTAATTTTACGAGATCACTCGTATAGCTAAATTACTCGTCAAGGGAGTCTGTGTCATCGGGAGAATGGCCCCCCAAAAAGGGGTCCCCCCCCCCAAAAAAAAAAAAAAACACACAGAAGGAAATCAGCGTATACAAAGGGACCAAAAATGAGTATACGGAAACTAGGAGTGGCGGAGAGGCAGTATACCTGGAGCATACCTGGAGAGGGTTCTGGGAGTTCTACTACTCCCCGAGACCGGCCTTATAACAATGACATTGCATAGAGAGCCAAGTCCCAGCCAAGACTGTTCCAGAGCCACATGGGAGAGATAATGAGTGTGAACGAGCAGGTTGTCAGGCTTGACAAAAGGGGTGGGAGGACATGCAGAGGAATGCGAGAAACTTAACAGAAACCTCCAAGAAGTATTCAAGCTGGAACCTGACTTTTTACTAGAGCTTAGGGACCCAAAACCAGACGCGCACTTCTACAGCAAAGCGTCACGGAAATGACAGTGACACCTATAGAGGTGAAATAAACAACTATAGGAACTGTATGTGGCAAAAGCTGGAAGACGAGACAAAATATCAGCAGTGATACTGAGAGAGGCAGCTAAAGCACTGTGCGGGTACTCTTGCTGTAATATTTAATTCCTCTCTAGAAGAGGAACAACCTCCTGACCACTGGAAACGGACTAACGTGGCGCCAACCCACAAGAAAGGGTGATAATTCAGAAACCGTTAAACTGTCGACTAATGTCAATAACAAATATCCCCTATACGTTACTAGAGAGACTTATCCTAAGCAGGTTAATATAATACTTAAAACAGATAAATTTGATCTCGAAACACCAGCACGAATTTAGTTCAGGAAAATCCTGTTTGACAAACTTGCTGGAGTTCTATAATAAGATGACAAAAATGAAACGAGAGAGAAGGATAGGTAGACTGCATATTCCTTGATTGTCAGAAAGAATTTGATACTATCTGAATTTGATACAAGAGACTACTCAAGCGATAATGGAGGCTCGTGTATTGGGAATGTCCCAGGATGGCTCAGAGTACTTTTCAAGAAGTAAGTTTCAAAGAATTACAGTAAGAGTAGAGACAATAGAGCGGAGAGGTGAGATAAGTGGAGTACCACAAGGGTCGGTTCTAGAGTCCATCCTGTTTCTAATGTCAGTGACCTGACAGGAAATCAGTTCCTTCATATTAACGTTTGCAGACGAAGCAAAACTAGTGAGAAGAGTTAGGACAGATTGCAATACATTACAAACGTAACTGGACATACTCCAGAAGTGGTCGGGAAAATGGCTACTAGAATTTCACAAAGCCAAAGGCAAAGTTACGACGTTTGGAACAGGAGTGCGAAGACCAGTGCAGCAATATAGAATGAAGGGAAGACAGATTCTTCAATTATAAAAAGAGAAAGAACTGGCAATAGATATAATGGGAGTTTCCGGCATCAAATTTGGGGTTATCTTCTTGACGTTATCTTGAGATGATTTCGGGGCTTAGTTCCCCGCGGCCCGGTCCTCGACCAGGCCTCCACCCCCAGGAAGCAGCCCGTAGCAACTGTCTAACTCACAGGTACCTAATTATTACTAGGTAACAGAGTGTCCGGGGTTAACCCCGGGGTTAACAATACCAACAGCTGCATATGGCATACTGGCCAACGTCCGTGTATCCTTCAGAAACTTGGACAATGGAGCTTTCTGGACCCTTGCATATAGCGAAGGTGAGACCCGCTCATGAATATGCAGCCCAAGCATGGGATGGAAACCTGAAAAAGAAGGATACACTACAAAGGTCCAAAGACATGCAACAAGTCTCAAATTTGACCTGAAGGGATTGAGTTATGAGGAAAGGCTGAGAGAACCTTATGATACCTTATCATACTGAAGGAAAGGAGAGTTACAGGGAACATGATAATAAAATATAAATATTCTAAGGGATATTGACAAGGTAAAAAAGCGGCATTGTTCAGAGCTAGGAACAGCAGAATGAAGAGTCATAGATGGAAGCTACAGACGCAAATGAGTCATAGAGACATCAGGAAGAACTATTTTAGGTTAGCGCTCTTAATAAGTGGAACACTTTAGACGAAGAAGTTGTTGAAGTTAATTAAATTCGAAATTTTCAATGTAAACATAAGAGCGTGATCAATATTAATCTAAAAACGTTCGGAAGGCGGGACTACGAGCCTTCGTCGAACCTCCAAGCACATCTAAAGTGTGTGTGCGCGCGCGCACACACACACACACACACACACACACACACACACACACACACACACACACACACACAGGTGGAGCCGGTGGCTGTCTGGATAGCACGCTGGACACGTAATCCTGTGGCCCAGATTCGATTTCCGACGCCGGCGAGAAACGATGGGCAGAGTTTTTTTCACCCTGATGCCCCTGTTACCTAGCAGTAAATAGGTACCTGGGAGTTAGTCAGCTGTCACGGGCTGCTTCCTGTGTGTGTGTGTGTGTGTGTGTGTGTGTGTGTGTGTGTGTGTGTGTGTGTGTGTGTGTGTACTCACCTAGTTGTGCTTGCGGGGGTTGAGCTCTGGCTCTTTGGTCCCGCCTCTCAACCGTCAATCAACAGGTGTACAGGTTCCTGAGCCTATTGGGCTCTATCATATCTACACTTGAAACTGTGTATGGAGTCAGCCTCCACCACATCACTGCCTAATGCATTCCATTTGTCAACCACTCTGACACTAAAAAAGTTCTTTCTAATATCTCTGTGGCTCATTTGGGCACTCAGTTTCCACCTGTGTCCCCTAGTGCGTGTGCCCCTTGTGTTAAACAGCCTGTCTTTGTCAACCCTGTCGATTCCCTTGAGGATCTTGAATGTGGTGATCATGTCCCCCCTAACTCTTCTGTCTTCCAACGAAGTGAAGTTTAATTCCCGTAGTCTCTCCTCGTAGCTCATACCTCTCAGCTCGGGTACTAGTCTGGTGGCAAACCTTTGAACCTTTTCCATTTTAGTCTTATGCTTGACTAGATATGGACTCCATGCTGGTGCCGCATACTCCAGGATTGGTCTGACATATGTGGTATATAATGTTCTGAAAGATTCCTTACACAAGTTTCTAAAGGCCGTTCTTATGTTAGCCAACCTGGCATATGCTGCTGATGTTATCCTCTTGATATGAGCTTCAGGGGAGAGGTCTGGCGTGATATCAACCCCCAGGTCTTTCTCTCTCTCGGACTCTTGAAGTATTTCATCTCCCAAGTGATACCTTGTATCTGGTCTCCTGCTTCCTACCCCTATCTTCATTACATTACATTTGCTTGGATTAAACTCTAACAGCCATTTGTTCGACCATTCCTGCAGCTTGTCCAGGTCTTCTTGAAGCCTCAAGCTGTCCTCCTCTGTCTTAATCCTTCTCATAATTTTGGCGTCGTCAGCAAACATTGAGAGGAATGAGTCTATACCCTCTGGGAGATCATTTACGTATATCAGAAACAGGATAGGCCCAAGTACAGAGCCCTGTGGGACTCCACTGGTGACTTCACACCAGTCTGAGGTCTCACCCCTCACTGTAACTCTCTGCTTCCTATTGTTTAGGTACTCCCTTATCCACTGGAGCGCCCTACCAGTAACTCCTGCCTGTTTCTCCAGCTTATGCATCAACCTTTTATGGGGTACTGTGTCAAAGGCTTTCCGACAGTCCAAAAAAATGCAGTCCGCCCACCCTTCTCTTTCTTGTTTAATCTTTGTCACCTGATCGTAGAATTCTATCAATCCTGTAAGGCAAGATTTACCCTCCCTGAACCCATGTTGATGGGTTGTCACGAAGTCTCTTCTCTCCAGATGTGTTGCTAGGTTTTTTCTCACAATCTTCTCCATCACCTTGCATGGTATACAAGTTAAGGACACTGGCCTGTAGTTCAGTGCCTCTAGTCTGTCACCCTTTTTGTATATTGGTACTACATTAGCAGTCTTCCATATTTCTGGTAGGTCCCCCGTTTCCAGTGACCTACTATACACTATGGAGAGTGGTAGGCAAAGTGCTCCTGCACACTCTTTCAATACCCATGGCGAGATTCCATCCGGCCCAACAGCTTTTCTCACATCCAGCTCCAATAGGTGCTTCTTGACCTCATCTCTTGTAATTTCGAACCTATCCAAGGTCACCTGGTTTGCTGCCACCTCTTCTAGCGCCGCGACATCTCCCTGTTCTATTGTAAAGACCTCCTGGAACCTTTTGTTGAGTTCTTCACACACCTCTTTGTCATTCTCTGTGTACCTGTCCTCGCCCACCCTAAGTTTCATCACCTGTTCCTTCACTGTTGTCTTCCTCCTGATGTGACTGTGTAGTAGCTTTGGTTCGGTCTTGGCTTTATTAGCTATATCATTTTCATACCTTTTCTCAGCTGCTCTTCTCACACTAACATACTCGTTCCTGGTTCTCTGGTATCTCTCTACTTTCTGGTGTTCTGTTATTACGGAAGTTCCTCCATGCCCTTTTGTTCAGCTCCTTTGCTTTCATACATTCCTTATTAAACCACGGATTCAATGTGTGTGTGTGTGTGTGGAAAAAATAGTAGTAACAGTTGATTGAGAGTTGAGGCGGGCCGAAAGAGCAGAGCTCAACCCCCCGCAAGCACAACTAGGTGAATACGCAGGTAGTACTTAGGACGTATCATTTTGATCATATTGATCAAGTAGGCCTTCCTAGGAAGGGGGATAAGGGAGGTCTTGCGTGCTGGGACGGGGTTCAGGTCAGGTGGTTATGAGTGGGTCGAAGGTCATAAGAAAGGGTCCTAAGACACCCCCCACCCCCCTTCTGAAAGAAATCGGGAAATTGCTGCCGCAGGCTCAGTGGTGGTGGGGTTGCCCAGGACGGTGGCGTAGGTAGCACAACAAATTGGGTGGACGGTGGCGTACCAAAGTATCACCATAACCACCCCATTTGCTCAGTTGCCAGAGGTCACGGTTAATTAGGTTTGAGCACGCCCCCTGTGGCCCACAAGCGCGTATCCCAGGCCTGAGCGCTGGCACTCATTTCCCCACTGTTGACAGTAGTAGCAGCAGCAGCAGGCGGGCTGGGACACCACGGTCGAGGGCTATTAAAAACATTTAACTAATGAATGAAATTGGTGTATCGTGGTGTTGGGGGTTGAATGGCGGGCGTGACGTCATAGAGCGGCGTCGGCCGAGGTCTGAGGGTGGCCGGGAGAGTAGTGTGGGCCCGGCCGGCGCGGGGAGCGGACGTTAGGGCCATGTCGGGGTAGTACCACGCCCGCATCATTTTAAAATAATTAAAAAAAAAATATCCAGCTCAGCAGCCGACGCGTCTACGGACATGGTCATGGCCGAGAAACCGAAGGCGCCCGTCAAAGTGGGCTTCTATGATATCGAAAAGACCATTGGCAAGGGGAACTTCGCAGTGGTTAAATTAGCCCGACATCGCATCACTAAAACTGAGGTAAGGGAGAGAGGTTTAACAGCACCTCACCTTCTACCGGAGAGAGGGATGGAGGAGGAGGAGGAAGGGGTGTTGAACCCCACGTGGCACTCCCCCCTCCTCCCTCCTCATCTCCCTCCAACTCATCACCTTTGTAAACTAGCGGTGCCACAACGTCTGACACCTCGGAGTCGTCCTTCGGTTGTGTGGCACCAGTGTGGTAGTACTCGTGGTGGCACTCGACGTCTTGTGGAATGTTACGTGTTGGCACCTTTACTGTTGTGACACATGGATGCTCTGGTGATGGGTCCGTTGACTCTGGCACCGGTGCCGGGAGTAGAGTCTTGTGCAAATGACACCTCTTGGCACTGCCAGTCTCCGTCGTCGATACTTATGCATTCACACCACTTGGCACTGACTCGTACACATTGATATTATGCGGTGCCACACAGTGACAGCGAACAGTGCCAGACCGTGACAAGCAGTGTCATACAGTGACAGCAATCCCTCACATTGATACCAGTGACATAGTGACAGCAAGCAGTGCCACAGTGACAGCAAGTGGTGCCAAACACAGTGACTGCAAGCAGTGCCACACACACACTGTGACAGCCAACAGTGCCCCCACACCCACACACAGTGACAGTAAGCAGTGCCCCACACACACACTGTGACAGCCAACAGTGCCCCCCACATACAGTGACAGCCAACAGTGCCCCCACACCCACATACAGTGACAGTAAGCAGTGCCCCACCCACACACAGTGACAGCAAGCAGTGCCACACACACTGTGACAGCCAACAGTGCCCCCACATACAGTGACAGCCAACAGTGCCCCCACACCCACATACAGTGACAGCCAACAGTGCCACACACCCACACACAGTGACAGCAAGCAGTGCCACACACACTGTGACAGCCAACAGTGCCCCCACACCCACACACAGTGACAGTAAGCAGTGCCCCACCCACATACAGTGACAGCCAACAGTGCCACACACCCACACAGTGACAGCAAGCAGTGCCACACACACTGTGACAGCCAACAGTGCCCCCACACCCACACACAGTGACAGCAAGCAGTGCCACACACACTGTGACAGCCAACAGTGCCCCCACACCCACACACAGTGACAGTAAGCAGTGCCCCACCCACATACAGTGACAGCCAACAGTGCCCCACACACACAGTGACAGCCAACAGTGCCCCACACACAGTGACAGCCAACAGTGCCACACACCCACACACAGTGACAGCAAGCAGTGCCCCCCACCCACACACAGTGACAGCCAACAGTGCCCCCCACCCACACACCGTGACAGCAAGCAGTGCCCCCCACCCACACACAGTGACAGCAAGCAGTGCCCCCCACCCACACACAGTGACAGCAAGCAGTGCCCCCCACCCACACACAGTGACAGCCAACAGTGCCCCCACACACTGACGTGAGAGTATTACAACTCTGCTCAACTGTGACAGACAAGCCAGTATTACAACCAAGCACCTTGGCACATCGCCACACACGTAGTGTCAAGATATAGGTCACCCACTCGACGTGTTCCACTTAATTGCCACAAAGAGGGGAGATTGTGCTCGGAGAGATTGTTCTCAGAGGGGAAATTATGACCACAATACTGAGGCGAGTAGAGAGGCTGGACTGGCCATGGTACTCTATTTTTCGTTCCAAATGAGCCAGATAGAAGTAGGAATTATCCGTCTGACGCAAAGTTGATCAGGTAGGGAACCATTGGTAGTAATCTTCATTGACAGCTTCGGAAGCCAATTGACCAAGATCTCCCAGGCGTTTGATGTAAATAGTGGTGTATAGAGCCCACAGAGCTCTAGTGTTTTTGGAGTACTCGTAGGTGAGGTGATGTCTCGTGGTGTCACCTGGCATCACGTTGGAGGCACTGTGGTAATGTGTGTGTGGTGACCTTGAAGGGCTGAACTAGGACCTTCCCTCCCTCCCTCCCTCTACCCTTGACCTTGTGGCTAGGCACTCACCGGTCCAACCCCACTTATAGCTCTCCCCCCCCCTACCCTCCCCACGGCACCTTACACCCTCCCCACTCACCCCTCCTCTCACACCTCTTCCCTCAGGGACACCCTTCTTCTCCCTCCCTCCCCCAACACCACGAAGACACTCCTTCTCCCTTTCCTCGAACCGGGACACTAACCCCGGTTATTAGTGTAGATCCTCTTCAGCGGGCATGTGAGTGGATTAGTATTTAAGATCATGCTTTTTGTGTGTGTGAGAACACATTCATAAGGGAGACATCTCCCGTCATGCAGGGTGCATTCGCACCTCCACAGATCTCCAGTATCAGCTCTTGATACTGGTAATGGCTTAAAAGGGCCACCACTTACGGGCTATTCATGCCCGTGCCACCTTTTGGGTGGCTTAATCTTCATCATCATCATCGTGTGTGTGAGGTGTTTAGCAGGGGCCTGGGAGACGTTGCTGGCCTCTCCTCCGGCACTTCTCGTGTACTCCTTGTCTCTCAAAAGAGTTTTTGAAGTCTTGCGTTCGCTGGTATTGCATGGTGTGTATTGGTGATGGGGGGGGGGGGTTGTATCTAGTGTATTGGTGATGTATTCCCAACGTTCTGATGCTCTCAATACTACTGGTGTTTATTCCATTTCCTGTTCCCGTTCTCCTCTCAAGACACTTTGGTGAGACTGGCCGAGCTCTTCATGACAGATTTGAATACCAAACAAGTGTTATACTTGCTGGTACGAACAATGCTCTCTTCTGTTATCTTGGGGGGACCTGTTATCTTGGGGGGGACCTGTTATCTTGGGGGGGACCTGATATCTTGGGGGGACCTGATATCTTGGGGACTTTTAAGCGTCTTAAAGATTGATCTTCTAAGATAATCGTTCCTGCCTGTACTCTTCACAGACGCCGTCTTGTCGACTCTGCTGTGATGCCCATCATGAACCTGAGTCCTGACTTTGTTGCTGTTGACTCGTATCTTTCACAGTGCATACTTAAATGCTCCAACCTTCTTGACAAACGTGATCTGACTGTACGCTTCCTTACAGTCGGATCACGCTGTACGCTTCCTGCGGTACACCTTAACACCGCTGTACACTTACAGGTGAAGAGGCACGGTGGTAGTTTGGCAATAGCAGCCGAACATGGTGTACACTAGTGCACTAGTGTCTTGAGGTGAAGATCCTTGTACAATAAATTTCCTGTGTGGCGGACGGTAGTGTGTGTGTGTACTCACCTAATTGTACTCGCCTAATTGTGCTTGCGGGGGTTGAGCTCTGGCTCTTTGGTCCCGCCTCTCAACCGTCAATCAACAGGAACGTGTTTGTGTGTGTGTGTGAGAGAGAGAGAGCAATATACGTGACTATACGCCCCACAGTTTGGCTTATTCCTGTGGTCGTCCGCATCTGGGGGGGTAGAACTACTCTCGAAATCCTCTTCAGGTATGCTCCTGCAGGTATGGTATACCAGTATAGGGTCTTAAGACCTGAGAAGTGTTTCATCGAACCCAACGTATGCTAAACTCTTCTAGCCTAAGCACAATAGTTTCTATTTTGGGTTATATATATATGGTATAGACACAAGGTGTGACGTCACATTATCGTCACAAGGTGTGACGTCACATTATCGTCACAAGGTGTGACGTCACATTATCGTCACAAGGTGTGACGTCCAAGTATTGTGACGTCACAAGGTGTGACGTCACTCTGACGTCGTAATGTTAGTTCCTGTTCACGTTTTGGGCTCCTTAATGCTTCCACTCTACGGTCTCTTAAGCCCGTCCCTTTCCACCAAATACCAATCCGTCAATAAAGTGACCTATTACTACATATTATAGCCCCTTGTTATTGACGTTCTCCATCCGCCTTGATAGGTGGGTTGCGCGAGTTAACAAACTTGTAGTTAGGGGGAAAACAATTGATTTTTTTTCACGGTTGAACTTGAGAGAACGAGTTAGTTTACATGCCTCAAACACTTGCGATTACTTCCTCTCAACGACGCTCCTCGTTGTTTACACCCATAAACATAAACTTGTTTACATCCAGAAGACGTATATTTTAGTCCATCCCCCCCCCCCCTCCCCAGAGCCACACCCCCAGGATATAGTGTAATTGTTTTCACCGTGGAAAAAATTATATTCAAACGTTGTTTACACATTCCTACTCCAATCAAGCCTTTTTTGTTTGTTGGTCGTGTATACCAATTATTGTTTGCCCTGACCTTGCAGGACCTTGTGTTTATTCAGGAACGATCTTTAGTTGTTTACCCTTATAGAAATGACGTTTGTCTACGGCTTAGAACAAATCTTTGTTTACCTCCTAAAAGCGACCTTTTCTACTCTCTAGAGACGACCCATAATTGTTTACTCTCTAGAAACGACCCATAATTGTTTACTCTCTAGAAACGACCCATAATTGCCTACTCTCTAGAAACGACCCATAATTGTTTACTCTCTAGAAACGACCCATAATTGCCTACTCCCTAGAGACGACCCATAATTGCCTACTCCCTAGAAACGACCCATAATTGCCTACGCCCTAGAAACGACCCATAATTGCCTACTCCCTAGAGACGACCCATAATTGCCTACTCTCTAGAAACGACCCATAATTGTTTACTCTCTAGAAACGACCCATAATTGCCTACTCCCTAGAGACGACCCATAATTGCCTACTCTCTAGAAACGACCCATAATTGTTTACTCTCTAGAAACGACCCATAATTGCCTACTCCCTAGAAACGACCCATAATTGCCTACTCCCTAGAGACGACCCATAATTGCCTACTCCCTAGAAACGACCCATAATTGCCTACTCCCTAGAAACGACCCATAATTGCCTACTCCCTAGAAACGACCCATAATTGCCTACTCCCTAGAAACGACCCATAATTGCCTACTCCCTAGAAACGACCCATAATTGCCAACTCCCTAGAAACGACCCATAATTGCCTACTCCCTAGAAACGACCCATAATTGCCTACTCCCTAGAAACGACCCATAATTGCCTACTCCCTAGAAACGACCCATAATTGCCTACTCCCTAGAAACGACCCATAATTGCCTACTCTCTAGAAACGACCCATAATTGCCTACTCCCTAGAAACGACCCATAATTGCCTACTCCCTAGAAACGACCCATAATTGCCTACTCTCTAGAAACGACCCATAATTGCCTACTCCCTAGAAACGACCCATAATTGCCTACTCTCTAGAAACGACCCATAATTGCCTACTCTAGAAACGACCCATTATTGCCTACTCTCTAGAAACGACCCATAATTGCCTACTCCCTAGAAACGACCCATAATTGCCTACTCCCTAGAAACGACTCATAATTGTCTACTCCCTAGAAACGACCCATAATTGCCTACTCTCTAGAAACGACCCATAATTGCCTACTCTCTAGAAACGACCCATAATTGCCTACTCTAGAAACGACCCATAATTGCCTACTCTAGAAACTACCCATAATTGCCTAGTCTAGAAA
>NC_091173.1:10969786-11164786 GCF_040958095.1 Procambarus clarkii
CATGGAAAGTACATGTATTACCTAAAACCCGTAACACAGGTCAGGGAGAACAGAATCCTAAACCTTGATCATGTTTGTAGGGATGTCACCTCCTTGGGAGGATGAACTATGTAGCATTATAGTGATGATAGATAATATACTGATTATAGTGATGATAGATATTTATACTAGTCTTAATAATGCCATGGCTGAAGGAACATATACGCAAATAAGGAATGTTGCTTTCCAACTCTGAAATTAAGAAAAAGCACGGAATTTATAACTATATTTCCTCAATGTGAGCAGATTTCACTGTTCTACCTCAAGATCTACGATACAAAGACTTTAAAAAAATAACAGGGGAGAAGACGGGGACAATTGTTGAAATCAAGAGAGCTGTGAAAATGGTCTCTCAATATGGGTAGGGTGATCAGTTTCCTGTGGATTCCCTCCAACGTTGGCTTCTGTGGAAATGAACGAGCAGATGTGCTGGCTGCTGGAGGAAACCAAATAGAATACTTCATACCGAGACTTTTCTATAAGTTAGAGGTGTCACGGGCCAACAGCACCGTGACACAGGGACTGACGAGGGGACAGAAGGCAACCCGTTCTCGCAAATTCGTAAAGTCAATATTGACTTATTAACTACGTGCATAGGTGATATACTAAACATAATAGATACCCTTAAAAAGATTCATAGAAAACACCGACCTTACCTAACCTTGTTAGTATCTTAAGATAAGCATCTTATTGCTTCGTAATTACAATTATTACTTAACCTATACCTATTATAGGTTAGGTAATGTAATTACGAAGCAATAAGATGCTTATCTTAACATACTAAGTAGGTTAGGTAAGGTCGGTGTTTTCTATGAAGCTTTTCAAGGGAAACTATTATGTTAAGTATGTCACCTATGCACATATTTAATAAGTCAATATTGACTTATTAAATTTGCGAGAACGGGTTGACAGAAGGACAATTCGGCGCATCTGGTACAATTGTGGTTGCGGCTAGCAACCTCAATCATTCATAAAAGTATTTGTGTGTACGTCTGATACCATACTCCTTGTGAGGGAGGAAATGTATATGTTTACCTCTCAGAATGTTTGGTAATGTGTTTATTTGTGATGTGTGTCTATGTATATATTAACACGTTGTACTGAATGGGGTGAGAATAGCTTGAGCTACCTCATCCCTTTGTGTGTATTTTACCTCAATAAACTTATTTCAATTTCAATTTCAACCTCAATCATTATGCACGAAGGGAGAGAATTTGCAATATCGAGAATTCATCTTGTATACCAATATCCACGGAGATTCCGGAAGAAACGACAGCTGTGCGGGCGAATTGCAGAATGTGTGATACAAGATGAACACTGCCTTGACCACATTGCCGGGTTCTTGTTCTATTAGTCCCATATGTGAATGTCTCCTCACGATATCTATCATAATATTTAATGCTACAATGTGATGTTATAATGGCCAGAATACGCCTGGGATATAGACGTATCTGGCAGCTTTCTCAAAACCCAAATGTCGAGTACACAATGTGTCAACTTTGTGAAAGAGAAAACATGCACTCTCTTGAACATTATATTGTAGAATGTCCCATACTGACTGACTTTCGCCCTCCTGGGCTAAGGTATGCTGAACTCTAGTTACTATATGAGTACTGGAACACTTGATATATTGGACGTGTATCCAAGATTGACCATGTAATATATCAATCATACAATGTATATATATGATGTAACTATATAACCTGAGCTTGTAAAAGCACCTTCATCACCTTCAGTGATTAAGTGCTTAATTGCACACTAGTTTCTTTATCAGCTACCTCACCCTGTCAGAGTAAATGAGACAAATGTATGTGAATGCATGTGTGTGTGTGTGTATATGTATGTATATATGTGTGTGTGTATGTATATGTATGGGTATAAAGTATATATGGAAGCTGATCAGAATTACATTTCACCTTTGTGAATGTACATTAATGACACTATGTAAAAGACACATCAAACACTTTATGTAGGGCATACGTAAATCTGTGTATCTATGTATTTACGTATGTAGGTTAGCTTAGCATTTTAAAAGCACCGAATCACCTTCTGTGGTCGAGTGTTCAATAAACCCTTGAACTATATGTTTAACACTTCTTTAACCCTGTCCACGGAGGACAGAAGAAAATGTATATATGCTGGTTAGCATTGTAAATGTGTGGCCACGTCTGTGGTAGAAAATAATAATAATAAAAAAAAAACCGCCTTGACCACCAGTTTAAAAACCGTGCCGATCTAAAAATAGGTGTAGTCAAGAATATACACTAACAATTACCCTTAAAGCAGTTAAGCAAGTCCCCCGCTGTGTCTGGGTACAAGTGACAGGGGTGAACAACCCAGCGGGTTTTCTACCAGTTGGTGCTGTGGATACTGGTGCTGTGGACACTGGTGCTGTGGACACTGGTGCTGTGGTCACTCGCAGGATGCTTGGTAACCTTTCCCGAAACTCTCTGCCTTTGGGTCAAGATCAAGAGACAATAATAGAGTAGAATTCTGGCCAGTACTGGCATCTCTGCCTGTTACAAGACACGTGGTATTCCTACTCTCATGTTTACTAACACGGTGACTTGCCTTGTCCGAGCCGCCATGCTTGGGTGCTAGGTCTTCCTAGGCCTCCACGTGTGTCAAGTCGTCCTTTAAGAACCTACCTAAAGCTGCAAGATCGCTTCTGATTGCCAATACCATTTTGCACCAGTCCAGCCGTATTATTGGAGAACCAGAGGAAGGCCAAGGTGTCGTTGTGTCGTGGGTGCTAAGGCAAGGCCTGCACAAGGACTAGTCAATCATGCGTCCACTTGCGAGACCTGTACATCTTTCAGCAATCATGCCTGCTTTGTTTACATTTATTAAACGGTATATGAGCTTTGAAACTCCGCAATCCAAGGTAATGTGTGCTGTTGACAACCTTGTGGTGGTTAGGACCTCGTAGCAAAGCTGCCATTATTTTTTTTTTGAGATATATACAAGAGTTGTTACATTCTTGTACAGCCACTAGTACGCGTAGCGTTTCGGGCAAGTCCTTAATCCTATGGTCCCTGGAATACGATCCCCTGCCGCGAAGAATCGTTTTTTCATCCAAGTACACATTTTACTGTTGCGTTAAACAGAGGCTACAGTTAAGGAATTGCGCCCAGTAAATCCTCCCCGGCCAGGATACGAACCCATGACATAGCGCTCGCGGAACTCCAGGCGAGTGTCTTACCACTACACCACGGAGACTGTTTGCTCCGTTGGAGCAAACATTATTGTTGGAAGATGTACAGGTTTCGTAACTGGTGCGTAAATGCTCGCCCAGGCCTATTGCACATTATGAACACTAAGAGCATAACCTAAAGTTTAGTTAGTGCTTTAATGTACTTACGGAATTTGGTCAGTAAACTAAGGTTAGGTTTGGGGGTTTTGGGGAGGTTAGGTAACATTAATAGTACCAAAACGCACTAAAATGTGTACTCGTCGGTTGTTTACTGTTCTAACCTGAGGACGAGCTGGAAATGAGATAGTTTTCCCTTTGGGGAAAGTTCTGGGACAACTAGCGAGATGAATAGAGCTGCCCCCACCACCGTGCTAGAGCTGCCCCCACCACACTTCCAGCACAGCCTATCTACCGACTTCTCCAGACTGAAGTCAATCCCCCACCTTAGCTGTGTGAGCAGCTTACGATCCCCACCGACTCTACTCGTCGTTGTGGCTCGTGTCATTCCATCACCCACACACACACACCTGTGTTGTACATGTGACTGACAAGAGGAGCTTAGAACCTGCGTATATGTGAGAGTTGAGCCATGGTGCGGAGCAAGGTAAGGCTGTACTGTACGTTACGACTGTACAACACTTGGAAGGGGTCAGGATAAGGATTTGAGATGGGACAGACGGGGGAAAGGAATGGTGCCCAACCACTTTTGAACGGTCGGGGATTGAACGCCGACTTGCATGAAGCGAGACCGTGACTTTACCGTCCAGTCCAAGTGGCTGGGTTTGGAGAAGGCAAGTGACCTTAGTGCCATGGTGACGAAGGCACCATTCCGGGGGATTACTCTGCTGGCACAACCTGCCTCTGTTGCCGTGTGGCTGGACTTGACTACCTAACGTCACAGGGTAACTGGTCGCCCTGCACCGTATTCACTGTGTGCGTGGTTATTCGTGGCGCTCGGGGCTTTGGGTCTGAGAGAGAGGAGGAGGTAATGCATCACAGAAAAACTCTTGTTCGCATTAAACGAATGTTTGTTCGCAAAAAGCGGTTCCGGATGGTTATAGGGTCTTAACCCCATCATGACAGGGGTTCATGAACTGGAAGGTTCCGTGACTCGTAATATATATATATAGTCCAGTGTCCTAGACCTAGAGCGTGTATATCATTTGTTTCTTTCTCCTACCCCCCCCCCCCACCATCTCCTTACCCCTGCTCTCTCATACACACGCCTTACCCTCCTCCTCCATCCCCCCCTTCTCAAGCACACGCTCCCCCACCCTTCCACCCCCAACCCACTCACACACAGCCTGGCATGTGGCCAGCGTAGGACGGACTATCCACCAACAAATATATCAGCAGCTTTGCTAGACGATCGTCGTATACAGGTCCCAGGCGCGGCGAGGCAGGTGTCTGGCCTCAGGAGAGAGACCCGGTGATCCAGCAGTTGTCAAGCTTCTCCTGCGTTATGTCTCGCGCGATAAATATCAACATGGTGCGTATAGATGTTGATTGTTAGCCCGGTGTAGACTAGTCCAGTGTATTGTTATTTTTGGGGGCCCGAAGCTTTGGGGGGGGGAGTGGAGGGGGGGCAGTCGACAGACTGGTTTCTGGCTGATTGTAAAAAAAATAGGTGTTAATACCTCCGCACTCCTTGCTTGTGGCCTATCCTCCTCCTCCTCCTCCTCCTACTCCTTGTTTGTTAACACAAGATAACCCACAATTATCTTCATGTTCTTACCCCCACATCTCTCCACCCGAGTTAACTGGACTTGTGTACTAAATAGGGGGAACCCTTCTACAGGTCCTCGAGGTCTAGAAACATTCATATCTAGTGATAACAGGTGCTTGGTCCCCTGCAGGAGGCGCCAGCTCTTGGTCCTCCACCTCCCCCACAGGAAATGGAGGGGAGGTGACCATTCAAGCGCTCTCTGTACTCCCTTGATAATGTGTTCAAACACAAAAAACGTTCTGAATTTTCGTTTCATTTTCCTAGTGGACACTTACGCATAACTGAATCACGTGTATGTATATGTATAACTGAATCACGTGTATGTATATGTATAACTGAATCACGTGTATGTATATGTATAACTGAATCACGTGTATGTATATGTATATAACTGAATCACGTGTATGTATATGTATAACTGAATCACGTGTATATGTATAACTGAATCACGTGTATGTATATGTATAACTGAATCACGTGTATGTATATGTATAACTGAATCACGTGTATGTATATGTAAAGATACATACGCGGCATTTCGTCTCTGGTGGAAAAAAAATGTTGCTGAGGGTTGCCGGCGCCACATTTATAGCGGGAAATTTGTAATGTCATAAACGCCATTTTCTGGTTAAATGTGAAGAGTGACCTTTACTGTGTCCCTCTCGGCTCTTCTCTACAACACTGCTACAACCATCCTGGCATCACACACCTGCTGCTCTACAACGCTGCTACACCCACCATCCTGGCACCACACTTGCTGCTCTACAACACTGCTACAACCATCCTGGTACCACACCTGCTCTACAACGCTGCTACAACCATCCTGGCACCACACCTGCTGCTCAACAACGCTGCTACAACCATCCTGGTACCACACCTGCTCTACAACGCTGCTACAACCATCCTGGCACCACACCTGCTGCTCTACAACGCTGCTACAACCATCCTTGCACCAAACCTGCTGCTCTACAACGCTGCTACACCCACCATCCATGCACCAAACCTGCTGCTCTACAACGCTGCTACACCCACCATCCTTGCACCAAACCTGCTGCTCTACAACGCTGCTACACCCACCATCCTGGCACCAAACCTGCTGCTCTACAACGCTGCTACACCCACCATCCTGGCACCAAACCTGCTGCTCTACAACGCTGCTACACCCACCATCCTGGCACCAAACCTGCTGCTCTACAACGCTGCTACACCCACCATCCTGGCACCAAGGCCAGACAAACCAACACTGCCGACCAAATCATTTGACTGAAACATAAAGTATTGGAGGTACTTGGTTCACAACGGACAATACCTAATAAGATAATTATTGCTTTTTAGGCCTCACAGAGCTATAATACGGCAAAATACATTTTACATAAATACTAAACGGTCACTATCCTCTATACAGCACTCTTGTATAGTACCTCTATAGTACCTCTATAGTACCTCTAAACCTGTATAATACCTCATTCTTCACAAAAGACGCTGAAAGTGTTTTTGGTACAGCAAGTGATATTGAACAAAATTATGGATTATTTTTTATATCTCGTTACAAAGTACATCTTCTGACTTGTCACTCCTAGAATACGTCGCATTTCGCTCGTATGCGTTACATAAGGCCAAAAGTGGTCGTACTAGAAAATGGAAGCGGGGTCGCGAAAGTGACGTACTCTCCCGTTTTCTGTTTTAGGTCCTCAGGTGGGTTAGAATAACAGCACTTTAGTACATGTTTTTTTGACGTTGGGAAACCTTAGGGGGGCGGACTGGTGTGTGTGTCTGCTACAGGGGAACATGTGAGGTGGCCACACAGCTCTGGGAGTCATGTCAACCTTACTCAAGTCTAACAGAAAGGACATCCGTAGATTTCTATAATCGAACCACAATCTAGGATCAATAATATTCACGATCTCCCGCAAACACATCTGTCTCGCTAATCACAATACACATACATCACCACCAGGGCGTTGGTGGCTGAGTGGACAGCACGCTGAATACGTAGTCCTATGGACCGGGGTTCGATTCCAGGCGCCGGCGGAAACAGATGAGGCAGTGTCTTTCATCCTGTTACCTAGCAGTAAATAGGTACCTGGGAGTTACAGCTGTTACAGGTATGCTTCCTGTGTGTGTGTGTACTCGCCTAATTGTACTCACCTAATTGTGCTTGCGGGGGTTGAGCTCTGGCTCTTTGGTCCCGCCTCTCAACCGTCAATCAACTGGTGTACAGATTCCTGAGCCTATTGGGCTCTATCATATCTACATTTGAAACTGTGTATGGAGTCAGCCTCCACCACATCACTTCCTAATGCATTCCATTTACTAACTACTCTGACACTGAAAAAGTTCTTTCTAACGTCTCTGTGGCTCATTTGGGTACTCAGCTTCCACCTGTGTCCCCTTGTTCGCGTCCCACCAGTGTTGAATAGTTCATCCTTGTTTACCCGGTCGATTCCCCTGAGGATTTTGTAGGTTGTGATCATGTCCCCCCTTACTCTTCTGTCTTCCAGTGTCGTGAGGTGCATTTCCCGCAGCCTTTCCTCATAACTCATGCCTCTTAGTTCTGGGACTAGTCTAGTAGCATACCTTTGGACTTTTTCCAGCTTCGTCTTGTGCTTGACAAGGTACGGGCGTGTGTGTGTGTGTGTGTGTGTGTGTGTGTGTGTGTGTGTGTGTGTGTGTGTGTGTGAGAGATAGATAGAAGAGAAAAAACTTTAGTAGTTAGTAACAGTTGATTGATTGACAGTTGAGAGGCGGGCTGAAAGAGCAGAGCTCAATCCCCGCAAGCACAACTAGGTGAATACATACACCACACACACACACACACACACACACACACACACACACACACACACACACACACACACACACACACACACACACACTCACACACTCGCACACACACACACGAGGTTTTTCAACTCTCGTAGGCAAGATTTCTCCAAGTACAAGTCTCCGTGACAGACCACACACATCAGCCACTAAAAAACGAATATTGGAAAATGCTGAGAGAGAAACTGATGGACTCACCACACTCGCAAACACGTCACTTTCCTCAGTGACACTCACACGACCACTTTACCCACCAACTACCAGTACTTGGTGAGTCCATACCCACCTACCAGTACCTCTTGACCCCCATACCCACCTACCAGTTCCTCTTGAACCCCCATACCCACCTACCAGTTCCTCTTGAACCCCCATACCCACCTACCAGTTCCTCTTGAACCCCCATACCCACCTACCAGTTCCTCTTGAACCCCCATACCCACCTACCAGTTCCTCTTGAACCCCCATACCCACCTACCAGTTCCTCTTGAACCCCCATACCCACCTACCAGTACCTCTTGAACCCCCATACCCACCTACCAGTACTTATATACCATAAACTGAACAAGACTTTGCTCATTTACCATAAAACGCGTAAATATTCCAGATAGGACAAAAAAGAGTCAACCCTCTTGGGATGAAAACAAATGACTTCGCAGTAATATTTGTTGAGTTAATTCCATTAAAAAAAATGCAACACAAACAACTGTTAATGTTTCGACTTTTCAATTGCGATCGTTGCAATAAAAAGATTGAACATATTTGCGAGTCGTGCAGATGAATGGCGGAGAGGTGGTAAGCCGGTACGGCAAAGAAAATGGGAGTGGGTTAGAAAATGAGTGTCTATCACGGTCTATGGTGTTTAGATGAGTAAGGAAGCTGTCAGGTTAGTAACGAGGCTGTTAGATCCTTGGAGGAATGGAGGGGGGGGGGTGAGGGAGGGAGGGAGGGAATGAGGCAGGCAGGCAAAGAGGGAGGCAGAAAGGGAAGGAGGGACGGAAGCAAGAAAAGAGGGGATGAAGGAATGGAGAGAAGGAATGGAGAGAAGGAATGGAGAGAAGGAATGGAAGGAAGGAGAGAGGGAGAGAGGGAGGGAGAGAGAGAGAGAGAAGGGGGGGGGGAGGCTGGTAGGTAGTTGCTATGACGACCCGTGACACACTCACGCCCACACTCGCCCACAACACCCCCCCCATTCACCCCTTTTCCACGATCTCCCCACTTCTCCCCCCCCATCACCCTCCTCCACCCCATCACCCTCCTCCACCCCGTCACCTCCCCCTTCTCTACCCTCCCTCCCTCCCTACCCTCCACCTAAGTGCCTTTCAAGGAAATCCTTCCTTCGGATCCTACAATTCCTACCTCCCCCCCCTTCCCCTCCCTTCCCCTTTTCACACCGACAAAATCCAACAAAAACACAATGAACGCCACAACAACGTGATGAAACAGTGAATACATACTGAGGCATTACGACGGACTCGAACCCTCGCACCCTTCCTTCCTGTCAGACAAGGATGGAATATTTAGAATCTTAGAAATTAGTCGACTAGTCGTTGTTGGTTGGTGTTACACAAGTTACTTGTAGTTGCATCGTGTCTGTTTAATTTGCTATGATCAAGGGTTCGTAACCAATTAGGGAGTAACTTGGTAACCAAGTAGTTGTTAGATTAGAATGATCACCGTAAGTAGCTATACCCTCAATCCTTAGTTTGGATTGCGTAAACAAAACAAAAGTTGAAAATCTCACTGGTAGCAGCTAGTTTGTGTATCGTTGATTTGCAACTTTTTCTGTCAATAAATCTGCTTTGATTTCAGCTGTTGACACCTCCTTCAGCAGTCCCACCGGGCCCCTCCCCCCCCAGTAGGCCTGGGGGCTCACAGGCCTACTGGGGACATTCCCACAGGTTGGTGGGATGAAGGGGCTCTCAGGGGCTTACAGGGGGAGCGTAATTGGGTGATCGAGCAGGGGTATGTATGTAAACAAAAAAAAATTAAGAACCCTTGCTTTTGGTGCTCAATTAAAGGTCCCCCCCCTTCTCCCCCCCCCCTGTCTCACCCCCCTGTCTCACCCTCTCTTCATTTTGGTGTTTGTCTACACTTCCACTTGTAGTTCATTCGCACTTAAAATCCATGGTGGTAGTTAAATGTTTTGATTTAATAATTTTTTGAGCTTGTATTAGATTGATTAATGAGTAAAATATGTCGATATAATATGGTATGGTCTTTGTGTGTGTGTGTGTGTGTGTGTGTGTGTGTGTGTGTGTGTGTGTGTGTGTGTGTGTGTGTGTGTGTGTGTTCGTTCCTCGTAAGACTAAACTTAGATATGTGTGAATGTGTGTGGTGGATTTATGTATTCATGGATGAACGTGGTTTGTTGACGTATACATGGATGTGGTTTGTTGACGTATACATGGATGTGGTTTGTTGATTTATATGTTTGATATATGGTTGGATGTATATGGATATGTATATAGTTGGTTGATATACGTGGTTCATACACCTGGCTGCGATCAGCACCACCTTACAGCCTGCTTGACCACACCACCACCAACCAGGAGTCTTGACTTGGGGAGACTTTTAGATTAAAATGAATTCGGTAATGGTATTAGACAGTACTATAATAGTGTTGTTGGGGCTCTACCTCCATGAGGCAACCATTCAGGTGTGTGTGTGCTGCCAGACAAGAGTCTAACAGCAACACCTTGTGTCACCCCCCTCAACACCTTGTGTCACCCCCCTCAACACCTTGTGTCACCCCCCTCAACACCTTGTGTCACCCCCCCTCAACACCTTGTGTCACCCCCCCTCAACACCTTGTGTCACCCCCCCTCAACACCTTGTGTCACCCCCCCTCAACACCTTGTGTCACACCCCCTCAACACCTTGTGTCACCCCCCTCAACACCTTGTGTCACCCCCCTCAACACCTTGTGTCACCCCCCTCAACACCTTGTGTCACCCCCCTCAACACCTTGTGTCACCCCCCTCAACACCTTGTGTCACACCCCCTCAACACCTTGTGTCACCCCCCTCAACACCTTGTGTCACCCCCCTCAACACCTTGTGTCACACCCCCTCAACACCTTGTGTCACCCCCCTCAACACCTTGTGTCACCCCCCTCAACACCTTGTGTCGGGTGGTCACGTGTGTCGGGCGAGAGGGTGGGTGGGGAGGACGCTCGGCTGGAGAATACATTGTTTACACTGCTTGTCGATCATGCAAGATGTGTGTCAATACTGCAATACTCTGCTGGGGGTAGTAAGAGGGGTTGTTTACACTCACAACCCTCTCTCTCGTGTGTGTGTGTGTGTGTGTGTGTGTGTGTGTGTGTGTGTGTGTGTGTGTGTGTGTGTGTGTGTGTGTGAAATTATACATTTCATTAATACATCAGTTCAGAAAATCACTATTGCATAACCTGAATAGTGTTATAACCGAGTTACAATAACAAACTCCAAGGCAGAGCGTGTCGTTAATATATGCACAATTAGTGTACGTTAGTTAATATGAACGAGGAAATGTAGCGACAACAGTCAACGATGCTCCACTAATTGTGGAGATGTGTGTGTGTGGGAGCGGAAGTGGCGGAGAATAATTGAAAATTGTTTGAAAAACGGAATTTTAGGCTACACGTTTAATCTAAAATGCTCTTGTAATTAAGTATTACCTTTTAACAACAGTAGGCTATTAGGCCGCTAGTCACGATAGAGAATTATTTGAATTTTCAATTATTTGAATTTTCAATTTGAATTAGTCATTTTTTGTGCGTGAAGTTACCAATATTCTCCGTTTGTCTGGGCACGCGGCGTTCACGTTCAGAACGCCCTACATTTGTGCACGCACTCGACCCAGGCGTAAGAAATGCAGTGGTTTAGGAAAATTCAATACACCGCAATATTGACGTTTCCTGGGACTAATGATCCATGGTTCCGGCGGGTTAGGTGGGGTAGCCTAAAGATTTTGACGCTTTCTAGATAGGCTAAATCATTGGATTTTTTACGGAGGGGAAAATAGAACGTGCTCTCTCGTGTGTGTGTGGGGGGCACCAGAAGATCTGACGGCTTGGCCAATAATTGTTCTTGACAATAATAATTGTAATTGTTCTTGACAATAATAATTGTAATTGTTCTTGACAATAATAATTGTAATTGTTCTCAATAACTGTATTCATGTAGGCTTGTTTTGGCAGACGCGCTGGAAAATGATAGAACATGATGCATATATATATATATAATATATATATATATATATTAGTCCAGGTCTCTGACCCCCTTCCCCCTCCCTCGGCTTTGTCTTAAACTTCAACTGTGTGTGTCCGCTTCCCTGTTATTTTTTTGTATTTTTGGTCTTAACACTATTCCTCCACGTCCCCCCCCCCCCCGCCCATCTTTGCTGCTCCTTGCTTGCTGTCGCAGGGTGCGTCAGTGTGGCTGGGTCTCCTGACTCGTTGGGACGGTGTACCAATTTTGTACCCGATTTTGAGGGCTACCAACACATTGAAGTGCATTGGTGGAATTTAAGTCCGAAATTTACACAGGTCTTAAAACTAACGAACCCCTTGGCCTTGATAGGTTCGATGACCTGGTTAGAGACTAACTAGCACGTGTAACGATTTGACTAACTTAAGTTTTGTTTTGTTTTTAAGTTTATCCACTTAGACTGGAGTGTAGAGCAACAGTCTTGCCTCTTGGAGCGGCGAGGGTGCAAGTGGCTGAGTGCCTTCGTCAACAGTGTCCTCTCACAGCCTTGCTGGGCGGTTCCTCACCCTGGGACATGGAGAGTAGGGGCCGCCACCACCACCTTCCACAGCCTCGCTCCTCTTGTCTCCTTCAGCTATTTGCGAACCAGTTTGGTGTTTACAACTAAACTGGTTCACTACTAGCCTGGCTGAAACCGGATCTCCTCCTGACGCTGCCCTCCTTGATCGCGAACCCTTGGCTTGCGGTGTGTCAGGGTGGTGGGTTATGCCGCTCAGCCACCCTCTTGTGAGTCGAACACTCGCACTTGACACTTTGTGCTAAAAATATATCACTTTCGACTATAGCTTGTTGCTAGCATGCTTTAGCAGGAATTGGGGGGGGGGGGGTGAGGGGGCGGGTATAACAGCCCTAGCTAAATTGGAAGGTGTACAGAACGCTGATTTGCTGCACAGAACGTAAAGTTGTGGAACAGAGCTCGGTGTAGGCTAGCATTGCCGTGCCGGTGCCTTCAATCACTAGCAGGTTGTTGGTGTAAGTTTTCATTAGTGTTCGTTATTTCCCGGTCTCAGCTGGTGGTGGTGGGAGGTGTCTGTTGTGTGTGGTGGGACGCATGACCTGAAGGGCAGGGCGGGAGAACAGAGGCAAGGAAGGAGACGCAGATCAGGACGTCAGGTGAGGGTAGAGGGGGTCATGGGTCGACATACGGGAGATACTGGGTTTAAATGACGCTTAAAACCTGTTTGGAAATAAGAGATATGGTCACTCCTGTGTGTGTGTGTGTGTACACGGGTACACGCATTCGTTCGTGTGTGCGTGTGTACACGGGTACACACATTCGTTCGTGTGTGCGTGTATGTTTGTGTGTGCGTACAAGAGTTGAGGCTCGTCCCATGTTGTACATCACTTGCCAGAATGTGAAGGCCAGCAGGATTTTTTTTTTCCACCTCCTTGCTCCGACAAGACAGTTTAGGTTCAACACCAGGTACATGACGGGTGCCTCCTTGCTGTACTCCGGCTACTGCTGTATTCCAGCTACTGCTGTAATCAAATGGTGCTTCCAAGCTGTTCCTCGGCAACTACAGCAACAGGTACTTGAGCTACTACATCTGGCTGTAGCTGTACCCCAACACACACAGGCTGCTTGAACGCTGGTCCTTACGGCCGCCGTTATGTATATTCAAATGGTTCCAGGGGGGTTTATCACCTAATACGTCATATTTTGTTTACGCAATTGACCAACCCGTTAAAAAAGTAAAAGTTACGCATCAAAATTATTGTCGTTTTCTATGCATCGGCGTCGATAAATTAAATGGGTTGTTTGGTGCCTTAAACTTGACCAACTGGTCATGTGGTTACGTAAAGACCTGGAACACGATTCATGAAGCAGTTACGCAACCACTTACGAACCTGTATATCTTTCCTCAATCTTTGGCGGCTTTGTTTACAATTATTACACAGTTAATGAGCTCCGAAGCACCAGGAGGCTGTTTATAACAATAACAACAGTTGAATGGGAAGTTTTCATGCTTGTAAACTGTTTAATAAATGTAACCAAAGTCCTCAAAGATTGAGAAAAGATGTACACGTTCGTAAGTGCTTGCGTAACTGCTTCGTGAATCTGGGCCCCGGACACCACCACCACCACCACGTGGTCACGCGGAGGGATACCCAATATGGCGGCGGTTTTATAAGTCTTTCCCCCCGCAACAAGAAGTGGCTAATTCTCACTCTTATTGCCATAATGATGGAACATTCGCCATCATTATGGCAACAAGAGTAAGCATTGAGACGTGTTGCACTGGTAAGATGTAACGAACACACACAGCATCATATGCATCCTGGGATCAGCTGATGGATGTAAACAAACACATGTGCGGAATTGTGTTTCTAGTTCTGGATGTCCGAGTGAATGAATTTAGATATATTTTGAATTTTCAGGGGTAAAGCGCCAAGCCATTACGACTATATAGCTTTTGGAATGGGTCAGGATAAGGATTTGGGATGGGACGGGGGAAGGAATGGCCAGTTTGTCTCTCCCAGACTTGCGGTAGCCTCAGCTAGTCAGTCATACGTCCACCTCAGTATATATGTGCTCTCTATAGTCTTATCTCAGAATATATGTGCTCTCTATAGTCTTATCTCAGTATATATGTGCTCTCTATAGTCTTATCTCAGTATATATGTGCTCTCTATAGTCTTATCTCAGTATATATGTGCTCTCTATAGTCTTATCTCAGTATATATGTGCTCTCTATAGTCTTATCTCAGTATATATGTGCTCTCTATAGTCTTATCTCAGTATATATGTGCTCTCTATAGTCTTATCTCAGTATATATGTGCTCTCTATAGTCTTATCGCATACACTGGTCTTTTGCAACCAGTGTCTTTCAGATATATGATATACACGCGCGTGGTCGTAGGAGATGGTATGTGGGTGCTATATATATATATATATATCATTTTAGCTCATTTTGGTTAGGATAGATTAGATTGGGTTTGCTTAAGAGGTACATAGATTCCTCAGGTCTTAGACCCTTCTCCAGTAACTCGAACTGTCCTCTCTAATAATACATGTTGACGTCAATATCCACCCCCCCCCCCGCAACGGACAAACTACTATGTACCAATGTACCATTAACCACAGCGGCTGGCAAACATCTTCGTTTCCTATGTGTGGGGTGATTCGGTTAGGCTAGGATAGGGTCGTGTGTTTTAATACACCACTTTCTGGCCGTTGTGTCGAGAGAGGAGAGGACAGGCTGGGCAACCAGGCTGTGGGAGTGGGACAGATGTGCCAGCGACCTCATGGGCAAGCATTCATAGCCAAGTTGATCACCGCGTCCAATCCGGACTCGGCTTCGTTGGGTTTTCTGGGTACAGTTCACCATCTGCCACCCACCTCTTCCCCCCACCTGCCACCCACCTCTTCCCCCCACCTGCCACCCACCTCTGCCCCCCACCTGCCACCCACCTCTGCCCCCCACCTGCCACCCACCTTTCCCCCCACCTGCCACCCACCTCTGCCCCCCACCTGCCACCCACCTCTGCCCCCCACCTGCCACCCACCTTTCCCCCACCCTCCACCGTCAAGGCCAATGCTCCCACCTTCTCACCCCCACATAAGCAATTTATAATTCCTTAAGCTTAGTCCGGAAATCGGTTCCTCCCTCTCCCAGCTGACGTTTGTTAAAGTAACTTCACAGTGGAAAGTTATTATTTTGTCCTTATCACTCCAGTTATTTTTTGTGGCTAAGTTTGGAGCTAATTTTTTCTAGCAGGGATAAAGGATATAAATAAAAATAAAAAAAATAAATCAGGAAAAACAAATTAAAATATCAGCGGGGAGTTACTTCAGGTTAGCACTGGTGCTGACCCGTCTTGAGTACTCCTAGGTACTCACTTGCCGCCTTCAGAGCGGGAGACATTGCTGAAATATACAATACAGAGAATATAGACACGATAAAATACCAAAATTATTAGTTATACTGGAAATGACGATATGGTAGGAAATGCAGAAACCCAATGAGGAGCAGAGGTCCCATAAGGCACAATCAGAGAATACTGAACATCAAGGATCCATGGCTGTTCAAGACTTTCCCAGCAGGCGCTATTAAAATATTAAGAGAAAACTTGGATATCTTCAAGAAAATATTAGTAGACACATTCTTGCCCAAAATGACTGACTTGTCGGGTTGTACTGAGCCTGCGGGCAGCTCCAACCAACAGTTTGTAGGACCAAATGATCTCAAGACAAGCCTGAGCTTGAGGCTGTAGAGAACCCCAGGAACCCGTTCCAGGTACGACCCAGTTAGCAACAAGAATAATAGGCAGCTGTGCTGGAAGTTCAATCATTCGCCAGACCTATATTTTCGCAAATTTGCAAAACAGAACAAAACAAACCGAAGTTGTACTGAACTTACTGGATCCTGCAGCCTCTCCGAGGCACAAACCAGGGTTTTACACAACTCCTCCCTGCACCCGAGCTATGTCAATAGGCCGTTCTCCCTCTTCGCCCTTAAATCATTACGTTTTCAACTAGACTAGAACTACAACTAGAACTTCGGTTTCAACTCTTTTACCCTGTCGTAGAACAAAACAATAGATATTACCATCACGGTAAAATTTGCGGATCTTGTCTTTATACAGCTTGCTGTGGACAGATGTAACTCATCATGTAGTCTAGGGCAGCTGCATATAGGCCTGTGTACTTAAGTATGTTTATAATAAACAAATTATGATGCTACTGGGGTCAGCCTAACCATAGCCCTTGCTTCTTGCCCCGCTCCTGTGCCGGGTAAGTTACGGGCTCACCATAGTCCGTGCTTCTTGAGGTTATCTTGAGATGATTTCGGGGCTTTTTAGTGTCCCCGCGGCCCGGTCCAAGACCAAGCCTCCACCCCCAGGAAGGAGCCCGTGACAGCTGACTAACACCCAGGTGCCTATTTACTGCTAGGTAACAGGAGCATAGGGTGAAAGAAACTCTGCCCATTGTTTCTCGCCGGCGCCTGGGATCGAACCCAAAACCACAGGATCACAAGTCCAGCGTGCTGTCCGCTCGGCCGACCGGCTCCCTTGGAACTTGTTCCGAGTAGCTGAATGTATAACAACAACCCCAACTGGGAGGGAAGACCTCGTGCCATTGGTCGCCGAGCGTGACCTCAGAGAGACACAGGAAGCAGGACCTCGTTATTTATTGGCCAATAAGTGTGTGTGACGTCAGAAATCTTAGACGCTAAATTATTCAGTATTGGTCTATAATTTGTGACGTCAAAATAGTTAGGAGGTAAAATAATTATAGGGAAGAGGTTAGGAGGGGGGGGGGGGGGGGAGGGGTCGTAATTATTTTTGACGTCAGAACATTGAAGTTTTGTTGGTGGTTTTTTTTTCTCATGACATCAGAATCACTGAAGTCCAGCATTTTAGATGTCTCGTGTGATGTGGCATGTACCCTTATTGGTCTCTTGTCCGTCAAGTCGGCAGGCGTTGGCGGCGAGTCCGTCAAGTCGGCAGGCGTTGGCGGCGAGTCCGTCAAGTCGGCAGGCGTTGGCGGCGAGTCCGTCAAGTCGGCAGGTGTTGGCGGCGAGTCCGTCAATTAAGTCGGCAGGTGTTGGCGGCGAGTCCGTCAAGTCGGCAGGCGTTGGCGGCGAGTCCGTCAAGTCGGCAGGCGTTGGCGGCGAGTCCGTCAAGTCGGCAGGCGTTGGCGGCGAGTCCGTCAAGTCGGCAGGCGTTGGCGGCGAGTCCGTCAAGTCGGCAGGCGTTGGCGGCGAGTCCGTCAAGTCGGCAGGCGTTGGCGGCGAGTCCGTCAAGTCGGCAGGCGTTGGCGGCGAGTCCGTCAAGTCGGCAGGCGTTGGCGGCGAGTCCGTCAAGTCGGCAGGTGTTGAAGATACCAAAGGGCGTGGAGTCGGGAAGCCTGACACCAGAGGGCCGTGACAAGCGTTGCCGACCACCAACACCTGCCCCCACTTCCCCCCCTCCCTCCCCCCCTCTGATACTTGCCAGGGAGGCCCTGACGTGCTGTGTCAGCCTCCATGACGTAATGGAGCCCTTCAAGTGTCAGCCCCCCGTGTCATTGGTTCGTCATCCGTGACGTCAGAGTCTATACACGGATTCTCATTGGTGTTCCGTGTGATGCACAAGATTCCGGAAGTGATATAGAGCCTTTTGGGTCCTCTTCGGTAAACATGTCATTGATATGTCACTCCCTATTGGTCATAAAGAAAATCTAGTATTTGGAAAGAAACATTAATGCAGAAAGTGTGTTACGGTAACTTGTAATCGTATTTTTAATGAGGCAGTTGAATGGGATCGAACCTAGGCGTTTGTGATCAAGCCTTAGGCGCGCACGCTCACACCTGATCGAGTTAGGTAAGTGCGTGTGCCTGATCACGGCCACGACTCATCAGGCATTTACCTAGCCACTGACGAAACCTTTACATCTTTCCTTAAGCAAGACAGTTTAGTTTACATTTATTTAAGAGTTAATGAACTCGGAAGCACTTCGAGGTTATTTATAACAATTAACCACCTTGGCTTGTGAAGTTTCCACGCTCGAAAGATGTACAGGCTTCGGAAATGCTTGGTAAAACCTGGTCTTAAAGCGCGGGTTCGAACCTCGGTATCGATTCAGAGATGATAATTTATAATAATAATAATTCATTGTGTTGTGGGACAGGAAGCCAGAGTGCATACATTTTACAACCCCACAACAAGCTGACTAACTCCCGAGTACCTACTCAGTGCTAGGTGATCAGGTGCATTAGGTGAAAGGAAATGTGCCCAACCATTTATATGTCCCGCCCGGGATTCGAACCCGGAATTCTCGATTGTGCGTCGAGAACGAACCGGGCTATACTAGCGGGACCCTATCTAAGATGAATGTAATTAAGACCTGAATCTCGTGCCAGTAGATCAAGCACTTGATCATAGTGATAACAGCATCTTTGATAAGAGGTTTAATGTCTTGAGAACGCGTTCCTTGCGTTCTTTCCCTCTTCTCAGATAAGAACTCCACACAAGTTTAGTGATAATGGTGCCTTACTGTCTGCCACGCCCTTGTGTAGTGTCTGCATTCACCCAGTGCTGCTTGCGGGGGTTGAGCTCTGATCTTTCGGCCCGGCCCGGCCCGGCTCTCAACTGTCAATCAATCGACTGTTCCTTAACTACTAATTTTTTCCCTCCCCCCCCCCTCCACACACACACACACACACACGCTGGCTAACATCAGAGCAGCATTCAATGACCTGTGTAAGGAATCATTCAGAATCTTGTACACCACATATGTAAGACCAATCCTGGAGTATGCGGACCCAGCATGGAGCCCGTACCTTGTCAAGCACAAGACGAAGCTGGAAAAAGTTCAAAGGTATGCCACTAAACTAGTCCCAGAACTAACAGGCATGAGTTACGAGGAAAGGCTGCGGGAAATGCACCTTACGACACTGGAAGACGAAGAGTAAGGGGAGACATGATCACAACCTACAAAATCCTTAGGGGGAATTGACCGGGTAAACAAGGACAAACTATTCAACGCTGGTGGGACGCGAACAAGGGGACACAGGTGGAAACTGAGTACCCACATGAGCCACAGAGACGTTAGAAGGAACTTTTTCAGTGTCAGAGTAGTTAACGGATGGAATGCACTAGGAAGTGATGTGGTGGAGGCTGACTCCATACACAGTTTCAAATGTAGATATGATAGAGCACAGTAGGCTCAGGAACCTGTACACCAGTTGATTGACAGTCGAGAGGCGGGACCAAAGAGCCAAAGCTCAACCCCCGCAAGTACAATTAGGCGAGTACACACACATATAATGCTGATTTAAGGGCTTCTGGTATCTCACCTGTTTCCAAGCTGTTCCTCCTTAGTATACAGAGTTGCTCGTATTACAGGTTCTTCAACATTCCTTAATAAATATGGCATTCCCCGAGGTTGAGTGCCTGGGCATGTAGTCACTTCATCATTCCAAGTCAGCTGTGCTGGTGCTAATATCAGCTATATTGAGAAACTTGCTACAATGCTCTAGTGCTGGAATGAAGATGCAGGAGATACCTGATATGAGTGTATTAAAAGCCAGATTTTTGGATGTGTAACGTACACTCTTTCTGAAGGTGTTGTGTATATATATTTACACACATTCTTCTGTATACAATACGGAATATACAGAACACTGTATACAATATCTTGAGAAAGAATGTAGGTTATACGCGGATATTTGGGTTTAAATACATGTATACATGTATTGCCTTCCTCAGCGTCCGGATATCTTTTATAAGGAAGTTGTCCGGATTTTCAGCTTTCATGTTGTTTACTGGCGTGTTGGGAAGTGGTGAGGGTTCTCTTGCTCGCGCTCTCTCGATCTCGCTCACGCTCTCTTGCTCACGCGCTCTCGATCTCACTCACGCTCTCTCGATCTCACTCTTTTTCTCCCTACCTAAAACTGACCTCTTCCTTTCTTCTTCCATCTTTGCTTTTTGCCTGCGTTGATTACCTGTTCGCTATTTCGAGTTTTTCTCGCAGCCTGGCCTGTGGTCAGCCTTCCCTGGTGATTGGCCGGTCTGTGGGCTGTTTGTCTTCCTAGCTGGAAGGTACACAGAGCCATCACAGCCTGGTTGGTTTGGCTTCCTCCTTGTGCCTTCATAATTTATGTCATTGTCTAGCTGTTCTCTTTTGTAGTCTTCTATGTCGCCAAGAATTTGCTTTTCTGGCCTCAAGATTCGTGGTGGTAGAGATAGGTTATAAATGCCAGCTTTGTTGGTCTAATTCTTCACATAACACACCACTGGGAAATGGAAGTAATTCTGTGTCACACTGAGCCTTACTATGCCTCACGTAGACCTAGGCGTTTAGTAGCCAGCGTTCTCTATTTGGCATCAACTTCCTTGTTGAGAGCTTGGTGTTTGGAGAGCAACGTCAACCATTATTTCCTCAATCACCATGTTTGTAAGTAAGTTTGTAAGCAGTGTGTTTCCTACATGCCTCTCTGCTGATTGATTCGTAGCCTATCCTGGCACTGTTAAGTGCCGTATTAAAGGTTCTTGACTCTTCTCCAAATTACGGGTTCACCATAGCCCGTGCTACATGGACACTTCGTTCTGAGTAGCTAAATCTAAAACATCATCTTCCCCAATTTTTGTGTTTCATCCTCAGTTTTCATCAGTGCCTTCCAGTAGGAGCTCGTATAACTCGGGTATTTCTGCCATTTCTTAGGGTCTCCGTGGCTTTGCGTGTGAGAGAGATATAGACAATATAGATGTAGAAAATTCAGATGTTTTGGCGAAGTATAAGGTAAGGTAACACTCGGGGAGTGAATGAGGCGAGGTTGTCGTAGTGTGGTGTGGGTCCCAAGGTGGAACACGTGTCGGCGTTCGAACCCTGGCGTTCAAACCCAGGCAGCTTGGTTGAACCTGCATTAAGGGCAGGTAACTTCGTTGAATGTCACAAAACCGGGAAAAGTTGCGAAGACGAATTTTGTAACGAGAAAATTAACGAGTCTTACAAAGTTTAGGCTATCTTAAATAATATTTATTGCTGGAAAAATGTCTACAACTTTCACGGTCGCATTGGGTTCTCTGTTGCAAAGTATCTTCAATAAACTAATTTTGTGGTCGGTATAACTAGGCAAATTTAAATAATTTATTGCTCACACGGGCTTGAAGGTCGTTGGCAGCGCGCCCTTTTTTAAATCTCTTTGGCGCCATGGTGGAAGCCTCTCGCCCCAATCGGGACAGCGCCAACCACTCCTGGCGGGGTAATTTCCTGCCTATACCCATTCCCGAATGGCCTCGTCTCGCCTCGTTGCCGTATTGACTAAATGCCTTATCTTCCAAGTGTTAATTAATACACGCGAGACGTTCACAGGGAAATGTGTGCCTGAATCAGGCCGACGAACCCACAGTGATCAAAACTCCACGTAAACTGTTCCCTCCATCGCTATAATTAGAAGCTGCGGAGGTCACTGATGGAACGAATGGTTCAGAAATATCCCTGGAGGCGTGTGTGGGAGACTGGACGGTGTTGGGAGAGGCGGTCTTTGTGTATGGAGGACAGGGAGTCCAGGGACAGCCCCGCTCTTGTGCCAGGTAAGTCCACTACGGGCTCACCATAGCCCGTGCTACTTGGAACTTTTTGTTCCCAGTAGCGAATCATAAATAACAATAATGAGGGACGGGTGGGGTTGAGAGACGTTGGGATGCACAAGATGGGCAGGGTCAAGCACGCCATCTACGTAGGTGGTCACGGTAGGTTCAGCGGGCCTTCTAGGCAGGTAGGCAGGCTAGGTTAAGCAGCCCCTCTAGGTAGGAATGGATGCAAATGTGCATCCTTTAAGTAGGCAGGCATTCAAGGGTAAACTGCTCCCATAAGCATTCATTACCTTATACCTTGGTTTCCTTTAATTCTCCTCCCCTTACCCCTCTACACCTGCTCCCCCCCACTATATACCTGCCCCCCCTATACACCTGCCCTCCCCCTATACACCTTCCCTCCCCCTATACACCTTCCCTCTATTTACACATTCCCCCTTCCTCTCCCTCTCCCCCTTCCCCGAACACCTGTCTCGTGCCACACGACACCTGGGGACAGGGAGGACCAACAATACACCCACACAGGACACTCACCTAACTTACACTACACCACTACACCGTGCTGGTGCTGGTGCTGCTGCTGCTGCTGCTGCTGGTGCTGCTGGTGTTTTTGTCTACCAGAAGACGTGGCAGCGGACTTGCGATTGTACACTGATGACCAGTGCATAGAAAACGTCAAACTTGCAGAGCTTGAATTAAAACAAAAATGCGTCGCATTCTAAACACTTGTTTTTAAGAAATGCATCGTACTGCGTGGGTGGACGGGTTAAGGGTTTTCCAGAATTTCAATGAAAAAAATGGAATGTTGCTGTGTGTTGCAGATATGACACCCAACTAGGCTTTTGTGCTTTTGTTCAATGGGGAAATTTCTGGTGAAATGACTGTAGGTTATATTCAGGAGTCGACTGGGTGAAGGTTAAATTGTTCACTGCCTTGTTAATGCAGTTTGGTGACAGGCGTACACCACATGTGTGCCAACCTCCTCCCCCCCCTCCCACGCTCTAGGTGCTGTTCACCTACACAGAGTACACCTGCTACAGTGACCCTCCCCCCCCCCCCCTTCATGTGTTGACGCTACACGTGCGGCCCTCAGGTATCTATCTACTTCAGTTGTTAGAAGGTAGGGGAGTATCTACTTCAGTTGTTAGAAGGTGGGGAAGTATCTACTTCACTTGTTAGGAGGTAGGGAACCAACTACTTCAATTATTCAAATTTACTGGTTGAGTGGCCAGTGATGACGACTTTACAAGCGTGAGATCGCCAGTTCGCTCCCATAAGTTCGATCCTTGAGAAATTTGTTTTTACGACAGTTCAAATCCACCGATATATTTGATTGGTAAATAATTTATCAGTCGTTGAAAAAGGCACATTGGTTAGGAAAGGGTTTACCTTAAGTTCACCATCTTCTGTTCTACGAGCCCACAGATGATGGTATTGTAGGTGTTATTGATCTGTGTCCCAGCAGGACCAGAGGGCCATAGCCATAGAGGATGGTACTCAGCCTATCAACTATCTCTTAGCCAGAAACAAGTCCTTTTTTCCATGACTAAACTACCCGCTAGGCCTTAGAGGGTAGTCTACTGCCCTAGGCCTTAGGAGCATGTAATCCTTCCATGTTCATACTAAAGGGATTAATATAAATAAATCCAAAAGATAGGCTATAATAAAGGATTTTTTTTTTTTGGGGGGGGGGGCTGTGAAGCTCTCTTTAAGATTTCATATTGATATATTTAATAGTTTTGTATATATTCAAGAATACACGTCTGTGCTGTATTCTGTACATTTGTGTTGTGCGATTTTTGAGATGTGTGTATGGGAGGGTTGAGGGGGGGGGGGGGGGAAGGGGGGAGAGGTTACATTTGTATATTAAGGACCATTTCCTATTTTTTTTTAATTATAAGTGCTGGCATAGAAAATGGGATTAATTGACTACAAATATATAGGAGATTGTGTGTGTACTGAGAGCCTATGTCCAGCTCCATTTTCCCTTACCACCTTCCCTCGCCATCTCCCCTCGCCATCTCCCCTCGCCACCTTCCCTCGCCATCTCCCTTCGCCACCTCCCCTCGCCACCTCCCCTCGCCACCTTCCCTCGCCACCTTCCCTCGCCACCTTCCCTCGCCACCTTCCCTCGCCACCTTCCCTCGCCATCTCCCCTCGCCACCTTCCCTCGCCATCTCCCCTCGCCACCTTCCCTCGCCACCTTCCCTCGCCACCTTCCCTCGCCACCTTCCCTCGCCACCTTCCCTCGCCACCTCCCCTCGCCACCTCCCCTCGCCACCTCCCCTCGCCACCTCCCCTCGCCACCTCCCCTCGCCACCTCCCCTCGCCACACCTCCCCTCGCCACCTTCCCTCGCCATCTCCCCTATTCGCAAGTACAAAGAGAAATGACAATTTCTTCACATAGGGGCAAAGGGAGACGGTGGCTGAGCGAACAGAACACTGTACACTTGATCCTGTGGTCCCGGGTTCGATCCCGGGCGCCGGCGAGAAACAATGGGCAGAGTTTTTTTTCACCCTGATGCCCCTGTTACCTAGCAGTAAATAGGTACCTGGGAGTTCACGGGTTGCTTCCTGGGGGTGGAGGCCTGATCGAGGACCGGGCCGCGGGAGACACTAAGCCCCGAAATCATCTCAAGATAGGGGTGGGGGGGGGGGTTAAGGTGTGGGGTTTAAATACCTAATGGAGACTAAAAATTAATAATTTCCTCAAGTTGGTGATTTGTAGCGACTATTGACGCAAGCACTCCAACCCTCGGGGCGGTTGCATAGCGGCTCTCTTCAACAACTTAAGTTGCAGGCGTGATTGATGTGTCGGAGGCGTCAGTAGCAGCGATGATGACATCCAGGCAATACTGACATCCCCACAAACTATCTCTCGCGCTCTCTCTCTCTTTTAGGCTATTTTTTGGTTTTGTTTTCGCCGAGGAAATATGAAATAAATACCGCCAGCCGAGACCGGCCGCGTGCTCTGACGTCACGGCGAGATAGACTTGCCAAGCTTGTGTTAAGGGAATGGTGTTTACTGCTTTTCCTCCTCCTCAAGTTCCTTTCATTCTAGAGGCGAACTTATGCGCTATTCTAACATTGGAATACGCGCTCTTGACGCGCTCGCACGCTCAGCAAACCGCTCCGAGTTTTTTTTTTGCCTGCATAGCAGTATTGCGGGTGTTGCCAAATGAAGGTCCTCACTATTAACACTGATTTTCAGAAGCACGTGATCAATACTCAAGGATCCTTTTTCCCAGTGATTACCGCCGCTTGTCGGAAAGCTTGGGGCTGACGTGAGCGAGCGAGACGGTCACGTTTGCATCTTGGGAACAACAGCTGATTGTGCCCTTCAGCTCGGCTGGCCCTCTCACAAACTGTTACAGAGAAGCCTCTCATTGATTCACTCCCACCCCGCGAATCGCGGCAAGGGCCGTATTAACATTTTTAGCTGTTTATAAGAATTTTTGTTTTGTTTTCATTCTTGTAACCCAAGCAAGGATACAGAACCCGTAGCCGAATACAGTATACGGCTTTCGTGTTTGTGTTGGCCTCTCGTGAAGAAGCACTTGAGAGAAGGGGGGAGAGAGGGAGGGAGAGAGAGAGAGAGAGAGAGCGAGCGAGCGAGCAACAGAGACAGAGGGAAACAGAGATATGTAGAAGCGGTTTTCCAGCGCACATAGACACCCGGTTCTGAAATCGATTTTTGTACATCACAGCAAGCTAATTGGAGAGGACAGAGCCTGGTAGACTCACCCCCCAGGCCTCAAGTCTACCCCCCCCCCTCCCCCGGGCTTCTCTCAGGGGGGGTGGGGGCCGGGGGCGTACATTTTAGCCCCCCTCCAACCCCTCCCTTTGTCGTGATCTAGTAGCCCCCTTCACTTTATGGGGCTACTATAACGTGCTGGGGGCTACCTTGTCGGCTTGCTGGGGGCTACCTTGTCGGCTTGCTGGGGGGCTACCTTGTCGGCTTGCTGGGGGGCTACCTTGTCGGCTTGCTGGGGGGCTACCTTGTCGGCTTGCTGGGGGGCTACCTTGTCGGCTTGCTGGGGGGCTACCTTGTCGGCTTGCTGGGGGGCTACCTTGTCGGCTTGCTGGGGGGCTACCTTGTCGGCTTGCTGGGGGGCTACCTTGTCGGCTTGCTGGGGGGCTACCTTGTCGGCTTGCTGGGGGGCTACCTTGTCGGCTTGCTGGGGGGCTACCTTGTCGGCTTGCTGGGGGGCTACCTTGTCGGCTTGCTGGGGGGCTACCTTGTCGGCTTGCTGGGGGGCTACCTTGTCGGCTCGCTGGGGGGCTACCTTGTCGGCTCGCTGGGGGGCTACCTTGTCGGCTCGCTGGGGGGCTACCTTGTCGGCTCGCTGGGTGGCTACCTTGTCGGCTCGCTGGGTGGCTACCTTGTCGGCTCGCTGGGGGACTACCTTGTCGGCTCGCTGGGTGGCTACCTTGTCGGCTCGCTGGGTGGCTACCTTGTCGGCTCGCTGGGGGCTACAAAGCCATCTTACGGAGGCTACACACCCAGTTTACCAGGCCTTCCTACTCGCCTTGCTGGCACTGGTGTTCTAGAGAACGTGATATAATATAATATATATATATATATATATATATATATATATATATATATATATATATATATATATATATATATATATATATATATATAATATTCACGAGCAGCTGTTGTCACTGCTGAGGACACAGTCTATGGATGAAATATGTATCCATAGAAAAACACACACACATAATTCTCTTGAAGCCTCATGCGTTCGTGTTCATGTGACATCCATGTGCTGACATGCTTCATGACATGACGTCAGCGTTCGTGTAGGGGCTCGGAGACGGTGTATAAGCGTCCTGGGGGTGTAAACACGCTCCTGGTGACGTCACTCAAACTCTTAAGAATCAACATTGCTCTTAAGAATTGTAGAGCATAATACAAACACTGAATATTTGTTGTTGAATACAAGTATTCTTGAGTTTGTTTATATATATATATATATATATATATATATATATATATATATATATATATATATATATAATAATTTGTATATTTTGGTAGCAGTCTTTCTTTTAAACATATTTCGTTGAAAACGACATTTTTTGGATTTATGTTTCTGGCACGAATCTTATCGATATTTCTAATGTTTTTCTTCACTGAAAAATTCTCTCTCCAAAATTCTTTTTTACTTTATATTGGGACTGATGCCTAGTGGTGCGTTTCGTAAAGTCACTCCTCACATTCTCAAAGACAAATTCTACCGTGTTTAGCACCGGGTTATGTACTCTTATGGTGAGATGGTTAGGTAACATATGGATGAAAAGGTTTAGTAACATATGGATGAAAAGGTTTAGTAACATATGGATGAAAAGGTTTAGTAACATATGGATGAATCACATTACATGGGGGATATTGATAAGATATTAAATGTATCTGCATAGTGTGACGTATTGGCAGCTTATGTTCTTATGGGTGCTTCCGTTCCTGTGGCTGGGTCATTCGGTCCTGCTTCTGCTAAATAGTTTTCAGCAAGAAGTGCCGGACCAACCGGGCTGTAGTGGATATGTGGACCAGGCTCTCACTAGTCAAGCCTGCCCCCGGGCCGGGTTTGGGGAGTAGAACTCGCAGAACCTCGTCCAGGTGCAGGTACAATCCAGACACAGGCTGTTGACGTGGGATCCATAGGCTCCAGGCTTTCGATAGTGCCTCTGGCCGGAGGCCCTCGACACGGTTCCTTTAACCAACCATCTGATGGTAAGAGTCAGTTCGCTTATCGATGTAAACAAACCCGTAGGTAGTCTACACAGGTATACACAGAGGCACGTGCCTGACGTAAACCTTTGGGTTTACAACAGCAACTTTCGGTGTTGTAAATACCTCAACCCGTTTTCCACCCAGAGGCAATAGGACAAGTGCTGACTGTTGTAAACGTTAGTCAATCCACTTGGCCGGGTCGGTACAGCGACGCCAGCTTCTTGCAGGGCTGGCGTTCGATCCCCGATGGTCTGAGGATGGTGGGGGTAGATTTGAATAAGAAAGTATTTGACTTAAACGATGTAAACTCGATGTCGATGTAAACTCGATGTCGTGTTTTGAGGAGTGACCGCCAGAAGTGAAATGGGTTCTGTGTCGCTCACGCAGAATGATACACAATGGTTTGTTTTGATGGTTTGGGAGGCCTACGTGATGAATGAAGGAGCTTGAGGATGGTTTGCGTGTGTGTGTGTGTGTGTGTGTGTGTGTGTGTGTGTGTGTGTCTAGAGATTAAATAACCCTACATTCTCTGTTGTTAAAGTATTTTTCTCCGTATCCGACCCCAGGACCTTGCCACGGACTATGACTCGGACACGAAGGTTCAAGAAGCAGCCGTGAGGATCCGTGACTCGTCAGACTCGCCCTTGGAGTCGAAGCACCATGGGAAAAATCTGGTATCCTCTGAATCATTGTTGGAATCGAGCGACGAGGCGATAAGTCCAACACCGTCCTGCACATCCTTGGATTCGATGATTCGAGAAGTTGAAGCGGGATTCTCCTTTTATTCTTTGGACTTGAAGCCTCATAGCAGTCCAGATTCAAGAGTGTCACACACGTCCTCGGCTTCAAAGCTTGGAGAGCATGGAAGGAGATTCAATGAATCTTTAATGGTGCTTAAGCCTCAATCTCTAAGTTCAGGAGACACTGAAACATCTGTAGATTCAAAATTTGAAAGTGAGACTTGCCGATGCACTGAGTTTTCGTTGGAGTCGTCATTCGAATCAAAACTTGAGGCATCAGGTTCACGGTTTACTGATTCATCCTTTGATTCGAAGTCTCTGGGAGAAGGTTCTAGGTGTTCCGGCTTCTCTTCTGATTCAAAATTTCAAGGAACAAGTATAGGATACTCAGACTCCACATCAGATTCGAAGGTTCTGAGCGAAACTCATACATATTCCGAATCATCATTGGACTCAAAGCTTTGCAGAGTAGATTCAAGGTATTCAGATTCATCTTTTGATTCGATACATGGAGGTAAAACCCTTAAACCCGCAGTCACATCCTGCAACTGGGTGTATTATGGAAATAAATCTACGAGTTCTCATTTATCTCTGGGTTCGAAGCTCGAGGCAAGATTCTCTCACCCATCATTGAGCTGGAGGTTTCAGAGGAAAGCTTCTACATCCTCCTCAGCCTACTCTGGTTCTTCGTCTCGTTCAAGGCTTCAAGGCTTGGAAGGATCCGACTCATCCTTGGCTGCAAGACTAGAAGCACTCGATTTAACGAACACGCTGACTCCGTCTCTGAGTTCGACATTCCAGGGATATGATGGATCGTTCAGTTCTTCCATAGATACAGGACTTCAGGAGGGGGCTTCAGGGTATTCGGATTCGTCTTTTGAATCGAGGCTTCGCGAAGAAGTTTTAAAATATTCTAGTTTATCTTTGAATGGGAAGTTTGAGGCATCATATTCGGGGAATGTTGATTCGTTTTCTACTCTAAAGCTTCATGAAAACTTTCTCCGATACTCGGACTCTTCCTTCAAGGTTGAGCTTGAAAAGTTGCATTCAGGATATTCTGATTCGTCTTTGAATTCAAAAATTCAAACAACAGACTCTGAATATTTTGTTTCAGCCTTAGAATCAATGTTAAAAAAAGCCGAGTCCATAAAGCAAGACTTGAAATCCATCTTTGATAAGAAGCTGAGAGGACTGAATTATCGACCCGAGTTCCCTGGCGCCTCTCCTGATGAGACGTTTCTGGAAGTCGATTTAGAGAGTCTCGAAACGCAGCATCCGGCAAGTAAGCATCTTCGTGTGAACTGCATCTACCAAGACTTAGTAGATTCTACTAAGAATTCAAAGCTTCAGGCGTCGGCATCAAGGGTTTCAGATCCATCTTTAAGTTTAAAGTTTCATGCAACAGGTTTGCGATATTTCGACTCGTCTTTAGACCAGCTGAAGAAAGGTGATCCAGGAGGTATCGGTTCGAACTGGCTGTATTCCGACTCATCCGTGGGTTCGAGCCTATCTGACACATATTCGAATCTGGAGGTCCAGGAAGCGGATTCTTCATCATGTTGCGGCACCTTGGACTGGAAACTGCAGAGTTCCGAGTCTTCCATAGACTCTGAGCTTCAGGGAGCAAGCACCAGGCGTACCAGCTGGGATTCATCCAGTTCATGGAATGATGATGATGATGATGATGATGCAACATTTTAACACAGAAGGATGTTTTTTTTTTAACTCTCCAGCTGTTGAAAACTGTCCGTCCTCATATGGTCCAAATCCATTCCATGTCGCCTGACCCGTCTTCAGGGTGTGGTGGTCCAAGCTACAGCCGCCTCCTGACCCGTCTTCAGGGTGTGGTGGTCCAAGCTACAGCCGCCTCCTGACCCGTCTTCAGGGTGTGGTGGTCCAAGCTACAGCCGCCTCCTGACCCATCCTCACCTTGTGTTCCTCCTGTTTTATCGTAAACGCCATTTTCGCAAATATTCAATTTTTTTTTTTTTGCCGGTAGGACAAGGTTGTGTGTTTTGGTTCTCTTGGTAAATTTTGAATGAAAACTTTCATTCAAAATTGTACATTTTGAATGAAACGTATTGTACACGTTCTGGTTGACGTGTACAATACGGAGATCTCACACGTGACAACACTCGACCTGTAATCACTGTAATTCACTGCCAGTGTTAGAAGTGCACTTGTCAAAATGTTGCTCAACGCGTCATAATAAAAGGCGCTCGAGTTCACTTAAGTCTTATTCGAAGATATCACTCAAGATATCTTTGAACATGACATTTAATTCCAAGTCTGGAAACACCTAATATAACGTGACCGAAAACCCCTAAGCAACCTTATCTAGGTCGGCCGAGCGGACAGCACGCGGGACTTGTGATCCTGTGGTTCTGGGTTCGATCCCAGGCGCCGGCGAGAAACAATGGGCAGAGTTTCTTTCACCCTATGCCCCTGTTACCTAGCAGTAAATTAGGTACCTGGGTGTTAGTCAGCTGTCACGGGCTGCTTCCTGGGGATGGAGGCCTGGTCGATGACCGGGCCGCGGGGACACTAAAAGCCCCGAAATCATCTCAAGATAACCTCACGAAGGTTAACAGTGTTAAAAACGCACAATATTGCAACGAAATGGTCCCGAGGTCGAGGCCCCGTGTAGGGTGAGACGTTTAGAAACGTTTCATTACACCTGATGCTTCTGTTCACCTAGCAGTAATTATGTACCTGGGAGGCAGGAAAGTGTTGTGAGGGTTGCTAATCCTTGGCTTTGGGAGACCTCGATAACCCTAACAGGCTTCCAGTAATAATTGTAATTACGAAGCAATAAGATGCTTATCTTAAGATACTAACAAGGTTAGGTAAGGTCGGTGTTTTCTATGAATCTTTTTAAGGGTATCTATTATGTTTAGTATATCACCTATGCACGTAGTTAATAAGTCAATATTGACTTTACGAATTTGCGAGAACGGGTTGCAGGCTTCTTGTTTCCCAACAGGAGGGAAATATTTACACTATATTAATGTGTATGATGTTTTGATTATATGTTTGAAGTTGTAAACTCTCCGTAGAGAGTAAACCACAGTAAACCAGTTACTTAACAGTAAGCTACAGTAAGTTAGTTTAGTTCATTATGCACAATCTCATTATCTGCTGATGTAGACCTGACCAAATGTAAACTGTGTCAACAAAATTATTCGCACACCCTCCGTCACTATGTGATGGAAAGCTACAATAACCGTAATATTTACGCAGGAGCGACATCAGTGGGCTATGAATGAATGTATATATGTATGTGTGTATATATGTACTAACACAATAAATATACCATAAGTCACTTTATTTTATTTCAAGTGAACACGCCCCCATAAACAATTTCGTCTCGACTTCCTGAAATTGACTTCGTATTCTGGATTCTCAGAGTCATATTGACCCGAACACAGTAAACAAAGGACCATTGACCCAAGCAGCAAGTTTGGGTCAATGGCCCATGTTCAATGGCCGTGAACTGCTCTTTCTTAAAAGGCCGATTTTGGACCATTAAGACAGACCCACCTTGCGGACAGTTACTTAATCTGATCTTGAGCGAAATTGTCTCTGTGCTCATCATGCTCAATTACTTGGGGTGGACGGTAGAGCGACGGTCTCGCTTCATGCAGGTCGGCGTTCAATCCCCAACCGTCCAAGTGGTTGTGTACCATTCCTTCCCCCCCCCCCCGCCCATCCCAAATCCTTATCCTGACCCCTTCCAAGTGCTATATAGTCGTAATGGCTTGGCGCTTTTCCCTGAGAATTCCTTCCTTCTGTGCGTTCATTGAAGAATGACTTCATCTGGCTTTAAAATGACGTCAGGGGGTGAGAAGCTGTTGTACAAGACGTCGAGGTGGTGGGGCAGTGTTGATGTCAGTCAGGTGTATCTTGCCTCCCATGAATGGTGAGGCTCAAGCTTGCAAAAACGTAGACGGCCTTGTTGGTGAGAGTTTTGTTAGTTGCGTACACACACACACACACACACACACACACACACACACACACACACACACACACACACACACACATGTTCTTTTGCAGAGTGGTAGACGGTTGGAACAAGCTAAAGTGAGAAGGTGGTGGAGGCCAAAACCGTCAGTGGTTTCAAAGCGTTATACGACAAAGAGTGCTGGGAAAACGGGACACCACGAGCGTAGCTCTCATCCTGTAACTACACTTAGGTAACCAGTTGACTAATAATTAAGAGTCGGGACCAAAGAGCCAAAGCTCAACCCTCGCAAGCACAACTAGGAGAGTATAGGGGAAAGTAAGCTTATTATTTATCCATGTTTGGTGACGATTACTATCTCCAGAGATGGTCTGAGAAGTGGCTGCTAGACTTTAACCTGACAAATGCAAGATTATAAGGATAGGAGAGGGAGCAAGAAGAGTAGTTGGATAATGGAATTGAGCTAAAGAAGCAGGTTGTGAAAGCAAACTCCACTCATAATTTTAAAAGTATATGTGATAGGGAAAGAGGACAGGCGTCATTGCTTTAAGCAACCGACGCTAGAAAGGCGGGGTGCAAGAGCTAATGCTCGATCCTGCAGGTTGTTGTTGTTGTTAGATTCAGCTACTCGGAACAAGTTCCAAGTAGCACGGGCTATGGTGAGCCCGTACTCCTGCAGGTACAAATAGGCGAATATATATATATACACACACACGTCACTGAGCGAGTAGAGCTTCCACCCTGGTGGGTTCTCATCTATGGCTTCTTGTTCTATTTTTGTCTGCTTTGTCTCGGTATCTTTAACGTCATAATCATGTCACATTTGGGTCTTCTTTCCTGCGATGTTTGTCGTTTAAGGTCCTTCAGGCTGTTAGTAACTCAGGTGGTATATCTGGTTTTACATAGGCTGTATAACGCGTCCTCAAGGCTTTTGTTGAGGCTCATAAGGGCTGCTTTTGCCTCTGGTAATTGTATGTCATTTATTTCACCCCATCTCTTTTTTTAATGTCTTACTGTTTTATTCTTTATCACAAGTTTTGCGACATCAGCAGATATTGGCAGAAAGAAGTCTACCCCCTTTGAGAGATCACACACCTAAATCAGGAATGGTGTAAACTGTAGTGCTGACCACTTTGGCTTACCGCTGGTCATTCCTCATTGTGACTCCCTAGTCAGCCTGTTGTGTTTACACAGCTGTGTACAGGAATAGACGACTTCTGACTCCTGTTAGCAGGCTGGGAGCTTTCCCTTCCCATAGCTCATGGTAAGCCTTACCTGGAACACAATGCGCCAACTGGTTAATAACAACCAGTTACAGAATGGTTCTCAATCAAATTTCCCTGGGCAGAACTCTTACCCAGACGAGGTGATGGGGGACTCTTCCTCTTGGGGCACCATTCCTTTCCCTCGTCCCATCCCAAATCCTTATCCTGACCCATTCCAAGTGCTATAAACTCGTAAGGGCTTGGCGCTTTCCCCCTGATATTTCCCTCCCTCCCTCCCTTCCCCCTGGCCAAGCACCCTCGTCGCGTGCGTCAGGTTGCCTCGTAGGGCTTCAGGTGAGGGGCAGCTTGAAGGCCCTCTCCACTACGCCCCTTTTTGTCTCATTCTTCCTCCTTCCCCCCTACCTCTCGTGTACCCTTCTCAACCCCCTCCCTCACTCTCCTGCCATGCTGACGTCCCCCCCTCTCTACCAAGCTGACCCCCGTCTCCGTCCCCTGCTCACCCTCCCCACCACTTCACCTGTCACCTACAACAGTATAACGTAATACAGCGGAATACAATCCTCTTGGTGAACGTCACAGTTGCCTGAGTCCCGGGGACTTGAGGGTCGAGGCAGTAGCCTTGACCGCGGGCCGGCGTCGCCGACAACAACAACCTTTTTTGGCGCCAACAAAAAATTTGCGCGGGCTTCCTGATGAAAAGGATTTAGTGGTTTAGAAAGTTAAAAAGCTCCTTCCCAGTGGTTTGACCTTCCCTGGCTGATCTTCCAGACCTTCACATCTGTTGCCTGGTCAGTGTATAAGAAAGATCATTGGTGCCCTGACAAGCCTGTTCAGTTATTATTTATTATTAACATCATTATTAACAATTACAATTTGGCTAATCTGAGAATTTCAATTAAATCTTATTAAAGTGAGGATAATGCTGGTATTCACTGTCACGCAGGACAGAGGGTCATACACAAGACAATAGGTCTAAACTGTAGGCGGAAGTACATATATATCACGGTTACAATCAATGTTTTAATGTATGAGTGTGTAAAAACAACTTTCTGTTGTGCACTGCCACACAAGGGCAGGGATGGGTTCATAAGAGATGCAGCTTAGAAGTAATATAAATCAAATTGTTCTTCATTCTTTAAAATGGACAAGCAAAGTTTGGATAAATTGTTAGGATGTCCTCCAGAACACCTGAGTCAATGAAATAGTTACACAGTTGGTGGTACAAGAGGCCAGGAGGTCTAAAGTCTCTTATGGTTTCACATTCAACAATATAGTGTTCTAGTGAATGTATTAAAGGTTTGTCAGAGTTTACAATCTGAGTATTCTGGTAGTGGCTCAGCCTCACTAACCTGCCAGATGTGTGTATTAAAGGTTTGTCAGAATTTACAATCTGAGTATTCTGGTAGTGGCTAACTACCAAGGCGAATTCGCGCAATGACTACATCACATTGCCTGGCAGTGGACTAATACCTCGTGCCTGGCACATATATGTACAACATGTCTCTAGATCAGTTATTCCCATCCAGGGTTCCATAAGTATCTGCTAAAGGTTGCAAAAAAAGTGTAACTTGCCGCCTTTTTTTTTTGGGGGGGGGGGCATTTGAGTATGCAAAAATCAAATTATTAAAGCTTTAATATGACCTAATAATATAACCTGTGATAAAACAGTGAAGCATATTGAAAGTGTTTCTTGATTACGTAACTGCGTGATAGTAATTGGGTTAACCTTACTGTAGACGAGTACTGTATTCATTTATTACTGTACGATTTATTGTTAAATATACGCTGTTTGTTATTGCCAGATAAATTTATTTCTGGCAACCCCCTTAATGAGGGGAGGTGGAACGGAGAGGCCCGTCACCTCCCCCCCTCCCCCTCCCCCCCCTACCCACACAAATCCACATGTGGATTTGTAAACAAGACTCAAGGTGTGTAGTTAGCATAGCAACCCGAGAATTAGGTCTAGGTCAGCATTCTTCATAATCTTGCCTTGTCATTAGTTAACAATTACTGCCTGTTGGATTGTGTCAACCAAGTAGGGGATTCCCCCAAGATTTGACGAAGTATTTAAAGGGGTCCTCCAAAGGATACCTGATCAACCAGGCTGAGATCCATACATCAGGCTGCGAGCAGCCGCGTCCAACAGCCTGGTTGACCAGTCCAGCAACCAGGCCCGGTCGACGACCGGGCCGCGGGGTCGCTAAGTCCCGAAATCACCTCAATGTAACCTCAAGGTAACCTCCTCCCCCCCCCCCCCCAAAAAAAAAGTAGGATCTCAATAATTAGAATCTAGGATTGCCAAGTGTGTTTAACATTATCTGGATTGGGGTTTTAAGAGTTCTTCTACTACCCAAGCCCGACTCGGGGCCAGGCTTGACTTGTGAGAGCTTGGTCCACCAGGCTGTTGCTTGGCTCGAGGAACCACATATCCACCACAGCCCGGTTAGTCCGGCACTCCTTGCAGAAAACTATTCAGCTTTTTCTTGAAGACTTCCAATTTTGTTCCAGCAATATTTCTTATATCTGCTCAGACGATGTTGAACAACCATGGACCTCTGATGTCCATATAGTGTTCTCCGATTGTGCCTATGACACCTCTTGTTCTATTCTGAATATTCTGAGTGTGGGAAAAGCTTGAAAAATCACATGAAAAAGCGTATTGTAATAGAGGAATCACAGGATTTAATGGCCAGAAGATCCTAAACCTTACTGAATATATTAAAGTGTGTTGGAAGCAGCAGCTTGTGGTGGCAGTTATCCAGTTTGAGCTGAGCAAAGTGCTACACGTCTGGTGACAGTTTTGACTGTCAGTTGCACCTGGTGTGCCCCAGGGCTCTCTTCTGGGGGTTGATCATTTGAACGATCAACGTTGGGGGTTGAATGATCAACATTGAATGACAAACATCGTGGCCGATGTTTGTCATCGGCCCATCGGCCTCCTAAACATCGCGTCAATGTTTACGGGGTTTTAATTTCACTAAAACACCGAGATTGTGACGCTGTTGTCGATATGATCTCCAACTTGGGCCAGAGTTACGATCTCCAACTTGGGTCAGAATTACGATCTCCAACTTGGGCCAGAGTTACGATCTCCAACTTGGGTCAGAGTTACGATCTCCAACTTGGGCCAGAGTTACGATCTCCGACTTGGGCCAGAGTTACGATCTCCGACTTGGGCCAGAGTTACGATCTCCAACTTGGGCCAGAGTTACGATCTCCGACTTGGGCCAGAGTGTTAGAGACTCGACCAGCTTAGTCTTCAGTAAGTGTAATCAGGTGATGCTGGCTCCCGGGAACCTTACGCGACGGGGTTCGAATCCCAAGAGAAGTAAATAATTGGGAGGAAATGTTAGATGCGAAAGAGGAAGACCTGGATGGGGGGGGGGGGGTATAACAAGTGGGGGGAGAGGGTAGGGGGTTAAGGAAGCAAGGGGGGGGAGGAAGACCAGGAGGGGGGGGGGAGGTAACGCATGAACAAGGTGAGAGGGTATCACGTGACCTAGATTATGACGTCATATGTGGGCCATCAGCTGATGAAGGTCACGTGAGCCTTGCTTTTGTTTACTTCTCCTCTCCTCCCTCTCTCTCTTCTCCCCTCTCTCTTTTCTTTCTTTCCTTCCTCTCTCTTTCCTTCCTCTTTCTTCTTTCCTTCCTCTTTCTTCTTTCCTTCCTCTTTCTTCTCTTTCCTTCCTCTTTCTCTTCCTGGCTCATATCACCCTTCCCCACCCCCTCTCTCTCTCCCTCCCTCTCCCCCCCCCCGCCTGCACCCCCTCTCTTCCTCCACCCCTCTCGTGAAGGGGGCGTGAGAGGGGGGGGGGGGATGTGCTACCCAACAAGGCCTTACCTGTGCCACCTCCAAGTTCACCGTCAGCATTGATACTTCACTATTGGCCTGGCCCGCCTCCCCCCCCCCCCTCCCATAGTTACCACCTGCCCACCTCTCGCCTGGCCCATGTATTCTCTTGCCCCACCTATTTCACCCCCCTTCCCTTCCCCTTTTCTCATCCTTTTAGACATGACCCCCTCCCCCCATGTGCTAACTATACTCCCAGCTACTGACTTCTACAGACGTCTCCCAGCTATATTCAGTCTCCCACCTAGTGACCAAAATAGGCGACCTTCACCCCCTGTGTTTCTCCCATTCATGGGCCACATTCCACAGGATAGTTAGCTACCCTAAACCTATCGTGCGCAGCACCCCCCCCCCCCTTCCCCCACGATCATCAACTCTTAACTCATTCACCCATCTGTATTCTCTGCAGCTTTTCGCTACGCTCCTAAGACTCATCAACCCATTCAACCACTCACGCACTCGCCGCTCATTCGTGAAACGCCCAAACAAATCACAGAATGTTTGCACAGTAGATATGTTTGCAACAAGGGGGGGGGGTGCCGCCTGGATGACAAGGCCTAATGTTGTGAAGGTGTTGCGATCTCTGGCCCTGAGAGTGAAGGCCTATGCACATCAAGCAAGGTTGCATGATCAGGCCAGCGTCCCTTAATATCGGGATATGTCTCGAGTTGAGACATTTTCTTAACTCTTTCTCTCTCGTATTATCTTGGTGATCATGTCCCCTGTTGCACCCGTTCACCATGTAGTTGTGGCATGTGTGAGTGCCCCGAGGGTGCCGCCCCCTTGTCAACCCGAGTGGTAATTGCCTGCCAGGGTCATTAGAGGCGGAAGCAGGTGATCGCCTAGAAGGAAGCCAGGGTTCGAGTGCTGGCCTTCAGCTGAGGAAGCTGTGGCAGTGTTCCATAGCCGCTGTGCGGAGCGACACAGTCACTTGCACCACACAATGGCAAGGGGAGGGAAGACTGTCGGACTGTGAACCGAACATCCTGCATACAAGTGGCTTTGGGGAACGTCCAAAGGGTTATCTTTTTAAGTCAGTGGCAATGGTTGATAACTTCTCCCAGTGAGGCCAAGATCACCTATAAGGCAGAGTGAGTTTACATACGTTGCTGTGCATGTCTTGTGTGCCAAGGCGTCTATCTGGGTTTTAGATTCGGCGTGTTGCGTGCACCTGCTGTGGTGTAGCCACAGACACCATTACCCTTCTGCCTCAACAGATAGAACGTATTGTGAACGAATTAGATTACTTATTTGGTCTTTTTGTACATTACAGTGAGAGACTTGGCACTTCAGTGAAAGCGTAAGAATTCCCTTTTGTTATATAGTACTGTATTAGTATAAATAATTATCTGAATGATTACTACTGCGTCAGGACTGTGAAACAACCTTCCTCTTCACATGTATTAAACATTCCTTTGCTGCTGATCCATAGCTGGGATTAGCGATATCAGAAATGATAATATCGAATCTGCTCGCAGCTGAATCCCTCTTGCAGGCTGATTTCAGAAGGTAAGATCTTAATCCATAGATGATCGGTATTCATCATTGTACCTAGTGCAGGATTTATCATATATAGTCGAACGAAACATGGGGAATGGATGTTTGTACATGGTAAATATATAGGAGTGATACCACCTGTTGTCCACTCTCAACCCCCCCCCCCTCCCCCGCCCTACCACCATCTCATACCACACCCCACACTCCCTACTCACAAGCCACCTACCACACCCTTCTACGGCCAACCCACAACCATCCTCCCCCCCCCCCGCCCCTAATACAACCCACCAAACAAATATGACGGTGTTGTGATTTGTGTGTGTATCCCTCTTCATCCTTTACCAAAGCCGACCTCTATCCTTCTCCCTCCTCACAGCTATCAACCACCCCTTACTATCCACCACCTAACTATCCCTTACCAGCCGACACCTATTCGTTCCACCCCCTTCCCCCAAAACACACAAATTTCTCTCACGTAAACCCACTCCCTCTTGTGTGGCTGATTCGTTTCTTTTGTTATTTTCAGGTATGTGGGACTGAAAGCTGGCCAGAAGTGTAGTAGGTGATGAATGGTGGTGGTGAGTACTGGTAGGGTGATTAGCGTAGGAGAGAGGAGGGGGGGTTGTTGTTGTGCGAGATCGTGGTAAAGAGGTTGGGATGTGGGTGAATGGCTCTACTGAAGGTCAATGGCGCTACGTTCAATACTACACACTGGGTTTTAAATGCCTCGAGATTTGTGAGGTTTTCGAGGATGTCAATAACATGCATGAAAGACATGTTGTAGTCAACAGTAACACGTAAACAGTAGCACGTGGCCGCGTGTTGGCCTCCACAACCTCGATGTAAACAATAACACGTGGCTGCAATTTGTCCGTGCAAGGGGGTACTAAAGTGAGGAAGTGAAACGATGGAACTGGACGGTGAGTGACCATTAAGTTTACAGTCTGGCATTGACAGACTGTAGCTTGGTCAGTGAACCTGAGTGCGCGCGCGTGCGTGCGTGCGGTGGGTGTGCGTGTGCGCGTGTGTGTGTGTGTGTGCTCACCTAATTGTCCTTGCGGGGGTTGAACTCTGGCTCTTTGGTCCCATAGGTATGTGTGTTTGCGTGCGTGCGTGCAGTTGTTAGCTTCTTGCGCTGCACCGCAGTCCCCAATCCTGTCAAAATAATAAGAATAATTGGTATAATGACGTTATTGCAAGCTTGAGTGCGGTAATTAGTGATCTAAGTACAACAACTTCCTCCATTCTGTACGACGGTTCAGAGTATGGACTGTTGTGCATCGAGAAAGTAAGTTTCGTACCATAGATTCTGTAGAAGGTTCGAGAAAGGAGGCAACAACGAAACCTAGCCTTTTCTACGCTGATTATGGATGATATCTTGATATCGGTACTAAATTACCCGTAAGATTGCTTATTTAGGCCTGGATATCTTACTTCAGAGTGAACCGTTCACATTTTGAACAGTCCATCAACAGTCGTTATAAGTGCTGTTATTTCTAGAGAAAAGGTGACCTTGAGCACGACACGACGACCTCTCTAACAAGACCTCCCTGACCCGATAACGTCCTTCAGAGGCGCGTAAAGATCACTTTTGGGGGATTCACGGAATGGAAGCTTGAACACGAAGCTGCTTTGAAGCTGGAGTGTGACTCTGGATCATCATGAACTGACCTGTGCGCTTGGGGGGGGGGTAGGGACCGAAGCTGATCACAATACCCCCCCCCCTCACCTGATAACAAAAACAGTGACGTCACCCGATAAACAAAAATTACTTAGTGACGTCACCTGTAGCGCTGCCAGATGTCGCTACAGCGTTGCCTAACTTATTGACCTAGTTCGATTAAACATGATCTAAATTAACGTTACCAAATTCTGACTTTTCTAAGAAATCTTGCTTGACCATATCTAATGTAGCCAAAACGTCCGTCCTTTGGGTGTAGAACTGCTTCTCGGATTGTACACTGGGTATACTACGATTTGTCGAAGTTTATACTTCCCAGGAAGTATACTAGGATATAATTCCTGGTTATATACGGTTATATGGTTATACGAGTAAGCTCTTTTTCGTTGCCTTAATATAACACCAACACTTTGTATATTTACTTTGAAAAACAAACCCAGAAGAGTGAATACTGACCCAGACGTCATATTAAACCTCCAGGAATGTTTCACTCAGGTTAAACTACCAGGAACGTTCACTCTCCTGCAGGTTAAACCACTAGGAACGTTCACTCCTGCAGGTCAAACCACCAGGAACGTACTAGAGTTAAACCACCAGGAACGTACTAGAGTTAAACCACCAGGAACGTACTAGAGTTAAACCACCAGGAACGTACTAGAGTTAAACCACCAGGAACGTACTAGAGTTAAACCACCAGGAACGTACTAGAGTTAAACCACCAGGAACGTACTAGAGTTAAACCACCAGGAACGTACTAGAGTTAAACCACCAGGAACGTACTAGAGTTAAACCACCAGGAACGTACTAGAGTTAAACCACCAGGAACGTACTAGAGTTAAACCACCAGGAACGTACTAGAGTTAAACCACCAGGAACGTACTAGAGTTAAACCACCAGGAACGTACTAGAGTTAAACCACCAGGAACGTACTAGAGTTAAACCACCAGGAACGTACTAGAGTTAAACCACCAGGAACGTACTAGAGTTAAACCACCAGGAACGTACTAGAGTTAAACCACCAGGAACGTACTAGAGTTAAACCACCAGGAACGTACTAGAGTTAAACCACCAGGAACGTACTAGAGTTAAACCACCAGGAACGTACTAGAGTCAAACCACCAGGAACGTACTAGAGTCAAACCACCAGGAACGTACTAGAGTCAAACCACCAGGAACGTACTCGAGTCAAACCACCAGGAACGTACTCGAGTCAAACCACCAGGAACGTACTCGAGTCAAACCACCAGGAACGTACTCGAGTCAAACCACCAGGAACGTACTCGAGTCAAACCACCAGGAACGTACTCGAGTCAAACCACCAGGAACGTACTCGAGTCAAACCACCAGGAACGTACTCGAGTCAAACCACCAGGAACGTACTCGAGTCAAACCACCAGGAACGTACTCGAGTCAAACCACCAGGAACGTACTCGAGTCAAACCACCAGGAACGTACTCGAGTCAAACCACCAGGAACGTACTCGAGTCAAACCACCAGGAACGTACTCGAGTCAAACCTTTGCGTTCGATACTTTCCAGTTTTACGAACATTACATTATTGCCAAAATCTAAGACTAAAGTCAGTGCCGCGAGTCTGGCAACACTGACAGGTTAATGTAAATAGATCTGTTCATAGTTAATAAGTAAATAATTAACAATTAAGTTACTAATAATGTTAATAGTTTGGTCCGTTCTCTCGTAAGAAGTGCTGCTGTGTTCCTAAGCACAACCATTCGATCCCAAGCAACTCTCCTATCGAGGGCGATGCATACAAAACGTCAGTATTGTGGTGCTTTAATTTGTTACTAATGCAATGCATTTTTAAACGGATTAGTCGATTTCATAACAAAAAATATATTGTGAAGACCAATATACCTTAACGGGGTTTATATATTTTTGGGTAGATATCAACACAATAATATTATGCTAAAACATTACATCAAAAGCGTAACATATTTATTGGTTGAAGGTATTTTGATTCTCGGTTTCCAAAATGTCCCCAAAATTAGTTTTTTTTTTATTAAAAACAGGTTGGCAAATGTTATGCCTGTGACGTCATTGGCGAGAGCTTAGCGTCTGATTGGTTGCTGGTATCCAGGTCGTGGCGGCGAATGAGGCCTTAGCGACGGCTGTCACTAGCGGTGACGTCATTGTTTTAGGTTATGACGTCAGCGTTGCGTGGCTATGTATTCAGAATGTGTGACGTGGCAAATCGAAGCCAGAGAGGGGGGGGGGAGGGGAGGTATTGTCTGAGAAAGCGAGCCTCAGTTTTAAACTGTTTGTTAATCCTATGATAACTCGTGTCTCGATTGGTTGATTGATAAAGCCACCCAAGAGGTGGCACGGGTATGAATAGCCCGTAAACTCGCATCTCCTAATATGTTTATATATAAGCTTGAAGTTGGCGGGAGAGCTATTGAAGTGTGATCTGAAATTTCCTTTGTTCAAGTGCCCGAAACGCTTTGCGTAATAGTGGCTTTAGGCATTGTATGTACCAGCTCTATCTATAAATTCATCAATATCTGTATCACCCCTTGTATGTATATACTTTACCTAAATAAACATTTGAATTTTGAAATTTGAATTTGAAATATGACTTTAAAGTTCCTCAGGAAGCCTAGTGTGATCTGAAAGTTCCACAGGTGGTCTAGTGTGATCTGAAAGTTCTCCAACTCCCCCTTGCTCAACCCCCAGTCAACTCCCTCTCCCTCAGTTTCTCCTCCCCTCTCTCTAAACTCCCTTTCTTGCCTCCCCTTGTTCTCACCAGTTCCCCTCCCCTCACAAACAGGTCCCTAAGAACTACCAACTGAGGCAGTTCATGGAAATGACACCTGGACAGAAGTGTGTGTTCGGGAAGCGGGTTGTTCAGATGACTGGAATAATGATCGGTTGAGAGGGAATTATGTCAGAATAACAGCGAGTGATGTTGGAGCCATTAGGAACATTGTTCGGATGGCGGGAGGTGGCGTTCGGATTTTGAGAAGTGACGTTCGGATAGTGGAAGGTGATGTTCGGATAGTGGGACATGTTCGAAAAAAAAATGATGTACCTATGAATGATGTCAATTGGATGTTGTTGTTGTTAAAGATTCGCTACCTGGAACAAAGTTCCAAGTAGCACGGGCTATGGTGAGCCCGTGTCAATTGGAGTTCAGGGGTTCCTGATCTTATGAGAGATTGATGTCAAAATGACTTGGGTGATGTATGTATGTCACTATATTGACTCCAACCCCTATATAATGCTGACGTCACTGGGAAGAATGACATAAGTGATATTACATCAAACTAAAGGTAAGGCAGCGAATTTCAGGTAGACTAACAAGGGGGGAAAAGTTTACAATACCCCTGAGAGTTTAAACCGAGACCAGCGAAGAGAAAATGGGACAGAGGGGGATACAGCGTGAGATGTGAGGCAGGGAAGGAGAGGGAAGGTAATATGGAACAGAGAGAACAGTATATTAGGGAAGGTAATATGGAACAGAGAGAACAGTATATTCCAAAGTATACACTCCAAAGGGAGTATTTTCCAAACAAAAGTCGTCGCCACTTCGTAGCTGTTGGGCAGTACTACAAGGTCGTCTTCCAGGATAAACTAGAAGATTAAGGGTTACCTTGACCTATGTGAAGGCAGAAGCTCTCGACTTGCTAATGGTCGTCGTCGTCTGCTCCTGTACCTGCGTGTATATAAAAAAATAACGAGTCTTGACCTTTTCTTCCTCTGGAGTACAGAAACTTCCGGCAATGATGCCAAATGTCTGTATTATAGAAAACGTGCATTCTTTTGAACTTAGGAATGTTTGACATTCCTACATGTATTGTAGGAATGTCCTATATTGAGTGCCTGCCGACCTCTCTGGTTCGAAACATGTTGATCTCGGTAAATATTATCTGAATACTGGAACACGTGATATGCTCGACCCAAGATTTAGTATGCAATGCAACAATTTGTAATATGTACATTAATCTGTGGCCGAGTGCTCAACAAGCAAGTTTTTCAGAGGAAAGCGCCAAGCCATTACGACTATATAGCCCTGGGAAGGGGGTCAGGATAAGGATTTAGGATGGGACGGGGAGAGGAAGGAATGGTGCCCCAACCACTTGTGGACGGTCGGGGATTGAACGCCGACCTGTATGAAGCGAGACCGTCGCTCTACCGTCCAGCCCAAGTGGTTAAGCAGCTATGTACTGTAACAGGTCTGTAACCCCGTCCATGTGCAACAGACCATAACTCAGGCCTGTATTACAGTTTCATTGCCATTGAAAAAATGCCACAATCGCCTTGTTTAGCCATTGAATAGATGAACGGTCATCATAAATGTTTGCTGATATTGAGCTCCAGCTACTGGTCCCCACCTTTTGCCTGTCTGTAAACTGTAAATTATACAATTCTTTTCCTCTTCCCCCCCCCCCCCCACCCTTCCCTCCCCCCCCCCTTCCTTCCCCCCCCCCTCTCTCTCTCTCTCTCTCTCCCTAGTTTCTAAATTTGCTTAACCTGTAATTATCTGGTATTATCGAGAAAATATAATACTAAATTATCATACTTATTACTATAATTATAATTATAGTAATAAGTCATAATTATAATCATTGAGTCATAATAATTATAATCATAATATTACAATAAACTTACTCATATTTTATATAATTAATTCAAATTTATTATTTTTCATATATATTTGTATAATTGTATTTCTCTGGTTGGGTTTGTATAATGACTTTCCTCTGAGCTCGTGGAGTCTCGGGGCCTGGAGCGCCAGTCTGTCTGTCTGTCTGTCTGTTTGTCAGTCTGTCTGTCTGTCTGTCTGTCTGTCTGTCTGTCTGTCTGTCTGTCTGTCTGTCTGTCTGTTATATTGGTGCTGGTAACGTGTTGGTCACTTGTTCCTACATTGGAACCACTAAAAGGCTTCCTTGAGTGCCATATAGCCTTTTTACGAAGCCTAATTTGTATTTACAAAAAATCCTTCATAGACTACCCCCCCCCCCTTATACATTTCTCATACAGGTTTTCTTTGTCGCTTCAAACTCCATCAGAGGCATACAAAAACCCCCGGGCCACGTGTTGAACTTCCACTCTGGATTTGGTTATCGTGTTGTCCAAAGGCGTCCGAAGGGAACTTTGGAAGGGAAACAAAGAGGAAAGTGTAGGGGCGCCCCTGTTGACGGCAGTGCTGGCCAAAAGGTGTATGTAACTTGGTGCATTGTGGCTGTGGGGCACTTCTCACAACGTCATAAAAATGATGTTTTTATATTGCCCGAACATAATCGAGCATAAACGAATAGAAAACGGGACAGCTCGTATGATATATATATATATATATATATATATATATATATATATATATATATATATATATATATATATATATATATATATATATATATATGTCGTACCTAGTAGCCAGAACGCACTTCTCAGCCAACTATGCATGGCCCAATTTGCCTAATAAGCCAAGTTTTCATGAATTAATGTTTTTTCGACTACCTAACCTAACCTAACTTTTTCTGCTACCTAACCTAACCTAACCGATAGAGAGAGGTTAGGTAGGGTTGGTTAGGTTCGGTCATATATCTACGTTAATTTTAACTTCAATAAAAAAAAATTGACCTCATACATAATGAAATGGGTAACTTTATTACTTCATAAGGAAAAAATTAGAACAAATATATTAATTCAGGAAAACTTGGCTTATTAGGCAAATCGGGCCTTGCATAGTAGGCTGAGAAGTGCGTTCTGGCTATTAGGTACGACATATATATATTTATATATATAATATATATATATATATATATATATATATATATATATATATATATATATATATATATAATATATATATATAATATATATATATAATATATAATATAATATAAATATATATACATAAGGTTGAAAAAACTGGTATTTTGTTTGTGGGCGAGGCAAGGTCTCCTCTTGGTGTTTATAACCCGTTTCAAGGTTGAACCAGTCTGGGCGCGTTGTCTGATGAGTACCTGCTCCATAGTTATGTAAGTATTATTGTTGTTCATTGCGCTTTTAAGGTTTTATTTGAAGAAAGTGCGTTGTTTTTATTTATTATTATTTTTTGTTTATAATGTACCCGCAGGGAATGATTTTCAGTGTAGGTTTGTTTTATGTTTGGGCGGGCGCGGCGAGGCTCCGTAGGAAGGCGGTAAATAGTATTCCTGGGTGGAGTAGTTTTTTTACGACTGTTCGGAGGGAAAAAATTTATAGGTTTTTCAGTGCTTGATATATAAGAGTTTAAAGGCAGACTGCAAATATTAAAGTATTTTAAATTTACAGGCACGCGAGCACACACGGCCCCGCGGTTAACTGAAAGGGGTCGTAGTCTTAAGGACCTGAGTTTGATTCCCGGCCGAGGCAAAAGCAAATGGGCAGTTTCTCTTTCACCCTGGTGTCCCTGTTTACCTAGCAGTAAATAGGTACCTGGGAGTTAGACAGCTGCTACAGGCTCTATCCTGGGGATATGTGCGTGTGTTAGAGAAATATATATAGTGGACATAACAGAGGAAAAAATATACACTGGTTAGAAAAGCGGGGTCCAAGAGCTTAATAACTCGATTCTGCAGGCACTAATAGTAAATACACGCACGCATGCACGCGGGTGAGGCGTCGGGTATGATACGACATTGTGTATATAATTGTATTAATTTAAGACAAATTATTTATCAGCATAAACAAAATTTTTGCGTCATGTTTGTGTATACCGAGACGCAGACCGACGCAACATTTCTTTATTATGAGGGGCATAAACACAGACCTACGCATGAGGTGCTTTATTTGTTGACAAAGTTTGCTTTATCTGCAGCAAGATGTAAAACTGCCACGAAGCTACAAATTCAGGCGCTGTGTTAAGCCTTACGCTTCTTTGCGTAACTGGAGTGTACACAGTAACCCCTGTGGTCAGGCTGTGTGAGGGGGGGGGGTGGGGAACATTGCCTCACGTGTCCAGTACCCACAAACTCCCCGCCTTGCGGATTTGGTTGGGTCTCTCGGGGAAAATGAGGAATATAAATACTGCCTTAATCAAACTTGGAGCCATGAGTATATATCACCTTATGTATAGTGATACATATATGCAGGCGAGGAGTCACAATAACGTGGCTGAAGTATGTTGACCAGACCACACACTAGAAAGTGAAGGGACGACGACGTTTCGGTCCGTCCTGGATCATTCTCAAGTCGATTGTGATCGACAATCGACTTGAGAATGATCCAGGACGGACCGAAACGTCGTCGTCCCTTCACTTCCTAGTGTGTGGTCTGGTCAACAGTGATAAACATAATTTGCATTCTTAAGAAGTCTTACACAGGCCTCGTATGTGTAAGATGTCTTAAATGACTTCTTGCTCAAGCTCCAGAGGACAGTTCTGATGTCGACCTTTCATATAGGATTGACTTCATCCATGTGTGTACCTTAAGCTAAAGCTTAAATTTGCTGTCTTGGATTTTTTTCGCCGACTCAAGGAAGAATTTTCTCCCTATATACATTTTCACCTGCATTCTTAACCATTGACACTTCTCTCCATTACTTTGCACCTGCTAGTATTGAACTCTAATTGCCACTTGAAATGCAGTTTATCCAAGTCCTCCTGCAGTTTGGTGCAGTTGTCCTTAATTTGTATTGTTAATTATCAGTTAAGCATCATCTGGAAATTCATATACTTATGTTTCATTTCGCTAAAGTAACTGTGTCTATCAAATCTTTCCTGTAGATTCCAACCATGCTTCCTTCCCACCTGGTGAGGTGTTGCTCCTTCAGCCATATCACACCGTTTGGCAACCCCTGCCCCCCCCCCCACCTTCCCCCTTGTTCGGGGACTAGTCTTGTACCGAACCTGTAGCCCAGACGTTCCTATCTATCTATAACCTATCAGCCCATTTACTGATAGTCCCCCAAAGTGGATTACCCAGTATGCCCCAGCCCCCCCCCCCTCCACCAGACTAGTAATCACCACCACCAGATCAACGACGTACCAGCAACACTTCATGAGCTCAGGACGGAACAACACTAATTAGTATCGATAACGGTAATCGCTAATTATAACCTAACAACCTTGTTTTTAAACTGTTTAGCGAGTCTCACGCCCCCTCCCTCCCCCAATATTCGGTTCCCGTGACCTCTGGGGGGGTAAAACTACTCCACCCCCCCCCCCCCGGTTAAGAACCCCATTTACGGGCTCACCATAGCCCGTGCTACATGGACATTTCGGTCTGAGTAGCTAAATCTAAAACAACAATTAAGAACCCGCTGGTCTGGAGGTCATCACGGTTGGTTCTGTGATTATTGAGGCAAGTGAGGCGGAGGAGGGCGGCGACGGTCATCACCACAGTTTCTGGTTAATGATTTTTGTTCTTTGTCTACAAGTACCCGCACCCTTTGTCCAGAACACTGTTGGGTGTGTGTGTGTGTGTGGGTGTAATATATAAGTATATTTTGGTAGCAGTCTTTCTTGTAAATGTATGTTGTTGAATATGACCGAAAGGGTAAGATTAATCATTCTAACACGAATCTTCTCAATATTTCTTACGTTTTTCTTCACTGTCGAGGGTAATTGGAAAAATTAACTCTCCAAAATTCATTTTTTACATTTTTATTTTTGGTCTGACGCCTAAAAGCGTTTCGTAAGGCTTCTTACATTTTCAAAGACTTAGTTTAAACATAACATACATCATGCTTTTATTTGTTTTGGGTGAGGTGATATGGCACAATAGTTTTGGGTGAGGTGACAGAACACTAATAAATGGATATAAATTGGGTATGAAAACATAAGAATAGAAGTAACTACAGAAGGGCTATTGGCCCATACTTTCTCTTGCTGCTTCTATGTTGGTTCGGGGTCTTGAAGTGGGTAGAATATAGTTATGCGTTAACTGGCTGTTGGTTGCTGATGTTGACTTTTTGATGTGTAGTGCCTCGCTGATGTCGAGTCTCCTGCTATCGCTGTATCTATCGATGATACAGCGATATATAACTTGAGGTGACAAAGCTATGACAGAACATGAATTAATGGGTATAAATTTGGTATTAAAACATAAGAATGGAAGTAACTGCAGAAGGCCTATCCCACATACATATTAATGAACAAATCCATAAGGGCCGTGACGAGGATTCGAACCTGCGTCCGGGAGCATCCCAGACACTGCCTTAATCGACTGAGCTGCGATTAAGTTACGATATTAATGAGTATCAATTGTGGGCTCTTACGTGAGATATTGATGTTATCTAGCATTATATATCCGCTCTCAAGTACCCCCCGACCTCAAAGATAGAGATCATGGCCGCTCGGCTGGACTACTGGGTCGAGGTATGACTTATCTACAGCTGCAGTGTGTACACGCGTCACGGCCTGAATTACCAGTTGGGAAGAGCAGAAGGGCCAGACTTTGTGGGGTGCTTACTGACGGCGTGCTGGTGTCAGCCGCCATGTTGTCGTCCCGGGCGGGTAATGGCGCCTCAACCTCCGGAGTCAATTGAGAAACTATCATATATTATGTACTCATGTTTAGTGTCGAAGGCTCCTTGGTATCGCTCCTCTTGCTGTAATCCTCTCCCTTGATATCACTCCTTGCTGTAATCCTCTCCCTTGATATCACTCCTTGCTGTAATCCTCTCCCTTGATATCACTCCTTGCTGTAATCCTCTCCCTTGATATCACTCCTTGCTGTAATCCTCTCCTTGATATCACTCCTTGCTGTAATCCTCTCCCTTGATATCACTCCTTGCTGTAATCCTCTCCCTTGTAAACCTCTCCCCATCATCTCTTCCCCCCAAATTTCCCACTATTAATACCTATTTCCCCCTACCCCCTCAGTAAACCACACCTTCCTCTTGTGATCCGCCCCTATCCGTCAGTCGATTAAAGTTTGAGAGGCGGAACCCCAGAGCCGTAGCTCCTCTGCCCAGCAAGAACAACTTGGAGAGGGCCTGTAATTCTAACGTGTAATCTTCTCTTATATTCTTTCTCCGCCTGTTTGGTAAATCACCCTCCAACCAGTAATCCGCGCCCTTTTCTCTGTAATCTTCCTTCTCCTCTAATCCCCGCTCCTCACTTGAGTCTGGATAATTTGTATGGATTATTTGGGAATATAATCGTTGGTTCTCAGGATTAATCACAGTTTGACGGGGGGGGGGGATTTTTTTTTTGAAGTAGGTCGTAACGGAGGGGGGGGGGGAAGTAGGTGGGTGGTAGTAACGATTAGTGAGTACAATAGGGAAAGGGTGGGCAGCAAGGGTGAGCTAAGTGGTAAGTATTTACCCACCTCCCTGGGGGTTCAGGTGGCTCCCGTCCTTAGCGTGAAAAAGAGGATTGCAAAAGGCGGGGGGGGGGGGGGGTTGACTCGTGAATGAGTCTTCACACAAGAGAAAAGTAAACTCGTTTACCAATCCGATAGATTCCCGCCATTACGGGCTCACCATAGCCCGTGCTACATGGACACTTCCTTCTGAATAGCTAAATCTGAAACAACAATAACAACAACATCCCGCCAGTTCGCGGACCAGTCAGCTACTTTTCTGCCAATCCATCCAGTCACATCGATTAGAAACTGTCAGATGATCCCAGTCATACTCCTGGCAGCTGCCTCAGAGTGTATAGCTAGTCCGTAATTATTGTTTTGTCTAAATGTATAACATTTTCCTGAATAAATTTTGGGGTTGAGGGATGTCCAGAGTACGACTTCGAGTATTGACGTGAATTACACACAGAATCACAATAGCCTGATGCATAAAATGAACAAATCCACAAGGGTCGTAACGAGGATTCGAACCTACGTCCGAGATCATCCCAGACGCTGCCTTAATCAGTCGGTTAAGGCAGCATCTTTGGAAATCCATTGTAAACATCTCTCTCTCCTTTTCAAGTTTCTTTCTATGGTTTTTGAGGTTGGGGCTCCGCTGCCTTAATCAGTCGGTTAAGGCAGCGTCCGGGATGATCTCGGACGTAGGTTCGAATCCTCGTCACGGCCCTTGTGGATTTGTTTATAGACGTGAACATTTGACTTGTACGGTGGAGCCAGGAAGGTCCTGGTTGTCAGGACAACGAGGGAGACCTCTACTGGTGACAGTTTAGCAATATTTTAGTTCTTGCCGATATCTACAATACAAATTATAACTGCACAAGTCTTTCGTACCTGTGTTCTGCCCAACCACTTGGGCTGGACGGTAGAGCGACGGTCTTGCTTCATGCAGGTCGGGGTTCAATCCCCGACCAGCTGTGTGGGTCTCGAACCCTGCACCCCATGTGTGTGAGGCCCACGCTCTGATGTTTATTTCGACGGAAGTGTGCTTGACAATTTATTCTGATTGGGTTCTTTTGCTCCATTTCGTCGGGAACATTTTAAATCTCTTCAGTATCGTGTATATTGTCATCATATCTCCTTTGGGTTTTTTCTTCCTGCTCGTTTAGTTAATTACATTTTGATACTTTTTGAACACTAAAGGAGTAACATCTTTATGGCCTATTTGTTTCTCAAATTTCCATCCATCCCATCTTGTTCTTTGGAAATCCTTTGTAAACATATCTCTCTCCTTTTCAAGTTTCTTTCTATGGTTTTTGAGGGTGGGGCGCCACAATGGGGGCTGCATACTCTACAACTGGTCTCACGTAGGTGGTGTACAGTTATCTGAATGGCTCGTTATTTTGGTTCCTTGATAATGTTCCAACTTTAGCTAGTGTAGGTCAGTTCAGGAAGATAGTTTTTCTTCCTTATGTACCGTCCTTCTGGCCTCTTGTTCCCATTTTCATTACAGTACATTTGCTGGCGTTGAAATCTATTAGCCATTTTCTGAACCAACTTTTGTCTAAGGCATCTTGGATGAATTTTGAATCACCTCTCTCGACGCTTCTCATTAGTTTTGCATCATCTGCGACCATTGCCATGTAGGATTCGATCCCGTAGTTCGGTCATTAACATTACTTAACAAGTGTGTGTGTGTGTGTGTACACTTGAAAACAATAAGTCAATCAATCTCCAGGTCAGTATCTTTAATTCTATCTCGATAGATTTAGATAAATTTTTTTTTAGATAGATTTAGATCTCAGTATATAGAGATCATCTCGAAGTCTTCTCGAGAGTCCTCGAGGATTTCAAGAGATGGTTTACGAGTATACCCAAGGCCAGACTGTCTTGCTGGGAGCCTGGGTGTTCCAGCCTACACCAGGGCCTACACCTACACCGGGGTGTCTCCTTAAGAAGCAGGACGATATACCCATCTAGGACAGGTGTTGGGGGGAGGAGGTGAACACACACAAGTGAAGAACACACACACCAGCCTCAGTGATGCCTTGAAGCCTGTCTCACACACCTCTCGCCACACTGTCGCGTAGGACACTATTGCCCATCACCGAGGGAAGGGCAGCCCTGCTCCCATCACCGAACAACTAGGTGAACAGCTAGGTGAACAACTAGGTGAACAACCGAGGGAAGGCGAACTCCTCCCCCCTCCCCGTACCAGTGGTAGGAGATTGCGTCCTCAAGACTAATTCTGTGCATTACAGAACACCGGAGAGAAGTCTCAGAGAAATTACCTCCCTCCTGATCATCACTAAAACTCATCACCATTCTTCTTCCCCCCCCCCGAGTCCAGAGTTCCGTCACCATCCGCATCACAATATATTTAACGTCCGGGAGCCTCATCACCACCATCACCATACGCCTGTAGGAGAGGCCACACCGGCATACAGGTGTTGTTCGCTAGTTACTATTGTGAGTTCGATATATATACAAGGGCAGACTAAGTTATTATTTCTGGCATCGTGTCCCCTCACAAGCACTCACTGCGATAGATTGGTTTCCCTCTTATAAATGACCGTTGTATTGTCTAGTGATGTTACGTGGGGCTTATTCCGGCTACTGTGTACACGACTCCTTGCAAGGTGAGACCTCCCCCTCGCTCTCTTGTCTATTGCCTTGTTTGGTAGTTATGGCCTGTTGTAGCTTGTGTCCTCACCTTACGATGCCTACCTATCAGTGCTTGCTCAGCAGCTCAGTGGTTGAGTAATGAGCATAGTGGTACTCATGGAAGGACTGGATGATAGATTAACGATATGTTACAGTGGTTTGGTCTTGGTGAGGGTGGCTGAGGGTAGGGGGGGCATAGCCTCATGTCTGTGGGAGGGGGAGAGGGAAAGGGGAAGGAAGGGGGGGGAGATGGAGGAGGAGGGACTGGGAGGAATTAACAGGGAAGGGAGGGGATAGATGGGGAAGGAAGAAGTAAGAGAGAGATAGGATAGGAAGGGGTGGTGGGGTGTGGGGTGGGGGGGGGAGAGATGAGGGTTACGACTGAGTGTGTGAGAGTTGTGAGGGAGGGAGAGTAATTGGATTGTTAAGAGGGCACCGCTGACGCTGCTTAGCCTTGTATTGCTTCCCTCGGAGAGGCATGTATACCTGCCACCCCTCTGCTGGGGGAGGAGGGGCCGGGAGCTGTGGTCCAGGTGTGTGTTGTGAGGAGAGGGTAGAGAGAGGGAGGGGGGGGAGAGGGAGGGAGGGGGAGAGAGGGAGGGAGGGAGGGAGGGAGGGAGGGAGGGAGGGAGGGAGGGAGAGAGGGAGGGAGGGAGAGAGGGAGGGAGGGAGGGAGGGAGAGAGGGAGGGAGGGAGAGAGGGAGAGAGGGGGAGAGGGAGGGAGGGGGAGAGGGAGGGAGAGAGGGAGAGAGGGAGGGGGGGAGAGGGAGGGGGGGGAGAGAGGGAGAGAGGGAGGGAGGGGGAGGGGGAGAGAGGGAGGGAGAGAGGAGGGGGGGGGGGGGGGGTGAAATAGTGAGAGGGTATAATAGGTGAGGGAAATATTGTAATTTGTAATAAATAGGGAGCTTGTGGGACTGAAAATAGAGTTTAAAGCATCATATCTTTTATAACCGTTTTTAATCTACATTTTGTTAATTTTTGTTGTAAATCTATTTTAACAATTTGGATGATATGGGAAGGTATACCATGTCTACCGCTCATGGCTCGGGTATACAGGTCGTGAGTGTAAACTCGTGGTGTAAACTTAGTGTCAGTGTTGCCAAGACAGCATTACCAATGGCAAATATGGAGGCTGAGATGTTCAGTCTTGCATTTGTTTTTTTACAAGAATACCTTTTTTTTACCTTAGCTGGTACATTTGTAAAATGTAGGCCTACAGTGGTACAGCCGGGTAGGCCTACAGTGGCACAGCCGGGTAGGCCTACAGTGGCACAGCCGGGTAGGCCTACAGTGGCACAGCCGGGTAGGCCTACAGTGGCACAGCCGGGTAGGCCTACAGTGGCACAGCCGGGTAGGCCTACAGTGGCACAGCCGGGTAGGCCTACAGTGCCACAGCCGGTTTCTAAAGTTAGAGTGAGAGAACAAGTAGACTCCACGACATATTAAATGTATTATGCATTATATTTTGTATTTAAAATCAAAACCATAAAAAAAGTTTTGCAGTAATCTCATAAATATATATATTTTGTATTTAAAATAAAATATAATACCTGTTATTTAATTTGCATTTTAAACGTAAATGGAGAAGCAAACGAAACACTGAGGGAAAATGTGTGAAGGGATCAAAAGAGCTTCGTTCGTCTCTGGGGTTCATTCTTGCAAAGTTTCTGCCATTTAATTCTAATGCAACTGTAAGAATTGATGAGTACTGAGTGGTTCCGGCATGCCCTTAGCGTCAGCCAGCTGGTATATAAGCAGTACAACCTTTCTATCTACCTACGGGCTCGCCATAGCCCGTGCTACTTGCAACTTTTCGTTCCGAGTAGCTGAATCTAAAAACATCATCATTCGAACAACTTAAACAAATAACAACAACGTTTTAATCCCTCCCCCCCCCCAAAGCCATGCAATTGGGCCTACAGTGTAGTCTTGTCAGACAGATTTTACACGGAATTCAGTGCCATAAACAAGAGGGGGGGGGGTGGTGACGTCACAAGACTGACGTCATCAGTGTTTACAAACGGCCACGTGCCTCTGTGCCAATCCCCACAACAAAGGGAAGGTATAATTATCTGTTGTCTATGACATTTGGTATGGAGGAGAATGGCTTAAAAATAAATAAGAAACTGTGTAGGAGCGCTCGTGCGCGCACTGCCCTGCACCCTTCCCCTCTATATTTCTTCGCTCTCGCTCGCTCTCTCTCACTCTCTCGCTCTCTCTCGCTCTCTCTCTTTCGAGCTCTCTCTCTCTCTCGGTCTCTCTCTCGCTCTCTCTCGCTCTCTCTCACTCTCTCTCTCTCACTCTCTCTCGCTCTCTCTCTCTCTCGGTCTCTCTCTCGCTCTCTCTCTCTCGCTCTCTCTCTCTCGCTCTCTCTCTCTCGCTCTCTCTCTCTCGCTCTCTCTCTCTCGCTCTCTCTCTCTCGCTCTCTCTCTCTCGCTCTCTCTCTCTCGCTCTCTCTCTCTCTCTCTCTCTCTCTCTCTCTCTCTCTCTCTCTCTCTCTCTCTCTCTCACCTGAGAATTTCCAATTTTTGTAATCCAGCAAGATTAAATTATGTTTTCAATTCATATCCAGGTTTATATATTTTCTTGATGTTTATCCCGTAGACTTGTATTTCCCCAACCTTTACACGCATGCATGATGGAGAGTGTGGGGTGTGGGAGTGTCGTAGGCCAGCCGGGCTTGATCCTATTGCTATATTTAGACAAGTATCAGCATGTATTTTAACCTCTTCCCCTTTTCCTGCGATGCTCATGAAGATAAGTGTGAAATAGAGGTTGTCTCTCTCATAGTTAACAGGTTATTCAGTGCTTGGTAATGTTACATTTTCAGAGAGAGAGAGAGAGAGAGAGAGAGAGAGAGAGAGAGAGAGAGAGAGGTACGAGAGGTTCCCGTGGTGTCTACGACTTGCAAGATATGCACGAGGCCATTGCTCACATGCAATGAGCTCGTGTCTGCATGCTTGTGACACCAGGCGTGCCTCACAAGTGTCACCCTTCTCTCCCCCCCCCCCAGTGTCAGCCGTCCCCCCAGGTGTCAGCCGTCCCTCCCCCAGGTGGCATACTGACAGGTTGTCTCTCCCTCGCAGGTGGCCATTAAGATCATTGACAAGTCACAGCTGGACTCTGCTAACCTCCAGAAGGTCCACCGGGAAGTCAAGGTCTTGAAGACTCTCGACCATCCTCACATCATCAAGCTCTACCAGGTGAGTGCTCTGTGGGGGTGTGGCTGGGGCAGTGTGAGGGGGGGGGGTAGGTGGGGGTGTGGCTGGGGCAGTGTGAGGGGGGGGGGGTAGGTGGGGGTGTGGCTGGGGCAGTGTGAGGGGGGGTAGGTGGGGGTGTGGCTGGGGTAGTGTGAGGGGGGGGGGTAGGTGGGGGTGTGGCTGGGGCAGTGTGAGGGGGGGGGGTAGGTGGGGGTGTGGCTGGGGCAGTGTGAGGGGGGGTAGGTGGGGGTGTGGCTGGGGTAGTGTGAGGGGGGGGGGGGTAGGTGGGGGTGTGGCTGGGGCAGTGTGAGGGGGGGGGGTAGGTGGGGGTGTTGCTGGGGCAGTGTGAGGGGGGGGGTAGGTGGGGGTGTGGCTGGGGCAGTGTGAGGGGGGGTAGGTGGGGGTGTGGCTGGGGTAGTGTGAGGGGGGGGGGGTAGGTGGGGGTGTGGCTGGGGCAGTGTGAAGGGTAGGGGGGATGTAGTCTCCTGTGTCTGGATGCGGCTGTGACAGGAGAAGGCCCAACGTGGGTAGGCGGATTTAGCTGGGGCAGGAGAGTCGGGAATGGGTAAGTAAGGGTGTGGCTGGGACGAGTGGGTGTGAGATGGGTGTGAGTGTGTGTAGCAGCGCGGGTGTGGCGTGGCTTGTAAGAACTACTATTACCGCAATCAACGCAGAGAGGTACTGTTCATTTCGCTAAACTCCAACGCGACTATGGCTTAGGATATGGCAATGTAAAGACACACAAACCAGGTAACCCACTACGCCCAATAGTCAGCCAAACTCCAACCTATCACCTGGCAAAAAGACTTAACGAACTCCTAACTCGATACATTCCAAGCAACTATAGTCTACAATCATCAGCAGATTTCCTAGAACTATTCAAGACTATACAGCCCGATGGAATCATTGCTTCCCTGGACGTCGAATCCCTATTTACCAACGTCCCAGTCGACACCACCATAGAAATGATACTGGACAGAGTATACAGTGACGAGAGCACCCCCAAATTAGACATACCCAAGCCATACTTGAAGAGTCTTCTCGAGGCATGTACAAAGGAACCTCTTTTCATCAGTCCGCAAGGAGACATATATATCTACTATATCTACAAATAGACGGAGTAGCAATAGGCTTCCCCCCAGGAGTGTTATTTACAAATCTTTACATGGGAACCATCGAAGAAAGAGTCTTCAGTAGTAAGCAAAAACAATTGTACACTGTCGTTATGTAGATGACATATTCGTCGTAAAAGACTCAGATGAACTAATTGATCTAAAAAGCCATCTAGAGAGAGTCAGTACTCCGATTTACACATGAAAATAGTGAAAATAACAGTCTGCCATTCTTGGATGTACTAATAACCAAAACAGGAACCTCTTTAAGCACCAACGTATATACCAAGCCCACTAACATGGGATTATGCCAGAACGGTAAGAGTGAGTGCCCCCAAAGATACAAAGCCAGTGTTCTCAGCGCTTATATTCATCGAGCCCTTACCCACTGCTCTGAATGGAACAACGTGAGTAGGGAATTTGAAAGAATAACTCAGGTCTTGGTGAACAGTGAATATAACAACACGGAAATAAACACCGCTATAAGACGACACCTCGACCGATGGTACAATCCTGAACCAAGAACAGAAACCACAATACCTCCAATAAAATTATATTACAAATCAACCATGCACAGTGAACATTAAAAAGGAGAACGAATAATGAAAGAAATAATCCGTAAAGGAGTAAAAAAAACACAACTCCTAACCAAAACGTAGACCAGATCATATTCTATAAAAAAAAAAAAAAATACCGACCTCATCATTAAAAACAGCCCGAAGCCGACGGAGAACCCTTTACAGCAGTCAAGCGTAGTATATATATAATATATTTATATATAATATACACCTTTATTAATTGTATTTATTTATATATACAAGAGTTCTTACATTCTTGTACAGCCACTAGCATGCATAGCATCAAACCCGGACCCTTGGGACTACAAACCACGAGCGCTGTCCACTCAGCCGTCAGGGCCCCCACGAAGGATGTAGCCTTCAAATCTAAGTACATAGGTATGACGTCGACCAAGCTGACGAGGCGTTTGACCTGTCATCTTCAATCCGGTGCCCCAAATAATCACACGAGACAAGTCCATGACATCACCCTAACAAGAGAAATGTTGAATAAAAACACTTGTATAATAGACAAAATCCAAGTTGTAAGAAGATTACAAATTATTGAAAAAATACACACAAAAAATAAACCCACCTAACTACCCAAATTACAGAACTACTCACTCTACCCACCATGAGAGTATGAACAAGACCGGAACATGAAGATGCCAACATAGAAGACACTGCCCAACATGCCACTACACCTGATTAATCTTTGTATGTGCTTTGTACCTCTTTATTTTTTATTTTGTTCATCCCTATTTACGTCCCCTATCCGTCCCCCCCATTTATGCCCTTTTCTTCCTTTACGATGTACTCCTCACTTTGTATTATTTACCTGACCTCTGTAATGAAGGTGAGGTACATAACCTAACCTTCATTCTCACTTGAGAATGAACCATGTAGGCTCGAAACGTCCTGTAAATTTATAATAAGTATAATACATTCTACAGTTATTTATTTTAGTTTACCTCGAACGAAGATGACTTTTGGAGAAATCCTCTTCCAGTTACATCAAGATGCAAGAGCACTAGTCAGAGGGATAGAAGCCCTAAACAAGAAAATAATCAATACAGAATATGCAGTCATACTCAGTGAAACATTTATAAATAAAAACCTACTGTCAGTATACACCAATATATATATATATATATATATATATATGTCGTACCTAGTAGCCAGAACTCACTTCTGAGCCTACTATGCAAGGCCCGATTTGCCTAATAAGCCAAGTTTTCATGAATTAATTGCTTTTCGACTACCTAACCAACCTAACCTAACCTAACTTTTTCGGCTACCTAACCTAACCTAACCTATAAAGATAGGTTAGGTTAGGTTAGGTAGGGTTGGTTAGGTTCGGTCATATATCTATGTTAATTTTAACTCCAATAAAAAAAATTGACCTCTTACATAATGAAATGGGTAGCTTTATCATTTCATAAGAAAAAAATTAGAGAAAATATATTAATTCATGAAAACTTGGCTTATTAGGCAAATCGGGCCTTGCACTGTAGGCTGAAAAGTGAGTTCTGGCTACTAGGTACGACATATATATATATATATATATATATATATATATATATATATATATATATATATATATATATATATATATATATATATATATATATATATATATAATTTTTCCTTTCGTGCCTATTAAAATTATCATTTTATTTGTTTATTACTGCAATGTACCTGTGAATGAATAATTCATTAGCGAGGAGTTGAAACATTATTGCATAACGAGCCTGTGTGTCTGTCTGTCTGCAGGTGATGGAGTCCAAGAACATGATCTACCTTGTGTCCGAGTACGCCAGCAACGGGGAGATGTTTGGTGAGTCTCCTGTCTGTCTGTCTGTCATACTATCACTATCACCATTTATCTTCACCATCACTCTTCATTAAGATGACCCCAGTCCCCCCGTAAACCAGCCCCCCCACTCCCCAGCTCCCCCGTAAACCAGCCCCCCACTCCCCAGCTCCCCCGTAAACCAGCCCCCCCACTCCCCAGCTCCCCCGTAAACCAGCCCCCCACTCCCCAGCTCCCCCGTAAACCAGCCCCCCCACTCCCCAGCTCCCCCGTAAACCAGCCCCCCCACTCCCCAGCTCCCCCGTAAACCAGCCCCCCACTCCCCAGCTCCCCCGTAAACCAGCCCCCCCACTCCCCAGCTCCCCCGTAAACCAGCCCCCCACTCCCCAGCTCCCCCGTAAACCAGCCCCCCACTCCCCAGCTCCCCCGTAAACCAGCCCCCCCACTCCCCAGCTCCCCCGTAAACCAGCCCCCCACTCCCCAGCTCCCCCGTAAACCAGCCCCCCACTCCCCAGCTCCCCCGTAAACCAGCCCCCCACTCCCCAGCTCCCCCGTAAACCAGCCCTCGACCACCGGAATAGGTAAGGCTAAATGTCAACAATACCAAATCATGGGCAGTATACTGTAATATGTTGGGGGATAGGTCGCCTATCTATAGGAGTTGCTATTGGAGGGGCGCCCTCCCAGCGACGCGCGCCCCCACGTGCACGATTTCTTCACCTTGATTGGTCTTAAGCAGGTTCCCCCCTTTTGTTCGACCCATATTTGATCTTCCACTTCCCTTCCCTGTTTTTCTCCACTTCCGCCTCTTTCTCTCTCATCCTCTGCATCTCCATTTACCGATTCCATTGTCTTGTCTTTCACCCTCCTCCTTCCTCTGCCTCCTCTTCCTCCTCCTCCTCTTGCTCCTCTTCCTTCTCCTCTTCCTCCTCCTCTTCCTCCTCCTCTGCTGCTGGAAGAGGTATACCTAAATATTTATCTTCAATTGTCCCGCCAAAAATCCTGTGACGCGCGACAGTGTAGCCAGATCCAGCACAAACTCTGCACATCACTTCATCATACAGTCACTCGTAGAATTAACAGGAAAGCGCACGGTGTGTATTTGTATGTGTGTGTGTGTGTGTGTGTGTGTGTGTGTGTGTGTGTGTGTGTGTGTGTATGTGTGTAGATATACATCTTTCTCTGAGCGCCAGCCGTGTATAGCTGGTGACTAATGCCACAGGAGGCAAGAAATAGCTCGGGTGGCAACACCGCCGAGCTGCCAGCGGCACGATAACATGCCCTATAAATAAGATAAACGTGACAGCGATTTCCTCCTCCGTCGTCGATTATTGATTATACATATGTATAAATGTTGTACCTGTAAAATGCTGTTTAGGCCAAGTTGCCTAAAAAGCCGAATTTTCATGAAATGATATATTTTTCCAATATTGTTTTTCCTTGTGGAATGAGAAATTTGACCAAACCAATCATAACTTTAGTCAGTAATTCACGTTGCTACTATAATGCATTATTGGTAAAAAAAGAACAAATCTGTAATGAATTATTTAAAAATAACGAAAATCGTTCTGCCTGTTAGGCACGTCGGACCATGCATACTAGGCCAAGAAGTGCGGTTGGCCTAATTATATAATATATATATATGTCGTACCTAGTAGCCAGAACTCACTTTTCAGCCTACAATGCAAGGCCCGATTTGCCTAATAAGCCAAGTTTTCATGAATAAATATATTTTCTCTAATATTTTTCTTATGAAATGATAAAGCAACCCATTTCATTATGTAAGAGGTCAATTTTTTTTATTGGAGTTAAAATTAACGTAGATATATGACCGAACCTAACCAACCCTACCTAACCTAACCTAACATAACCTATCTTTATAGGTTAGGTTAGGTAGCCGAAAAAGTTAGGTTAGGTTAGGTTAGGTAGGTTAGGTAGTCGAAAAGCAATTAATTCATGAAAACTTGGCTTATTAGGCAAAACGGGCCTTGCATAGTAGGCTGAGAAGTACGTTCTGGCTACTAGGTACGACATATATATATGTCGTACCTAGTAGCCAGAACTCACTTCTCAGCCTACTATGCAAGGCCCGATTTGCCTAATAAGCCAAGTTTTCATGAATTAATGTTTTTTCGTCTACCTAACCTACCTAACCTAACCTAACCTAGCTTTTTTTGGCTACCTAACCTAACCTTACCTATAAAGATAGGTTAGGTTAGGTTAGGTAGGGTTGGTTAGGTTCGGTCATATATCTACGTTAATTTTAACTCCAATAAAAAAAAATTGACCTCATACATAGTGAAAAGGGCAGCTTTATCATTTCATAAGAAAAATATTATAGAAAATATATTAATTCAGGAAAACTTGGTTTATTAGGCAAATCGGGCCTTGCATAGTAGGCTTAGAAGTGAGTTCTGGCTACTAGGTACGACATATATATATATATATATATATATATATATATATATATATATATATATATATATATATATATATATATATATATACATATATATATATATGAATGAAAACTCACACCCCAGAAGTGACTCGAACCCATACTCCCAGAAGCAACGCAACTGGTAACTACAGGGCGCCTTAATCCGCTTGACCATCACGGCCGTCAAAAGGAAGTGATAGCCGAGGCTATTTGAGCCACTTCCCCGACGGCAACTCGGATGGTAATCTTGGGCATAGCATTTCACCAAATCACCTCATTCTTTGGGGCACACGTGAGGAACACAAATGCGAACAAGCCTGAATGGTCCCCAGGACCATTCCTGGGGACCACATTTTGTTCTGTCTTGTGTTAATGCCACATCACCCCTTCCACCTCACTCAAATGTAGATATAAAATCGGAGATGCGTAAGTTCTATTCAGTTGTGTATTTGTGAACTAAAGTCTTTGAAAATGTAATAAGTTTTACGAAACGCGCTCGTGTCGCGTCAGACTAGAAATAAAAATGAATTTTGGAGAATTGATTTTTGATTTACCTCCAACAGTGAAGCGAAATGTACGAAAGATTGAGAAAATTCGTGTTAGAATTATTAATCTTACTTTTTCGGTCATATTTAATAATATATGTCTACAGGAAAGACTGCTACCAAAATATACTAATATATATATATATATATATATATATATATATATATATATATATATATATGTCGTACCTAGTAGCCAGAATGCAGTTTTCGGCCTACTATGCAAGGCCCGATTTGACTAATAAGCCAAGTTTTCCTGAATTAATATATTTTCTCTAATTTTTTCCTTATGAAATGATAAAGCTACCCATTTCATTATGTATGAGGTCAATTTTTTTTTATTGGAGTTAAAATTAACGTAGATATATGACCGAACCTAACCAACCCTACCTAACCTAACCTAACTTATCTTTATAGGTTAGGTTAGGTTAGGTAGCCAAAAAAGTTAGGTTAGGTTAGGTTAGGTAGGTTAGGTAGTCGAAAAACAATTAATTCATGAAAACTTGGCTTATTAGGCAAATTGGGCCTTGCATAGTAGGCTGAGAAGTGCGTTCTGGCTATTAGGTACGACATATATATATATATATATATATATATAGTACCTAGTAGCCAGAACTCACTTCTCAGCCTACTATGCAAGGCCCGATTTGCCTAATAAGCCTAGTTTTCATGAATTAATGTTTTTTCGACTACCTAACCTACCTAACCTAACCTAACGTTTTCGGCTACCTAACCTAACCTAACCTATAAAGATAGGTTAGGTTAGGTTAGGTAGTGTTGGTTAGGTTCGGTCATATATCTACGTTAATTTTAACTCCAATAAAAAAAATTGACCTCATACATAATGAAATGGCTAGATTTATCATTTCATAAGAAAAAAATTAGAGAAAATATATTAATTCAGTAAAACTTGGCTTATTAGGAAAATCGGGCCTTGCATAGTAGGCTGAGAAGTGAGTTCTGGCTACTAGGTACGACATATATATATATATATATATATATACATGTCGTACCTAGTAGCCAGAACGCACTTCTCAGCCTACTATGCAAGGCCCGATTTGCCTAATAAGCCAAGTTTTCATGAATTAAAATTTTTTCGACTACCTAACCTACCTAACCTAACCTATAAAGATTGGTTAGGTTAGGTTAGGTAGGGTTGGTTAGGTTCGGTCATATATCTACGTTAATTTTAACTCCAATAAAAAAAATTGACCTCATACATAATGAAATGGGTAGCTTTATCATTTCATAAGAAAAAAATTATAGAAAATATATTAATTCAGTAAAACTTGGCTTATTAGGCAAATCGGGCCTTGCATAGTAGGCTGAGAAGTGCGTTCTGGCTACTAGGTACGATATATATATATATATATATATATATATATATATATATATATATATATATATAAATATATATAAATATATATATATATATATATATATATATATGTCGTACCTAGTAGCCAGAACTCACTTCTCAGCCTACTATGCAAGGCCCGATTTGCCTAATAAGCCAAGTTTTCCTGAATTATTATATTTTCTCTAATTTTTTTTTCTTATGAAATGATAAAGCTACCCATTTCATTATGTATGAGGTCAATTTTTTTTATTGGAGTTAAAATTAACGTAGATATATGACCGAACCTAACCAACCCTACTTAACCTAACCTATCTTTGTAGGTGAGGTTAGGTTAGGTAGCCGAAAAAGTTAGGTTAGGTTAGGTAGTCGAAAAACAATTAATTCATGAAAACTTGGCCTATAAGGCAAATTGGGCCTTGCATAGTAGGCATAGAAGTGCATTCTGGCTACTAGGTACGACATTATAATATATATATATATATATATATATATATATATATATATATATATATATATATATATAACTGAAAACACACACCCCAGAAATGACTGAGAAATGAAAGTGAGTTTTCAGTTGTATATAGTCCTGGGGACCATTCAGGCTTGTTTGCATATATATATATATAATATAAAATATTCTCACATATACACATCCTTAAAGACAGGGCAAGGCAGATGCCGTAATGGGCACAGTTTCTTTCACCCCTGATGCCTCTGTTCACCTAGCAGTAAATAGGTACCTGGGAGTTAGACAGCTGCTGCGGACTGTCTAACACACACATCCTGGGGGATGTGTGTGTTAAAAATATGTGTAGTAGACACAGTAGAGGAAAAATATGGTTAGAAAGGCGGGGTCCAAGAGCTAATAGCTTGATTGTGCAGGCACAAATAGTAAATACAGGATAGACATGATCTTTCTCTCTCTCTCTCTCTCTCTCTCTCTCTCTCTCTCTCTCTCTCTCTCTCTCTCTCTCTCACTCTCTTGACAATTGATTTTTTGTATTTCATATATCCGTAAATACACACACATATAAATATCCCTTTTCCATTTTTCCTTCCTCTCTTTCCCCCATCCTAATCTTCCCTTTCTTCATGTCCCATGTGTGTCGGGTGAGGCATGCACCTCCCCAGGTGAGGGGGGTGGGGGGGGCACCAACAACGTGGCTGTAGCCTCACCTGTCATCAGTATTGCTGCTCGCCTCACCACGCTCCTCACTTGGGCAGGAAGGCAGAGTGATTACTTTTAGTTGAGTTCATTTATTTTGCACCCCATGCCCATCCTGTGAGTGGTAGTGGACCCCAAGCCCATCCTGTGAGTGGTAGTGGACCCCATGCCCATCCTGTGAGTGGTGGTGGACCCCATGCCCATCCTGTGAGTGGTGGTGGACCCCATGCCCATCCTGTGAGTGGTAGTGGACCCCAAGCCCGTCCTGTGAGTGGTAGTGGACCCCAAGCCCGTCCTGTGAGTGGTAGTGGACCCCATGCCCATCCTGTGAGTGGTAGTGGACCCCAAGCCCGTCCTGTGAGTGGTAGTGGACCCCATGCCCGTCCTGTGAGTGGTAGTGGACCCCAAGCCCGCCTTGTGAGTGGTAGGGGACCCCATGCCCATCCTGTGAGTGGTAGTGGACCCCAAGCCCGTCCTGTGAGTGGTAGTGGACCCCATGCCCATCCTGTGAGTGGTAGTGGACCCCAAGCCCGCCCTGTGAGTGGTAGTGGACCCCATGCCCATCCTGTGAGTGGTAGTGGACCCCATGCCCATCCTGTGAGTGGTAGTGGACCCCAAGCCCGCCCTGTGAGTGGTAGTGGACCCCATGCCCATCCTGTGAGTGGTAGTGGACCCCAAGCCCGTCCTGTGAGTGGTAGTGGACCCCATGCCCTTCCTGTGAGTGGTAGTGGACCCCAAGCCCGCCCTGTGAGTGGTAGTGGACCCCAAGCCCGCCCTGTGAGTGGTAGTGGACCCCATGCCCATCCTGTGAGTGGTAGTGGACCCCATGCCCATCCTGTGAGTGGTAGTGGACCCCATACCCATCCTGTGAGTGGTAGTGGACCCCAAGCCCGTCCTGTGAGTGGTAGTGGACCCCATGCCCATCCTGTGAGTGGTCCAACTCACAGCGAGTCCTTTGGTCTAACAAAAGTCGTGAACAATTTCTGTAATATTTCGCCGTCCATGTATTTAAAGGCAATTATGAAATTAGAAAGTGTAGCATAGGCTTCTCTCACGCTGTTCTTTATTTGGTCCTCAGGTGATAGTTTTCTATCACCACCCTTAGATCTCTTTCTTTAACAGAATTCTTTAAAGATTTCTCACATGATTTATAGGTTGTGTGGGGGATCTGTTCTCTTATTCCACATTCCATAACTTGACATTTATTCACATTAAATTATATTTGCCAAGTAGTGCTCCATACACTTATTTTGTCCAGGTCTTCTTGAAGGGCATGACAATCATCTAAGTTTCTTATCTTGTGTGAATAAGTGTGTGTATGTGGCCATCTAATTTTACTCGTCTAATTGTGCCTGCGTGAGTTGAGCTTCGGCTCTTTGATCCCGCCTCTCAACTGTCAATCAACCGGTGTGTATCATATTTATAATTGAAACTGTATGGAGTCTGCTTCCACCACATTGGTGCCTTGTGCTTTCATTTGTTAACTACTCTGAATAAAAAAAAATTATTTCTAATGTCTCTGACTCATTTGGGTACTCGGTTTCCATCTGGTTCCCCTTGTGCATGTACCACCTATTTTAAACAATCTGCCTTTATCTATCATATCATTTCCTCAGAGAATCTTATATGTGGTGATCATGTCTCCCCTAACTCTTCTGTCTTCCAGCGTTGTGAGATTGACTTCCCGTAACCTCTAATCCATAGCTCATGCCCCTCAGCTCAGGTACTAGTCTGGTGGCATACCTTTGAACACACCTTTTATATATATATATATATATATATATATATATATATATATAATATATATATATATATATATCACACACATTCGACCGTAGGAGAGGTTATCTAGCGGTGACTGGCAACCGAGAGTGACGTCAGTGATGACGTCAGAGGCGGGCCAAGATAGCAGGCCGGCCGCTCAGCAGGCGACGTTTAAATATGCATCATGTTATTCTCCTGCCTTACGGTGTTCACCAACCGACGCTGCTCCTCCCTCCCCTGCTTCTCCCTCCCCTGCTTCACCCTCTGCTTCCGCTGCTGGTGCCTACGAGGCCTACTCTCGGGTTGTGGTGAGGGGAGAGTAGCGCTGAGGGGACTCTACGCCGAGGGGAGGTTATTGACACTTTCCCGCCGAGTTTCAAAATTAAAGGCTGCTAACGGTTTAGGGGAGCGAGTCCTGCCTTTACCGCCTCGTGGAGCCCTACCAGTCACGGTAACAACGGAGGGAACACCAACACGAGCACACACACACACACAATGGGGTCTGGTAGCTGAGTGGACAGCACGCTTGATACGTAGTCCTGTGGTCCGGGGTTCGATTCCCAGCGCCGGTGAGAAACAGATGAGCAAAGTTTTTTTCACCATGATGTCCCCCTGTTACCTAGCAGTAAAAAGGTACCTGGGAATTAGACAGCTCCTATGGGCTGCTTCGTGTGTGTGTGTGTGTGTGTGTACTCACCTAGTTGTACTCACCTAGTTGTGTTTGCGGGGGTTGAGCTCTGGCTCTTTGGTCCCGCCTCTCAACCGTCAATCAACAGGTGTACAGATTCATGAGCCTATCGGGCTCTGTCATATCTACACTTGAAACTGTGTATGGAGTCAGCCTCCACCACATCACTTCCTAATGCATTCCATTTGTCAACCACTCTGACACTAAAAAAGTTCTTTCTAATATCTCTGTGGCTCATTTGGGCACTCAGTTTCCACCTGTGTCCCCTTGTGCGTGTTCTCCTTGTGTTAAATAGACTGTCTTTATCTACCCTATCAATCCCCTTCAGAATCTTGAATGTGGTGATCATGTCCCCCCTAACTCTTCTGTCTTCCAGCGAAGTGAGGTTTAATTCCCGTAGTCTCTCCTCGTAGCTCATACCTCTTAGCTCGGGTACTAGTCTGGTGGCAAACCTTTGAACCTTTTCCAGTGTGTGTGTGTGTGTGTGTGTGTGTGTGTGTGTGTGTGTGTGTGTGTGTGTGTGTGTGTGTGTGTGTGTGTGTAAAAAAAGACTTGGTAACAGTTCATTGATTGACAGTTGAGAGGCGGGCCGAAAGAGCAGAGCTCAACCCCCGCAAGCACAATTCGGTGAATATACACACACACAAGTTACAGTACTGCGTTTTAGGCCTAAACTCCCAAAACAACTTTAACATTTCCAGTTATTGATCCCCAACCACTTGGGCTGCATGGTATAGAGCGACGATCTGGCTTCATGCAGGTCGGCGTTCAATCCCCCGACCGTCCCAAAGTGGTTGGGCACCATTCCTTTCCCCCGTCCCATCCCAAATCCTTGTCCTGACCCCTTCCAAGTGCTATATAATCGTAATGGCTTGGCGCTTTTCCCCCTTCAGGTTATTGATTTCCCATTCTCTGGGACAGAAAGCCTGTTAATCAGCCTGGTCGTTTTTTTCCTTCAGCCGGAGACTGACAATCCCACAAGATGCATCCCACAACAGTAGACTATTTCCCAGGTACCTATTTACTGTTAGGTGAACAGAGGTATCAGGCGAAAGGAAATTTATCGTAGCGTCTCACTTTGCCCAAAAATCGCATGTGGGAACCACTGAGATGTGAGCCGACAGCGCCGACCACTGCGCTATTAGGGATCTGTCACAATTATTGAATTGTCATTTACAGGAGGTTATTGACACGATCAGGCGGTTTAAACTGCTGGGTGGCTATTGACACTACCAGGAGATGGTTGACACTACCAGGTGGGTAATGACACTTCCTGGAGGTTGACACATCCTGCCTACCTACAACTACCTGGTTGTTGACCTACCAGGATTCTATTGACACTACCAGGATGTTATTGATCCTACCAGATGGATATCGACACTTGCAAGAAGTTATTGACACTAACAGCAAGTTAATATAATTCGTTATCAACACCATCAAAATGGTATTGATCCCACGAAGACCCCATTAATACCAGCCAAGATGTTCTCAACGATATGATGAGGCTGCTAAGATCATGAATGATATTTTTCACACTCAAAAGTCATAGGAATTTTGTTGGCACAGGTGACAGCTTTTGCGGCTGGGGATCACATGACACGCTCACAACAGTCTGTGCCAAAAAATATGTTAATGTATTTTGAGGAAAAAAATTAATATAATGGCATGAAGACCTGATTAGGAAAAAGATTAAAGTAGGCTGAGGTAGAACCACATCAACTCGCATGAGGCTTCGCCGGGGAAAATTGTATTCGTGAATCGAGTTTATTATTAGTATTTTAATTGGGTGTGAACTTTTAGGTCATTCGTATTGGGGAAAGGTATGGTGAAGCTTGAGCCAACTTTGTGGTAGTGGGGTCTGGTGACATTATTTTACACGCTTCTATTCTCTTGGGAGAACATGTTTTAAATGTAGGCTGGTTGTGGCTGTCGATTCTCTCGTCCACCACCACCCTTCACTCTCTCTCACTCTCACTCACTCTCACAGGTTACCATCCCGTATGGTTGAAATACAAGAACCGCCCTGCCCTCCCCCAGGGCTCACAGCTAGGAAGTAGAGCTGACAGCACCATAGCGTCTCAGGCCCTCAGCTGACGCCGGTCACTTCTCAACCTCACCAAAAAAAATCATTTCTTGTTTGCAAATGTTTGTCCCTATGTTTGAGCTTCCTCTGTCAGTTCCTTTTCTTCCTGTCTCTTCGTTTACCATTTCTCTTACGGGCGTGGTATTTGCAGAATATATCATGATTACCTATGACTAGGCTCCGATGTGTAAACAAATAATAGCCTAAAGCCGCAGCGTTTCTGAAATTGAAAAGGAGAGAGATGAAGGGAGGGACTTTAGTAATAAAGAGGAAGGGAATGAGGAGTGAGAAGAAAAGGGGGTATATGAGTAGAAGAGGAGGAGGGAAGGCTTTGAGGCCCAGCTATATATAAGGCGGCTAATCTGGGCAGGATATTTTGGACGTCTGGGTTTTGAGTGGTGACGCAGGAGGGGGGGGGGGGAGGTGTCAATATTGTCCATGCTACTATGTATCCCCCCCCCCTTCCCTCCCTCCCTCCCAGCATCACCTATTGACGTGCAACATAAGGGCTAAAAAATCATTAGTGTCCATAATACTAAATAACATCATTTAATTGATGTCATCAAGCCTAGCATATAGGGAGATCATCTAGTATATCCCCATCTGACAGGATGGTTAGTTGCCCCGTGGAATTAAAGATTAGACATGGGAGGAGAGTCCCGTGTACTAGCCTGCACTAGCAAACTTTGTGTAGAGTATCAGAATATCTTCCAAATATCCGTTACCTGTCATAGGGAACGATATCCCAGCCTAATTCTAGTAATTATAATGCCTTACTTTCAAGTGAATTCGCTGTCCATATAGCGCATATAAAGCACTAATATATATATATATATATATATATATATATATATATATATATATATATATATATATATATATATATATATATATATAAAATATATGTTTGTGTACTCACCTAGTTGTGTCTGCAGGATCGAGCATTGACTCTTGGATCCCGCCTTTCGAGCATCGGTTGTTTACAGCAATGACTCCTGTCCCATATCCCTATCATACCTGGTTTTAAAATTATGAATAGTATTTGCTTCCACAACCTGTTCCTGAAGTGCATTCCATTTTCCCACTACTCTCACGCTAAAAGAAAACTTCCTAACATCTCTGTGACTCATCTGAGTTTCAAGCTTCCATCCATGTCCCCTCGTTCTGTTACTATTCCGTGTGAACATTTCGTCTATGTCCACTCTGTCAATCCCTCTGAGTATCTTATACGTTCCTATCATGTCCCCCCTCTCCCTTCTTCTTTCTAGTGTCGTAAGGTACAGTTCCCTCAGGCGCTCCTCATACCCCATCCCTCGTAGCTCTGGGACGAGTCTCGTTGCAAACCTCGGTGTGTGTGTGTGTGTGTGTGTGTGTGTGTGTGTGTGTGTGTGTGTGTGTGTGTGTGTCCAGGCACATGAGAGATTCTCAAACTGTAACAACTGACTGAACAACAACGGAAACACCTGAGAATCAAGAGGAGAAGTAACATCTGTCCAACAAGTGAACAGCAGCAACACCTATTGTTCAGTTGTTATTGTCACTTATTGGTAGTTGTTGTTGGTCTGGTGCTCACCTAGTTGTACTCACCTGGTGGTGAAGGCGAGATGCTGATGGTCAGAGGTTACTGGCGGAGAATGTAGCTATTATATATTCCTAGTCAAGCTAGTAGCGAGGCCCCCAACATGTGTCATTACCGCCACCTGGAACTCTTTAGCAATTAAACCAATCTGAGGCACTATTGAAGGTCACACAGCTTTATCTAATCAACCTCACAATACGAAACTAGAGGCTTCTTGTGTGTGTTCAGATAAGGAGGGAGGGAGAGAGAGAGAGAGAGATGGAGGGGGAGAGGAAGAGAGATGGAGATGGTCAGGGTCACGTGCTGTTACTAGCAAGAGTGGGCATTAAATAGCATAGTTCCCCCCCCCCCCTGCTCTTCCATCCCACCGGCCGCCCTGGCAGCCAGGTATTGTACGACAACTTCTCCGTTTCCCCTGGCAACGTTTCTAAATTGATCGCGTACTAATAGTGGCGCTAGATGCATCTTTAGCCGCATTGTTTTACCAGTGTTGGTGGCACTTTTATTGTCAATAGTGATTATGGTTGACACTTGTTCAGTAAAAAATGGCACGGTCACACGCATGCGTGTTAGGGGCCTGACGGCTGAGTGGACAGCGCTCGGGATTCGTAGTCCTAGGCTCCGGGGAGTCGACCCCCGGCGGAGGCAGAAACAAATGGGCAGATTTTCTATCAACCTAATGCACCTGTTCACCTAGCATTAAATAGGTACTTGGGAGTTAGACAGCTGCTACGGGCTGCTTCTTGAGGATATATGTGTGTGTTAGAAATATATGAGTAGACATAGTGGAAGAAAAATAAATTAGTTAGAAAGGCAGGGTCCAAGAGCTAATAGCTCGATTCTGCAGGCACATGAAATTGTAAACACATACACACAGTGTCCGTGTGATTGACAGGTGAGAGGCGGGACCAAAGAGCCAGAGCTCAACTCCCGGAAGCACAAATAGGGGAGTACATGTTTACATAAATAGGTAAGAGTAACAATAGAGGAACAAGAATCACACTGGGGGGGGGGGTTAAACACGCTGAGGTTCATACCAAAATTGTTGAGATAGGTCTGACCTTGGCTGGCCGTCGGCGCCGCCGCGATATCCAGCTTAAAGGAAAAAAGTGGTTTTGGGGGGCACCTGTTGACCTTCCTCAACCCGTCTTGACCTTGTGATCACTCGGGCTCGAATCCTCGGACATAAGGTCCATACACCATGGATAACATGCGGGACTCTGACACTTATTGTGAACCCTGCAAGTACTCCTGATATAATTTGTTATATAACATGGGAGTTTATAATCAATTATATAATATGGGAGGCATAATCTATGTTGAGATTGATGACCAGATGCTTATGGCTAGAACTGCATAGCTTGCCATAGTAATTTTGTTTTATTGGGCGTGTCATAGACGTTGTGGGGGAGGGGGTGTCGAACCCATGCCCCCCTCATTAAGTAGGATTGGCTCCTATTGCGACAACCAACGACTCGTTATGAAATCTAAAATGGGGATCTGGTTTCCATGGAGTTTGTCAACAGATTTTCCAGCTGTTCATCTCACACTACATAACCACTAAGCACCATATGTACGTATGTCTTAAATTACTGTCATAAAGGTTCTTACAGTAACTTTGTAAGTACATCAAGTACTATAGTGTCGTAATGCCTTCGTGGTTTGTTCTGATAATTAGAATTAGAACACCAGGAAGGTGTTCTTGAGAAGTTATTAAGGATGTTGATATAGTTCACCTGTGGCCCGACACAGGGAAGGCAAAACGTTTTTACTCTTAATTGTTGAGTCAATCACCTTGCCGGCTCAGCTGGAGAACTGACCAATCGGAAAAGTTTGTCCTGAGACGGGTGATGTGGTGGCAGCCTCCACGTGCACGGACACGTTGTGGCAGCCTCCACGTGCACGGACACGTTGTGGCAGCCTCCACGTGCATGGACACGTTGTGGCAGCCTCCACGTGCACGGACACGTCGTGGCAGCCTCCACGTGCACGGACACGTCGTGGCAGCCTCCACGTGCACGGACACGTCGTGGCAGCCTCCACGTGCACGGACACGTCGTGGCAGCCTCCACGTGCACGGACACGTCGTGGCAGCCTCCACGTGCACGGACACGTCGTGGCAGCCTCCACGTGCACGGACACGTCGTGGCAGCCTCCACGTGCACGGACACGTCGTGGCAGCCTCCACGTGCACGGACACGTCGTGGCAGCCTCCACGTGCACGGACACGTCGTGGCAGCCTCCACGTGCACGGACACGTCGTGGCAGCCTCCACGTGCACGGACACGTCGTGGCAGCCTCCACGTGCACGGACACGTCGTGGCAGCCTCCACGTGCACGGACACGTCGTGGCAGCCTCCACGTGCACGGACACGTCGTGGCAGCCTCCACGTGCACGGACACGTCGTGGCAGCCTCCACGTGCACGGACACGTCGTGGCAGCCTCCACGTGCACGGACACGTCGTGGCAGCCTCCACGTGCACGGACACGTCGTGGCAGCCTCCACGTGCACGGACTCGGGCAGTGATAGTGATATCTTGGCTCACACGTAGTGAAGTGTGATAACGTTAATGTTTATATATATCCCTGTGCTTCAGAAGGCATTTAAAACGTGAACCATTATTAAAGAATCTCCGTTGATTACAGGAGTTATCTTATAAGGTTATCTCGTAAGGTTATCTTGTAAGAACACGGGCAAGACTCGCGAGGGGGGGGGGATGATAGCCTCATCTGCCTGCTATTTTTCACCCCCTATTTCCTCTTTCGGCCCGCCTCTCATCAATCAACTGTTTCTATTTTTTTTTACCCCCCCCCCCCCACACACACACAGGAAGCAGCCCGTAGCAGCTGTCTAACTCCCAGGTACCTATTTACTGCTAGGTGAACAGGCGTATTAGATGAAAGAAACTATGTATTTGTTTCTGCCTCGGCAGGGAATCGAACCCGGGGCCCTCAGGACTACCGCCCCTGAGCACAGTTTTCTCGGCCGCGAGGCCCTGTGTAATTACCTAAGTGTAGTTACAGGATGAGAGCTACGCTCGTGGTGTCCCGTCTTCCCAAAACTCTTTGTCGTATAACGCTTTGAAACTACTGACGGTCTTGGCCTCCACCACCTTCTCACTTAACTTGTTCCAACCGTCTACCACTCGTGTGTGTGTGTGTGTGTGTGTGTGTGTGTGTGTGTGTGTGTGTGTGTGTTATCTCAAGGAGAGCTAATCAACAATTTAGGATTCGTATCTTCGAATCCTAAATCCTCAAGGTCTTCCTCAAGAGATGCAGCAGATGACAGCCAGATACTTGAAGTATACCTAGAGTATTCCTGGAGTATACGTAGAGTATACCTGGAGTACCCCTAAAGTATATCTATGTGTATAAATCGAATGTGATGTGTAAAATCGAAAATTAACAGCAATAAATTCAGTAATATCTGCAATGACCATAATAGCAGATCTGAAACCGTTAAAATTCGGTAAACAATTTTTTTGTACAACTGCAACAAAAAACTGTTTGCAAAAGAACGTACGTGTGTGCGTGCGTGCGTGCGTGCGTGCGTGCGTGTGTGTGCGTGCAGGTGCGCACACAGGCATGTTCACATTCATGTATGTGACTCCAGTAGTGTGAATGTCACCCACTCACCGTCAGTGACTGTGACTTGGAACACGAGAATACAAGACAAGCCGCGGCCCCAAACACGAATGATTAATAGTCAAGAAATTCATTACTGCTGTCACGATGTCCGGTCCCATTGAGAAAGATTTTAAATCCTAGCCTAGTGTACCTGCCTTGTTGTAGTTAGCACTGTGATACGGAGATGTTTATCAGCTTGGGGGCCGCGCTAATGCCAATCTGGGCCACGTTATCTGTAGGTAGGTGTTGCAGGGGGGGCAGGGGCTTACCGGTAGTTTATATATCATAAGTCATTAAGCCCGAGGTAAGGGAAATCAGACGCCTGGCAGCGCGGTTATGAAGTATCCCCCCCCCCTCCCCCGGTCCCAGTGGTAATCGCGGGATGCTGACGTCATTCTGAGGTAACACCGGGCTCCGCTCTGATTGGCGGAGAGGCCTCGTGCGTCATCGCCGCCGTGTCTCATTGGTCCATCCCAGTCGATTACATGCCGGGTGTTATGGCTCGGCTGCGGTATTTGATGTATATCATTCCTTCTATCGTGTCCAGGGCCGGCAGGCATGGGAAGAAGCGCAAAATGGAAGGAGAGGGGCAAGGAGAAGGGGATTAAGCGGAGAGGTGGTGGGGGGGTAATGAGCGGGGTGGCTGAGGCGGCAACTGAACTTGTGAATGGGTGGCGGCGCCGCCCACACCACCCAGGGTTGTAGCCGCGCTCTGCCTTATCTTAAAGATGGAGTCGCCAGGCAGCCAGCAGTGTTGGTCGCCCAGAGTCGATGCTGCCGCCGCCGCCGCTGCTGCTGGCTTGGCTGAATGGTCTTACGCTCCCTGGCGCACTACCTCCCCGACGCCTCCTCGCCCGCCGACGCCTCGGCCGCCAAGACGAGCGGCGGCGGCGGCGGCTTGAGACACAGTCACACTCTTGTGTCTCTGGTCGTCCTCGGCTCATCCCCCGGCCCGTGATCTTTCTTGCGTAATGACTAATTACGCAAGGGGGACAAAGTGGCCTAGTTTGGCGACCTCGTTCGTTAGCCGGAATTTTAGGATCTTAGCCATCGCTTTATGGGAGTTGGGGGGGGGGGGAGAGAGAGAGAGAGGGAGAGAGAGGGAGGGAGGGAGGTGAGAGAGAGAGAGAGAGAGAGAGAGAGAGAGAGAGGGAGGGAGGGAGGGAGGTGAGAGAGAGAGAGAGAGAGGGAGAGAGGGAGAGAGGGAGAGAGGGAGGGAGGGAGGGAGGGAGGTGAGAGAGAGAGGGCAAGCAGCCAGCCAGTGTACCATGACTCGTGGGAAACACTTCTGACACAAGCGGTTCTTGTCTTAAAACTGATTCATTTTGCTGAAATGTTTCAGTATTTGCGCTGTTCATTATTGATAGTTTCGTGACCTTACATTGACCTTTATTGGTGGTGCTGTTGTCCTTGTTGCTGCTGATGCCTGTCCTTCTCTTGACTAAGGGGTCGTTAATAACCCCTAACTAGGGGGGGGGGTGTAATTCATCGGCAAATGTGATTCTTCGAACACTCGCTCCTTGTATCAGACTTTTCTCCTCTCTTCTCTCTCTGAGATGAGTTGTACTATGCTATACTATAGACGCTCCTCCCAGTTAAAAATACCATTCAGTCTTAAGTCGTATTTCCTAGCCGTCAACTTTATTTTTTCTGAAAAGTAGAGTGGCCAGTGATCAGTGCCTGAAGGACAAAACAAGAGAGTTGATTAAGTTTACTGGACGGGCGATTCCTTTCAGACAAAACGTTACCATTTGTTTGTGAATTATATCCTCAAGTGGGTGTGGACTTGGGTCCAGGTGGACTTGGGTAAAGGTGGAAGGTTGCAATAAGTCCGAGAACGGACTCCCAAGATTCGCCTTCTAGAACATTTCTTTCATTTACAATTAAGCCTACCACGGCCATTATATCGTAGGTCCCATAGTTCACAGCCGTACAGGCTTATAGACATTGTTAAATCAACTTTCTTATCTTATCTTTCTTATTCAACTCATATCAACTTAAATTGACTTTCAACCAGGCATGAAGATGACCAAATTAGCTAATGGTGGTGCCATTTGCTCTGACCTTCAGCTCTCTTAACTGCATGACAATTGACCTTCTGTCAATTGTTCTGTTAAGAACAATTGACAAGCCTTGTCAACAGTTGACAAGGTCCCCTCAAAGGGACCCTTTGAGGATATAATATGCTTTTCAGGACACTTTCCTGGAGTGTCTCCAATCATCTTAGACTGGGCTCTCGATAAGACGAGTTCGGCGAGTTAAGGCGAACCACAGCGCACATTGCGGGATCGAACGTCTGGCTGTATTCAGCAATAGATCTTTCACCTTGTCCACAGCATCTTCGGTGGGTGGGAGTAGGAGTAGATCATCAGCATAAGACAACATTAACCTTAGTACTGTGTAAGAACCAGCTCCACTGGCTCTTAACTCTTATTAACAATAGATCATTGGACTATCTTTTGTTAACTCTTAAGATCAATGTATCAAGATAGATAACACGCTGAAGTGGATTCAGAGCAGCACCTTGACCCCATGTTTTGTTAAGGGGCATTTTCAGAGGTCATTACACTCCATTTAACAACTAATTGGCACGACTGTTATACGAGATGTGTAAATGTCTACCGATGATTAGAAATACTTTTCTACTAAGCAATTCTCTTAAAAGTTTGATGTGGTCAACTTTGCCCCGGGGTCACCCGTCATGTCCCGGGGTCACCCGTCATGTCCCGGGGTCACCCGTCATGTCCCGGGGTCACTCGTCATGTCCCGGGGTCACCCGTGACGTGCCTGGGTCACCCGTGACGTGCCTGGGTCACCCGTGACGTGCCTGGGTCACCCGTGACGTGCCTGGGTCACCCGTGACGTGCCTGGGTCACCCGTGACGTGCCTGGGTCACCCGTGACGTGCCTGGGTCACCCGTCACGCCCCGGGGGTCACCCGTCACGCCCCGGGGGTCACCCGTCACGCCCCGGGGGTCACCCGTCACGCCCCGGGGGTCACCCGTCACGCCCCGGGGGTCACCCGTCACGCCCCGGGGGTCACCCGTCACGCCCCGGGGGTCACCCGTCACGCCCCGGGGGTCACCCGTCACGCCCCGGGGGTCACCCGTCACGCCCCGGGGGTCACCCGTCACGCCCCGGGGGTCACCCGTCACTTCCTGGGGTCACCCGTCACGTCACGCCTTACTCATTACGTATTATGGGTGTCCTAAAAATATATATCTAAACCTGAATAAATTTGGATAGTGTCTAATCTTCCTCCGCCCCCTTTTCCCTCTAAAAAAAATATGCCAAAAAATTACCCAGGTTTGACGAATTAGGGGCTGCCCCCCCCCCCCAAGGGTGTGTGACGTCAGAGCCCCGTTGCAGTCCTTACCTGCACCCCCCCCCCCTTACTGACCCCTATCCTCCCCAACCCTCTCCTACTCTACCCTCTTTTACCCCCCCTAAGAACGGGCGGTATTAAGGCGATAGTCGCTTGACGTCTCAGGAAGATGCCTTTTTATCTGCAATGACGTCATTCTTCTACCTTACCCTACCTTAACCCTCTCCTACCCCCCCCCCCCCTGCCACCTATCCTACCCCACCCCTGCCACCTATCCTACCCCTGTCCTTCACTGCCACCTACCGTGGCAGGGGAGTGAACTTCCGGTACTTCCGGTAGAAGTGGCGGACTAACCAGGCTGTGGTGGATATGTGGGCCTGCGGGCAGCTCCCAGCAACAGCCTGTTGGACCAAGTTATAACAAGTCAAGCCTGGCCTCGGGCCGGGCTCGGGGAGTTGAATGAACTCCTGAGACCCTCTCCAGGTACCCTACCCTTATTCTTTCCTTTTCTGTCACCTATACTTAAAATAAATTCTGCCTAATCGTTTGTTTCGGGCCGGAATCGAACCCGGGTCTCTGGATAGTGAATCGCGAGCACTGATCACTCTGCTGTGAGACCCTGATCATGTATTCACCTATTTATACTCACCTGTTTGTGCCTACAGGATTGAGCATTGGCTCTTGGATCCCGCTTTTCTAGTCCCCCGGTTCTCTAAAGCAATGATTCCTGTCCCACTTCCCTATCATATCTAGTTTTTAAAAATTATGAATAGTGTTTGCTTCCACAATCTGCTTCTTAAGTGCATTCCATTTCCCCACTACTCTCACGCTAAAAGTAAACTTTCTAACATCTCGGTGACCCCTCTGAGTTTCCTGCTTCCACCCATGTCCCCTCTTTCTGTTACTATTCCGTGTGAACATTTCCTTTATTTCCACTCTGTCAATCCCCATAAGTATTATATATGTTGATATCATGTCTCCCCACTCCCTCATTTTCTCCTAGTGTAGGCAGGTTCTGTTACTTCAGACGCTCTTCATATCCCAACTTTCGTAACTCTTGGACGAGGCTCGTCGCAAGCTTCTGAACCCTTTCCAGTTTCCTAATAAGTTTCTTCAGATGGGGGACGCCATGATGGGGCTGCATACTCTATGACTGGTCTCACGTAGGCAGTGTAAAACCACCCAATTGCTGACTGAATTTCCTTTCATACAGAGATAATAGATTAGACCGTTTTGAATTGTGTCCCATACAAAATTAGTATTGCTATATATGTAAGTAATTACCAAAAGTAGATACCAAGCCGGGAAGACATATGTACCTTAGGTAAATATGTGTAACATGTGTAGACTATGTGAGTGTGTATGATTATGAGAAGCTAACTATAGTGTCTTCCCTCCCCCATGATGGCGCCGCGGGTGTGGGCAGACTACATCGCCCGCTACGGCCGCATGACCGAGCCCATGGCGAGACGCAAGTTCTGGCAGATACTCTCAGCCGTCGAGTACTGCCACAACCGCCGCATAGTACACCGTGACCTCAAGGTGAGTCCTGGGGGGGGGTTGAGTCCTGGGGGGGTTGACTCCTGGGGGAGGGGAGTTGACTCCCGGGGGAGGGGGGTTGACTCCTGGGGGAGGGGGGTTGACTCCTCGGGGGGGTTGAGTCCTGGGGGGGGGGGTTGAGTCCTGGGGGGGGTTGAGTCCTGGGGGGGTTGAGTCCTGGGGGGGGGGGGGGTGAGTCCTGGGGGGGGTGAGTCCTGGGGGGGGGTTGAGTCCTGGGGGGGGTTGAGTCCTGGGGGGGGGGTTGAGTCCTGGGGGGGGTGAGTCCTGGGGGGCTTGACTCCTGGGGGGGTGAGTCTTTGGGGGGGGGGGTTGAGTCCTAAGTTCATGGGAAGACGAGCATATATCTCAGATACTTTTCCACCCAACCACTTGGGCTGGACGGTAGATCGACGGTCTCGCGTCATGCAGGTCGGCGTTCAATCCCCGGACCGTCCACCAAGTGATTGGGCACCATTCCTTTCCCCCGTCCCATCCCAAATCCTTATCCTGACCTCTCTTTCCCAGTGCTATATAGTCGTAATGGCTTGGCTCTTTACCCCCTAATAGTTCCCTTCCCCCTAGGTACCTCTCCAAACTACTAGTAATGGATAGGTCCCCCCCCCACCGTGACGTCACTACAGGAAGCTCTCTTTCACTCTATATATGACTCTATATATATATGACTCTATATATATATGACTCTATATATATGACTCTATATGCCCCGTCTGGTGACGTAAGGTCGCGTACTGACTGTCACGATGCGCAATTGTTTCCAGCTCGTAGACAGTTCGCTCGGCCCCTTGAGGAGGAGTTTTGGTTGGCTGTAGTCGATAGTGTGACGTCATACACCGGCAGGTGATTGGTGCTCTAAATAGTACGTCATAACGCTGACGTCACGAAGGGCTAGGTCAGTGGTACTGTGGAGAATACGTCATTGAGACGTTCTTATTGGTCAAGTACATTACCCCCGTCGGGTGGACAGTGTCTGTCCCCCCTCCGTCGGGTAGACAATGTCTGTCCCCCCCTCCGTCGGGTGGACAATGTCTGTCCCCCCCCCCCGTCGTGTGGACAGTGTCCCTCCCCCCCCCGTCGTGTGGACAGTGTCCCTCCCCCCCGTCGTGTGGACAGTGTCCCTCCCCCCCGTCGTGTGGACAGTGTCCCTCCCCCCCGTCGTGTGGACAGTGTCCCTCCCTCCCCGTCGTGTGGACAGTGTCCCTCCCTCCCCGTCGTGTGGACAGTGTCTGTCCCCCCTCCGTCGTGTGGACAGTGTCTGTCCCCCCCCGTCGTGTGGACAGTGTCTGTCCCCCCCGTCGTGTGGACAGTGTCTGTCCCCCCTCCGTCGTGTGGACAGTGTCTGTCCCCCCTCCGTCGTGTGGACAGTGTCTGTCCCCCCTCCGTCGTGTGGACAGTGTCTGTCCCCCCCCCGTCGTGTGGACAGTGTCTGTCCCCCCCGTCGTGTGGACAGTGTCCCTCCCCCCCGTCGTGTGGACAGTGTCCCTCCCCCCCCGTCGTGTGGACAGTGTCCCTCCCTCCCCCCCCCGTCGTGTGTACAGTGTCCCTCCCTCCCCCCCGTCGTGTGGACAGTGTCCCTCCCTCCCCCCCCCCCGTCGTGTGGACAGTGTCCCTCCCTCCCTCCCCCCCCCCGTCGTGTGGACAGTGTCCCTCCCTCCCCGTCGTGTGGACAGTGTCCCTCCCTCCCCGTCGTTTGGACAGTGTCCCTCCCCCCCCCCGTCGTGTGGACAGTGTCCCTCCCTCCCCGTCGTGTGGACAGTGTCCCTCCCTCCCCGTCGTGTGGACAGTGTCCCTCCCTCCCCGTCGTGTGGACAGTGTCCCTCCCTCCCCGTCGTGTGGACAGTGTCCCTCCCTCCCCCCCCCCCGTCGTGTGGACAGTGTCCCTCCCCCCCCCCCGTCGGGTGGACAGTGTCCCCCCCCCGTCGGGTGGACAGTGTCCCCCCCGTCGGGTTGACAGTGTCCCCCCCCGTCGGGTGGACAGTGTCCCCCCCCGTCGGGTGGACAGTGTCCCCCCCCCCCGTCGGGTGGACAGTGTCACCATTCATCACCGCCAGTCTCCTGAGAGGTGATGACGCACGATAATATCGATCCAGAAACTGCAGTTGAGAGTTCTTAGAGAAGCGGAGGTGATTGGGGAGGTTGTCGTACCTACCTAGCTGAGACTGCGGCTAGTTAAGGTCTAGTTCTAGCCTCTACTAGTCTTGTTCTAGCCTCTACTAGTCTTGTTCTAGCCTCTACTAGTCTTGTTCTAGCCTCTACTTTTCTTGTTCTAGCCTCTACTTTTCTTGTTCTAGCCTCTACTAGTCTTGTTCTAGCCTCTACTAGTCTTGTTCTAGCCTCTACTAGTCTTGTTCTAGCCTCTACTGGCCGTGTTCTAGCCTTTACTAGCCGTGTTCTAGCCTTTACTAGCCGTGTTCTAGCCTTTACTAGCCGTGTTCTAGCCTTTACTAGCCGTGTTCTAGCCTCTACTAGCCGTGTTCTAGCCTCTACTAGCCGCGTTCTAGCCTCTACTAGCCGCGTTCTAGCCTCTACTAGCCGCGCTCTAGCCTCTACTAGCCGCGCTCTAGCCTCTACTAGCCGCGCTCTAGCCTCTACTAGCCGCGCTCTAGCCTCTACTAGCCGCGCTCTAGCCTCTACTAGCCTTGTTCTAGCCTCTACTAGCCTTGTTCTAGCCTCTACTAGCCGCGTTCTAGCCTCTACTAGCCGCGTTCTAGTCTCTACTAGCCGCGTTCTAGTCTCTACTAGCCGCGTTCTAGCCTCTACTAGCCGCGTTCTAGCCTCTACTAGCCGCGTTCTAGCCTCTACTAGCCGCGTTCTAGCCTCTACTAGCCGCGTTCTAGCCTCTACTAGCCGCGTTCTAGCCTCTACTAGCCGCGTTCTAGCCTCTACTAGCCGTGTTCTAGCCTCTACTAGCCGTGTTCTAGCCTCTACTAGCCGCGTTCTAGCCTCTACTAGCCGCGTTCTAGCCTCTACTAGCCGCGTTCTAGCCTCTACTAGCCGCGTTCTAGCCTCTACTAGCCGTGTTCTAGCCTCTACTAGCCGTGTTCTAGCCTCTACTAGCCTTGATGCTGTAACTATTCTCATGTTCTGATTTTCACTTTTTCTTAAGGAGGTCCTTTAAAGATGAATACAAACACCTTGTTTAATCCCTCAGTATCTTGTATGTTGTGATCATATTTCACTTGTTCCTTCTCCTCTCCAGGGTTCGGGAAATTAGTTTCCCCTTCACCTCTCTCTCTCTCTCTCTCTCCTTGTTGCTTAGTCATGCCCTCCTCTATGGTGCAAACCTCTGCACGTTTGCAACTTTGGCTTTAGCTTTTCACAGGGTTCAGGGCTGGAGATGCGTATTCTAGCAGTGGTCTCACGTAGGTTGCATTCATTGTCTTGAGGGAATCTTGAGTTAATTTGTTGATATACCGTTATAGTGTGTACTATAGGCTCTCATGGGGCTGGGGGATTGTGCACATGTACACGGGGGTGGGGGGGGGAGGTGAGTGTGTATTGTATCGTACTACTTCCCTACCATTTATCTTCTCTCCCTTCTCCTCCATTCCTCTTTTTATTTTCTACTATTTCCCCCCATCCCCTTCACCCTATCTCTCTCTTTTGCACTTGCCAGCTCTTCTATCTTCTTCCTGTCTTCAATCCTCTATTTTTCCATCTCAAGTGTGCCCCCTATTCTTCTCCTCTTCACACACTCCTTTCCCATTCTCCTCCTGTTTTTATTCCATATAACCTTCGCCTACGTCATCTCCATATCTCTCCCCCCCCCTCTCTCCCTCTCCATATCTCTCTCCCCTTCCGTCTCTCACGCACCTACAATCATCTTGATGATCCCGAGTAATTTCAGGTCACTGTGATATAGCGGTAATCAGGTGGGGAGGCGGGGGAGGCAGGGAGGGAGAGTGGGGGGGAGGGAGGGTCTTGGGGGAGGCAGGGAGGGAGAGTGGGGGGGGGGAGGGAGGGTCTGGGGGGAGGCAGGGAGGGAGTGTGTGGGGGGAGGCGGGGAGGGAGGGTCTGGGGGAAGGGAGTGTGTGGGGGGGGGGGGAGGTAGGTGTAATTCAGAGTGTATCCTCTTGAGGTCATCTTGAGATGATTTCGGGGCTTAGCGCCCCCGCGGCCCGGTCCTCGACCAGGCCTCCTGTTTTGTTGCACACCCCCCAGGAAGCAGCCCGTTGCAACTGTCTAACTCCCAGGTACCTATTTACTGCTGGGTGAACAGGGGCTACAGTTAAGGATTGGCGCCCGGTCAATCCTCCCCGGCCAGGATACGAACCCAGGCCAAAGCATTCACGAAGTGCCGGGCGAGTGTTTTACCACTGCGCCACGGGGACTGCAGAATTACTAGAGAGAGATAGAGATAGATAAAAGGTAGAAAAGAAAAGGATTGAAAGGACAAAGAGGAATTGGATAGGAGAAACGAAATGAAAAGTAAAAGTGGTTGGGGGGGGGGGGAGAGATTAGACGAACGAGGAAGAGGTAGAGGCAGAGAAGAAGGAGAAGCGAGGAGAGAAAGATAACGTAACATCATCATTATCCGTGTATCACAACCCCCCCCCCCTTGTCTCCATGTCACACTCCGTCAAAAAGGCAACTGTTCAGCCTGGGTCAGAAACGTACGGACGTTAGAGCATCTCTATAACCTGCCCATGTATGGGAAAACGTACATATTCCGGTGCTTTATAATTTGTATTAATAATTGGCATTAAGGAATTGGACGGTGCCTTAGACAGTGTGACAGGAGGTGTGGTGGTCGTCACGGGGGACAGGGGGGGGGGGGTTGTAAACTGCCTCCGTCTGTTGTAGACGCCTCGTTCGGACGGTTTAAGCCTTTAAAGACGGTTTTCAGCCTTTCAAGACGGTTTTCAGCCTTTCAAGACGGTTTTCAGACTTTCAAGACGGCTTCAGCCTTTCAAGACGGTTTTCAGCCTTTCAAGACGGTTTTCAGCCTTTCAAGACGGTTTTCAGCCTTTCAAGACGGTTTTCAGCCTTTCAAGACGGTTTTCAGCCTTTCAAGACGGTTTTCAGCCTTTCAAGACGGTTTTCAGCCTTTCAAGACGGTTTTCAGCCTTTCTTGACGGTTTTCAGCCTTTCTTGACGGTTTTCAGCCTTTCTTGACGGTTTTCAGCCTTTCTTGACGGTTTTCAGCCTTTCTTGACGGTTTTCAGCCTTTCAAGACGGTCTTCAGCCTTTCAAGACGGTTTTCAGCCTTTCAAGACGGTTTTCAGCCTTTCAAGACGGTTTTCAGCCTTTCAAGACGGTTTTCAGCCTTTCAAGACGGCTTCAGCCTTTCAAGACGGCTTCAGCCTTTAAAGATATATGTATGGTGGAGCAAGGTGTAGGTTCGTGTAGGTACTGGTTATCCTCGCTGGTGACAGACTTGAGAACCATTATAACACCTCCCAACTCTGCCTCCATAACCACCTCCAACTCCTAACCAGTTACTCATTTGACCCTCCTGTGATGTCACTCCCTGGAGTCATAACAGCGGCCACCAATCATGGCGGCCCCTGCACTCATTACACCATTGCGTTCGTATTATGAGAGAGAGGTGGGCGCGGGGGGGGGGGGGGATATATCTTTCCCTATCGCCCACATGCGTTTGGAACGGTTTAATTATGTTACCGTTTTCTGTGGCGTGTCGCGCCGCAACTGTGAAGCCAGACCCGAGGTATTTGAATGCCTCACAGTCCTCGCTACTGTGTATCCCGACAAACACACACACCGAAACTACAACGTTGGTACAACGTTCGAACAAGTTTTAATACTTCCTAACCAGTTATAACAACCAATATAGCAAGTTGTAACAACGTTCTAATACGTCATAAACACGTTAAACCAAGATGTGACAACTTTATTACAAGTTGTAACAAGCGGAAAATAGACACATTTTCGGTTTGTGTTTCCAGGGTACTATTACTGCTATATAACGTCAAAGGTACGCCGTCATATATTAGTCTCATGTAATAAGCGTTAATTTGGTAGACTACGCGAAAATCTACATTGAAAGTCTATTCTATCCAGCGGTCGACCCCCCCAAAGACGCATTCATCAATTTTAACATGCTGTTCATTCAAAACAGAATTTTTCTCAAATATAAATAAATATTATTATATATTGGCATATTGTGCTTGTTTAGGTACTGGTTAGGTTAGGTGTTTAGGTTCTGTTGGCGATTATTTGTATTTGTAGTACGTGGGTGAAGCATTTATAGCGTTGTGATTCGAACAAAATTCGTCAGTGAAGCACTTGTTCCGGAAGTGTTCGAACGTCAGCAGTTGAGTCGTGTGTAAACCGCTTTTCATTCATAAACAGGGGGTTTGGCGGGAGCATGGAATCACTTTTGGATCTTTGTTTGGAGGACGGGCTGCATTATTTGTATTTGTGGTACGTGGGTGAAGCATTTACAGCGTTGTGGTTCGAACAAAATTCGTCAGTGAAGCATTTGTTCCGGAAGTGTTCGAACGAAATCAGTTGAGTCGTGTGCCAGCCCGTCCTCCAAAGACACAAAAGTGATTCCATGCACCCGCCCAACCCCCTGTTTATGAATGGAAAATGCTTTACACACGACTCAACTGATGACGTTCGAACACTTCCGGAACAAGTGCTTCACTGACGAATTTTGTTCGAACCACAACGCTATAAATGCTTCACCCACGTACTACAAATACAAATAATCGCCAACAGAACCTAAACACCTAACCTAACCTATCCTATGCCTATATATGCACATTATGCTAATGTATTATAATATTAATTTATACTTGAGAAAATTCTCGTTTTGAATGAACAGCATGTAAACATTTATGAATGTGTCTGTGGGGTCGACCGCTGGATGGAATGGACTTAGTCGAGGACGGGTTGGCTGCAGACGTGGTCATCCCTGGGATTGTCTACCGTAAGAGACGTGTAAGCCTCCAAGACACTGAGAGTGGACACGAGTGCTCGTGGAGACAAACTTCTGAACTACCTCCCCAGAGAGTCCGGTTGTGTGCTGATTCGCGTCCGAGTGAACCCTTATTGAAGATTTCCCTTACCCTTACATTCCTCCCTCCTTACCTTCCTGGCCCCTCCACCATCCCCTTACCTCCCCTTAGCTCCCTCCCTCATCGCCATACCTTTCCCAGCTCCACTTACCTTCCCCCTCCCCCCCTCCCCTTAAATTACCTGCACCCCCCTCCCCTTACCTTACCCCCCCCCCCCTCCTCCCACCCAAAACTATACTAATCAAGCGACTCCGATATTGAGCGTGTGGACCAATGAGGGACGCTGAAGCGCGTGACGTCATTAGGCCGGGGAGGTCAGGTAGGGTCGCGTGCGCGTGCAAGGGTGTGCGCGTGCGCGCGCCTTGCCCCAGGGGGGGGGGCGAATTGTGGTGGGTGGGTATTGGGGTAGGAATAGAGACGTTGGGGGGGGGGGGATGATTAGCGAGTGTTGCGTGCGTGGCGTTGTTAGAGTGCGTGCGTGCCTTGAGCGGGTGTAGGCTTACCTGTTAGCAGGGTGAAGCCTTAGCTCCTGGGCCCTCCTCTAGTTACAGCCTCTAGTGACCTTAGGTTCTATCTCTCGCTCTCCCCTCTGTCTCAGGGGTGGTGAGGGACGGGTCCATCGTCCCCTCTGTCTCAGGGGTGGTGAGGCACGGGTCCATCGTCCCCTCTGTCTCAGGTCCTCTTGTCCTATTTTCTCAAAGTTAAAAGAAGTTATCCTCCACCTTAACTGCTTCACCTCTGTATTTTGTATACAACGATCATATCCCTTCAAGTCAATCTTTACTGTATAGTTGATAGATAAGACATTAGACATGATTAAGACAAGTATTATTACTTAAATATACAAGAATTCTTACATTCTTGTACAGCCACTAGCACGCATAGCGTTTCGGGCAAGTCCTTAAATTCTAATTTTCTCCTGAATACGACCCGCCAAATCGTTTAACAACTAAGTGCTCATTCACTGCTGGGTGAACAGAGGCGTACAGTTAAGGATTGGTGCCTAGTCAATCCTTCCCCGACCAGGTTACGAACCCAGGCCACATCGCTGGCGAAGCGCGGGGTGAGTGCGTTACCACTACGCCATGTGGGCTGCTATGGTCCCCGCGGTGCTGTGTGTGTGTGGGGGGGGGTACCGTAATGGTACACCTCTTGATTCAGGTGTGGGTGCAGGTGTGTGGGTGGGGGTGAGGAACAGTGTAAGTGTGTGTGGGTGGGGGTGAGGAACAGTGTAAGTGTGTGTGGGTGGGGGTGAGGAACAGTGTAAGTGTGTGTGGGTGGGGGTGAGGAACAGTGTGTGTGTGGGTGGGGGTGAGGAACAGTGTAAGTGTGTGCAGGTGTGTGGGTGGGGGTGAGGAACAGTGTACGTGTGTGCAGGTGTGTGGGTGGGGGTGAGGAACAGTGTAGGTGTGTTATGGTGGGTGGGTTTGGGACGGTGTAGGTGTGTGCAGGTGTGTGGGTAGGGGTGAGGACGGTGTAGGTGTGTGGGTGGGGGTGAGGAACAGTGTAAGTGTGTGCAGGTGTGTGGGTGGGGGTGAGGAACAGTGTAAGTGTGTGCAGGTGTGTGGGTGGGGGTGAGGAACAGTGTAAGTGTGTGCAGGTGTGTGGGTGGGGGTGAGGAACAGTGTAAGTGTGTGTGGGTGGGGGTGAGGAACAGTGTAGGTGTGTTATGGTGGGTGGGTTTGGGACGGTGTAGGTGTGTGCAGGGGTGAGGACGGTGTAGGTGTGTGGGTGGGGGTGAGGAACAGTGTAGGTGTGTTATGGTGGGTGGGTTTGGGACGGTGTAGGTGTGTGTGTGTGTGTAGGTGTGCAAGTAGTTCCGTATACCGGGAACAGTATTAATAAAAAAAAAAAAAAAAAAAAAATCTGAGTGGTTGGTTAATTGGGCCAGTAAGCACCAGCTTCACCTGACTCTCGTATCACCTCTGTAATGCTCCACCAGCCAATAGGCGCAGGCGGACGGTGTGACGTCACTGTTGCAATGGATCTCGACTAATGGGAGCGCTGGAAGGTCTCGTGACACCGCTGTGTGTGCTCCGTGTCCACCCAATGGGGTGTATAGATTGCCAAAGACGTCACGGAAGAAATCGTGACGTCAAAAAGAATGCCGATGACGTCAACGGAGGGGAAGCCAATATCTACTTGGTGTTCGCCGGTATATGAAGTGAAGATGTGGGTAGAGTGCGCATGCGCGTGTTTCACGGTATCTGGCAGTGTGGGAAGCTGTGTGTGTGTGTGTGTGTGTGTGTGTGTGTGTGTGTGTGTGTGTGTGTGTGTGTGTGTGTGTGTGTGTGTGAGAGAGAGAGAGAGAGAGAGTGTGTGTGTGTGTACTTACCTAATTGTGCTTGCGGGGGTTGAGCTCTGGCTCTTTGGTCCCGCCTCTCAACTGTCAATCAACTAATGTACAGGTTCCTGAGCCTACTGGGCTCTATCATATCTACATTTGTGTGTGTGTGTGGTTACTATTTGTGCCGGCAGGATCGAGCTGCTAGCTCTTGGACTCCGCCTTTCTAACCGACGGTTGACTAGTGTACTGACTCCCGACTTCTCCTTCCCTCTATTGGGCCTTCTACACATTTCTCTCACAAGTACATGTCCCCAGGAAGCAGTCCGTAGCAGCTGGCTAACTCTCTAGGTACCTATTTACTGCGACGTGAACAGGTGCGTCAGGTGAAGGAAAATTTGCTAATTTGTTTTTGTCTCCACCGGGAATCGAACCCGGGTTCTTAAGACAACTATCCATACGATTGGGGCGCTGTCCAATCGGCGGCGCATGCAAACGAGTCACAATAACGTGGCGCAGCCCGTCCTCCAAACAAAGATCCAAAGTCCATTCCATGCACCCGCCAAACCCCCTGTTTATGCATGAAAAACGATGTACACACAACTCGACTGATTTCGTTTGAACATTTCCGGAACGAGTGCTTCACTGACGAATTTTGTTCGAACCACAACGCTGTAAATGCTTCACTAGTGCGTGTGCGTGGGGCACACGCACTAGTGGACACAGGTGGAAATTGAGTGCCCAAATGAGCCATAGAGACGCTAGAAAGAATTTTTTCAGTGTCAAAGCAGTAGACAAATGGAATGCATTAGGAAGTGATGTGGTGGAGGCTGACTCCATACACAACTTCAAGTGTAGATATGATAGAGCCCAGTAGGCTCAGGAGCCTGTACATTAGTTTATTGACCATTGAGAGGCGGGACCAAAGAGCCAAAGCTCAACCCCCGGAAACACAGTTAGGTAAGTACCCACGGACTACAAACACAAGTAATCGCCAACAGAGCCTAAACACCTAACCTAACCTATGCCTATATATACACAATATGCTAATACATTATAATATTAATTTATATTTGAGAAAATTCCCGTTTTGAATGACCAGCATGTAAAAATTTATGAATGCGTCTGTGAGGTCGACCGCTGGATGGAATGGACTCGAGTCGAGGACGGGTTGAGTTACAGGATGAGAGCTACGCTCGTGGTGTCCCGTCTTCCCAGTACTCTTAGTCGCATAACGCTATGAAACTACTGACGGTTTTGACCACCACCTCACTTGTCCTAACCGTCCGCCACTCTGAAAAAGAACACTTTCTAATATTTTTTCTGCACCGTTGTTTCCTGAGCTTGAATCTGTGTCCTCTTGTTCGTGAAGTTGTTGGTTTCAGGAATTCCTCTTTGCAAATTTGGTCTGTTCCTGATGGTATTTTGTAAGTGGTGATCATATCACCTCTGTTCTTCTATCTTCTAGTTTTGTCATGTTTACCCCTCTAGTCTCTCCTCGTAACTCAGTGATAGTGATGTTTTTCAGCGCCGCAGTTGTGTTACCGCGGGCGGCGCCGTAAGTGTGTTACCGCAGGCGGCGCCGCAGTTGTTACCGCGGGCGGCGCCGCAGTTGTTACCGCGGGCGGCGCCGCAGTTGTTACCGCGGGCGGCGCCGCAGTTGTTACCGCGGGCGGCGCCGCAGTTGTTACCGCGGGCGGCGCCGCAGTTGTTACCGCGGGCGGCGCCGCAGTTGTTACCGCGGGCGGCGCCGCAGTTGTTACCGCGGGCGGCGCCGCAGTTGTTACCGCGGGCGGCGCCGCAGTTGTTACCGCGGGCAGCGCCGCAGCTGACCAAACACATGTGGTTACTCAAAGTCCTCAACGACCCTTGTTCAGAGTGCTGGAAGTAGACACCACCCTGGCCAACCTCGCGTGTGTAATTGATTTTATCCAGTTGTCGAGTGCTTCAAGTGCTGCTGCTTGTGGCTCCCAACTCAGGGGGTCCCTCGCTCTCAATCTGTGTACTCACCTATTTGTGCTTGCGGGGGTTGAGCTTTGGCTCTTTGGTCCCGCCTCTCAACAGATCAATCAACTGGTGTACAGGTTCCTGAGCCTAATGAGCTCTATCATATCTACATTTGAAACTGTGTATGGAGTCAGCCTCCACCACATCACTGCCTAATGCATTCCATCCGTTAACTACTCTGACACTGAAAAAGTTCCTTCTTACGTCCCTGTGGCTCATGTGGGTACTCAGTTTCCACCTGTGTCCCCTTGTTCGCGTCCCGCCAGTGTTGAATAGTTTTTCCTAGTGTGTGTGTGTGTGTGTGTGTGTGTGTGTGTGTGTGTGTGTGTGTGTGTGTGTGTGTGTGTGTGTGTGTGTGTGGTCGTCGTCGTCAGGGTGTTCATTGAGACGAGTTCTACCGTCTATTGTCCCCTGGGAAGAGGTCTTTTAATATTGTGCTACTGCCTAGTGCTGGGGGCTTTCAATAACAATATTAACAGGTCTTTAAACCCATATAACCCCCCCCCTCTCTCTCTCTCTCTCTCTCCCGAAGCTGCATCCCCATTGTCTTAGGGGGGTGTTAGATGAAGCTAAATGGGGTTCGGGTTAACTACATAACGTTAACTACAGTATTTCTATGTTTATTTAATGACTGGAGGTGCATTGATCTCTTTAATGAAGCAACACGAGGCATCCGATTAACATAATAAGAGTATATATATGGAACTACATTTAAGGTTTTATCTTTTGAGGAAGCTAGCATATGTAACCCCGGCATCCTGCCTTTCAGTAAAGTAAATAATAAAGAAACATTGCAAGATCACGAATATTATCCCACCCATAAATATTGTCCTAGAGCATTATGATATTATCCAGGTTACTGGGAAGGGCAGCCCTCACCGCTTTGTTGAGAGGCGGGGACCAAAGAGCCAAAGCTCAACCCCCCCCAAGCACAACTATGTGAGTACACATCACAGGATTTAATCGCCAGTACAACCCTTTTTAAGGGTATCTATTATGTTTAGTATGTCACCTATGCACTTATTTAATAAGTCAATATTGACTTTACGAATTTGCGAGAACGGGTTGGTGTGTGACACAAGCAGCTCTCAACACACGCTATTGTTAAGAAGCGTGTTTAACACAGTCTAGCCAGACATTGTCTTCAACACCAGCCAGACATCTACTTCCCGCCAAAACCATCGGGTGACTGACGCTGGCGTGGTTCTCAACTTGGCGCCAAGCTGTCTCACAGGAGGTTAGCCTCCTGTGTAACGCTGTGTCCTCCGGTGACTCCTCATGCATTACTGTGTTTGCAATTACCAGACACTTCCAGTTGTTTGCATTTACACACAACCAGACCACCAGAGATATCCGGACCAACATAACAAAAATAATCGATAGATATAACGACAATAGAAGATTAGACATAGGCAGAGCGCTACATCTTAAACACGCTCGTCTAACAGCCAGCCAGCTAATACCAAGGAACATGCTATCATCCACAAGACTAATACAAGACATCCACAACGGGCTCACCATAGCCCGTGCTACTTGGAACCTTTTCTTCGGAGAAGCTGAATTTAAAACAAAAACAGCATATTTTTACTGGCTATTCATGCCCGTGCCACCTCTTGACGGGCTTAATCTTCAACAACAACGTATTTGTATTCACTCGCCACCTGCCTCCCAAGATATTTAAGAGTTTCAGTAAAACTCATCATTTAGCGTCAGGCCAATAATACTGTAAAACTTTGGAGAGTTAATTTTTCAACTTTCAAAGTGAAAGAGAACATATAGAATATGGAGAGGTTTTGGTCATTTGTCTCGTATCATGAGGCTCAAACCCGGACCTCAAATGTACAAGACAGTTGTACTACCGACCAGACCACGGATGATTAGAGTACGGAACAGTACCTAACTGGTACCCCAATTAATACGTCATACCTTACCTGGAGCACTACTTAAGGTGGCTTATATCCTCTCCATCCTTGTCATTTGTAGTAATGCTTCATGAAAGGTGTCAAGTCTTGGTTGAGTACCAGTTAGTTATCCCTGACATTCCTCCTTAAAGTAAGCATCCGAAGGTTTGGTAGATAATTCGACTCTTTCGTACATGTGAGGCCCAAGTTCGAGTCCCCTATGATCTACCTAAATGGAAAATATCAGCGCATCATCATATAATGCATCCCGTCCTCAGACCAAGTCCATTCCACCCAGCGGTCGACCCCACAGACGCATTCATAAATCTTAACATGCAAAACAGGAATGTTCTTATATAAATTAATATTATTATATATTAGCATAGTGTGTGCATATTTAGGTACTGGTTAGGTTAGGTGTTTAGGTTCTGTTGGCGATTATTTGTATTTGTAGTACGTGGGTGAAGCATTTATAGCGTTGTGGTTCGAACAAAATTCGCCAGCGAAGCACTTGTTCCGGAAGTGTTCGGACGTCATCAGTTGTGAGTCGAGTGTAAACTGTTTTTCATTCATAAACAGGGGGTTTGGCGGGTGCATGGAATGGACTTTGGCCTTTGTTTATGGAGACATGCTGGATAACGGCCAAATGCTCGTTAACTCAGCTGCCAAACCCCTTGTTTATGAATTAAAAAGGGTTTACACACACCTATCAACTGATGACGTTCGAACAGTACTTTGATGACGACCTCTGTTCGAACGTTCGAACAGTACTTTGATGACGACCTCTGTTCGAACCACAACGCTGCAAATGCTTCACCAACGTTCTACAAATAATCGCCAACAGAACCTAAACACCCTAACCCAACCTTCCCACATACTAACTAGTACTCCACTATTTCATTGAATTACAGGCAAAGTGTGATAGTGAGATTTTTTTTAATTTTACTATAGAAAAAAATAATAAAATTCAGAGTTAAATCATTATGATATAACAAATTTAGTCAGTGAGCAAATTTACTTCATTGGGGAGCATTGAAACTATGTTACTAGGTACTTATTTATAGCACCCACGACCCGACCATGTTGTTCACGTACCCAACACCAATTAGTGTTAAAAATTGGGTGAAGCTAGCCCTAATTATCTGGCCTTCAGCTTCAGACGGGGACACACACACACACACACACACACACACACACACACACACACACACACACACACACACACACACACACACACACACACACATACACACACACACACACACACTCCGTCAATCAACATACCTGTTGATTGACGGGACCAAAGAGCCAGAGCTCAACCCTTGCAAGCACAATTAGGTGAGTACACACACATTCTAATTTATAGACATAGATATATGCATATATTGTATAATATTCACACGTTGCTGAACCGTCACAGTTTAACTAGAAGTTGAGATTAATGTCACGTGCTGTGTGAAGCTATAATTAGACTGTATAATGTATTTTTTCCCTTGTAAATAGAATTGCAGGTAAACCTTGCTTGGAGCGTGCTGCTTCTCGCTGTTAATAATACTCAATATTGTGCAACAATTCCCAACAATGGCCAAGTTAAAAATGTTGCGGTAATATTAAAAAAAAAATCCGGTTAAGTGAATCCACTAATTGTTAGATAAAACTCGTGGCTGTTGACAATTGTTCTACTGGTGACATAATTGTGTAAGTTGATGTGTTCTGTTGATGGTGTTCGGTCACCACGTGTGTGTGTGTGTGGGGGGGGGGGGTCACCACGTGTGTGTGTGTGTGGGGGGGGGTCACCACGTGTGTGTGTGTGTGGGGGGGGGTCACCACGTGTGTGTGTGTGGGGGGGGGGGGTCACCACGTGTTGGGGGGGGGTCACCACGTGTGTGTGGGGGTCACCACGTGTGTGTGTGTGTGGGGGGGGGTCACCACGTGAGGGGGGGTCACCACGTGTGTGTGTGTGGGGGGGGGGGGGGTCACCACGTGTGGGGGGGGCACCATGTGTGTGGGGGGGGTCACCACGTGTGTGTGTGTGGGGGGGGGGTCACCACGTGTGGGGGGGGGGTCACCACGTGTGTGTGGGGGGGGGGGGGTCACCACGTGTGTGTGGGGGGGGGGGGTCACCACGTGTGTGTGGGGGGGGGTCACCACGTGTGTGTGGGGGGGGGGGTCACCACGTGTGTGTGGGGGGGGGGGGTCACCACTTGTGTGTGGGGGGGTCACCACATAAAATGTCTATAACCTCAATTCATTTTAGCAATTATTATTTTACATAATTTAACGTAAGTCTTTGTATAACATCATTTTAACTTTTTTTCTTGATACACATGTAATATATTTTAATACATATGTTGAAAGTGTTCTCATAAATACATTAAGACCGTGAATCTGTGTCAGTATGAGTGCGCCGCTGCCATGTTGCCAGATCTACACAAGTCACACTTATTTTTACTCAGCGTGAGTTTAATATGACGGTACAATGTGGCACATTATTGGAAACATTTTAATAATGAATGTAATGTTTTATTGTCAGTAACTATTACGATCTCATAATTAGAACAGTATTAATATTACACGGTGAATTCTTTCTTTTCAGATTAAAATCCTGTTTTATAAATTAGGCTTTCATGTTTTTTTTTATTAACGTTGGCATCAAAAGGACTTTAATTTCTTTATATTATTGAGAACTTGTTAAACTGGCACCCATGCAGTAGTTATGCATTACGTAACCAGGCCCATTCAAGCCTAACTTTACCTAATAAGTACCGTACAGTATCGTTAGACTTAACGAGGCGTAGCCTTGTTTGTGATATCTTTTCGGTAGTTACGGTTGATGTGGGGGAGGGGGAGAAGGATAGAGATGGGTGGAGAGTAGTGCAAGATGCGGTTGTGTGGGGATGGGGATGATATGGATGGATAGAAGTGGCTAGGTGGATGAGAGTGGAATGTGTGTGTGTGTTTGGAATCGATCAGCTATAACACTGATGGAAGTCTGATATGTTACACACAGAAATCACAATAGCGTGATGCATCAAATGAACAAATCCACAAGGGCCGTGACAAGGGTTCGAACCTACGTTCGAGAGGATCCCAGACGCTGCCTTAATCGACTGAGCTACGACATGGTTAAAAGAATTGCAACCGGGAAGTCATCCTGATTTACCAACGGATCTCATATGTTTCGTGTGAAGGGGGAAAGCCAGAGAGGAGAGTGAGAGGGGGGCAAAAGGAAGGCTACAAGAGTAACTGATGGAAAATAGATGGAGACTGAACTGAGAGATGAAGATATTGATGGTAGTGTATGTAGCTTTCAGGGCGAGTGTAGGGATCAAGATGGTGGCGGGGAAACGAAATGTGGCTGGTTGGGTCCGTAGACTTGCGCGCCTCCTGACCGTTTCTCCCTTTGTAAATTGTTCATATAATCTACGATAGTTGCGTAAATACAGATGCGCTTAATTAAGAATATTGGTAGCAACTAGTCATCTCTATTCTTGGCATGTTAACACGGTATTAACCTTAGCATTATAATTGCTAAGGGAGTAATTCAAAATATTTTGTTGACGTCTGTTCTTGTAATTATTTTTCCTCTACCCCAGGTAAATAAGGTTATTTATTTTTTGGTATCTATTATTATTATTATTATTATTATTATTATTATTATTATTATTATTATTATTACTGCTTCACTTCTTCGTTATAATATATATTTACAGAATCGTAATTAACTATTTTAGAGAAAACGTGTTAAAGGGAGGATTAATAAAGAAAACGAACCATCGCCTCCTGGTAAGGGAGACTTGTCAACTTTATTTCTCGCTGGGTACAGAATCAGTCTCGCAATAATTAATTATAAATCGTTCGAGGAATTCCAAGAATAACTTTATGTATGACATCTCAGTAACTGCTGCTCGTGTCTTTCATTATGGGATAAAAAAAAGATGTATTTATACTTTTTAAAAGCTATTTAGATCTAAGAATACTGTGTGATTGCTATTTTTACGAAACATTTATTCGTGGTGACAAACATGTTGTGACGTCACGCCTCATACCTGCGTCAGCATCCTCGTCTCCTGCAGCTGTCGTTGACGCATTTCTTGCACCTGGGCTTCATGACTACCATTTATAAACCAGCTTCTGTTGACAGCTGTCTGTAACCTCAATATTGATGAGCCGAATCGTGAGTGTACTGTGATGGACAGCAGTGGTACGGTGCATCCCTACTGTCATATTTCTGTACCGGAATCCGTCCCGGTGCTGTACCTTGTCCCTGTGGGCCTACTGGTACCTGTATCCGCCCGTGTGTCTGTACTAATCCCATGTAGCGTTGCCATACCTGCGACGGAAGAACACGGTGCTCTCTCTGCACGCAGCAACACTACGCCCTCCCACGCAGTGTTGCAGTAGTAGTAGTACCCTTCCTCCATGGTGTTGCAGGAGTACTAACCCTCCCCCCCCCTCTCTCACGTGTGGTGTTGCAGGCGGAGAACCTGTTGATGGACGTGAACATGAACATGAAGATCGCGGACTGGGGCTTCAGCAACTACTACACTCCGGCCGACACTCTCAACACCTGGTGTGGCTCCCCGCCCTACGCCGCCCCCGAGGTCTTCGAGGGCAAGAAGTACATCGGTCCTGAGATTGATATTTGGGTCAGTATGTGTGTGTGTCTTCTGTTTGGGCCAGTCCCCCCTTTTGTGTGTGTGTGTGTGTGTGACTAAAGAGAATGGAGGGAGAAACAGGTGATGGGAATGTTTGGAAATGGGGGAAGTATAGTGTGAGTTGTGACAGCAGGCGGGCTGTCCGCCTTGCTGATACCATGTGTGGGTGTTGGCAGCTAAGCTAAGTTTGCTCTCTCTTGTCGGGGAGCTGTGAGTGGGTGTGTGTGAGAGGTTCTTCGCGGGAATTTCAGCATATTTTGTCGTCCTCCTCCTCCTCCTGTCCGCAGTCACCGCCTTCTCCTCTTCTATTTTTTAGTTCGTGCCCCCCCTCTCTCTCTCTCTCTCCACTTTCTTCTCTTCCTTCCGTTTCACTTCACTATTTCCGTCCATCTGTCCTGTCCTCCCTCGTACCCTCTCCCCCTTCCATCTACCCTCCCTCTCTTCCATCTACCCTCCCTCTCTTCCATCTACCCTCCCTCCCTCCTCCAACTTTTTGTATGACTTTTAATTTTGTTTATGTGGATGTCCATATTGTTCACGTGGATCATATTCATGTTCATGTGGATGTCCATATTGTTCACGTGGATCATATTCATGTTCATGTGGATGTCCATATTGTTCACGTGGATCATATTCATGTTCATGTGGATGTCCATATTGTTCACGTGGATCATATTCATGTTCATGTGGATATTCATATTGTTCACGTGGATCATATTCATGTTCATGTGGATATTCATATTGTTCGTATGGATGTCTTTATTATTACTGTACGACTTGTGTTTACTGTCAGTCAACACAGTCCCATGTTCACCATGGTTCTCCCATTCTCTCCTTCCTACTCCCATGCTCTCCTTCCCTCTCCCATACTCTCCTTCCCTCTCCCATACTCTCCTTCCCTCTCCCATACTCTCCTTCCCTCTCCCATACTCTCCTTCCCTCTCCCATACTCTCCTTCCCTCTCCCATACTCTCCTTCCCTCTCCCATACTCTCCTTCCCTCTCCCATACTCTCCTTCCCTCTCCCATACTCTCCTTCCCTCTCCCATACTCTCCTTCCCTCTCCCATGCTCTCCTTCCTACTCCCATGCTCTCCTTCCTACTCCCATGCTCTCCTTCCCTCTCCCATACTCTCCTTCCCTCTCCCATGCTCTCCTTCCCTCTCCCATACTCTCCATTATTCTCTCGCTTTTCCACTGCCCTCCTATCCTTTCTCTCTGCTTCACACTACCACTGCCCCCCCCCACCCTCACTCTACCTCTACTCCACAGAGCCTGGGGGTGGTGCTCTACGTTCTGGTGTGTGGGGCGCTGCCCTTCGACGGTGCCACCCTGCCTGCCCTCCGAGACCGGGTCCTCTCCGGCCGCTTCAGGATCCCGTACTTCATGTCCTCAGGTGGGTCTGGCTTTCTCAGGTCGTGTCGTCAAGGAGGTCCTGGTCCTCCTCCAGGTCATCCTCCTCCACCGCTGTAATACTCTATATTTTTATGCTATATTTCCTACTTGATTTTTAACATTTACTTTATCTAATTACTGGATTTATTATGTTGGTAAATTCCGGACACTAGCGAACCCCGTTCTTTTCATTTGCCCCAACGTACAAAAAACATGGTATTAAAACTCTCACCTGGGCCACCCCACCTCACCTAAACCAACCGATAGATACAAACCGTGGGTGTTTGTGGGCTGCTCGGCAAGTTACAGCCCCGCTCCTGTGCCAGGTAAGTCCACAACGGGCTCACCATAGCCCGTGCTGCTTGGAACTTTTTGTTCCCAGTAGCTGAATCTATAACAGCAACATGTGAGCCTGCTCTTTCCTTTAAAGCCCCTCTTATTTTGTACGTTGGTTCCTATTCCAGTGTCATTACTGTCCTCTGAACACCTTTTAATGAGTTGATGGCCCCTCCAGTGGGCTTCATCTGGCCCGTCCTCCTAAGGTTTCCCCAACGTCAAGAAACTGTCGTGCTAAAGTGCCCCCCTTTTATCCTAACTTACCAGAGGACCCAAAACAGAAAACGGGACAGTGTGTGTGTGTGTCAATTTTCGCGAGCCGCTTCCATTTTTGTAGTTCCATTTTGTAGGGACATATCATTATTTCTGGCCTTAAGGTAGCGTATACGTCAAAATGTGACGTTGTATTAGCAGAGCGGGCTACTTCATCACTGTGTGTTCTTATCGCTGTGGTCTGCCCAACCCACACCAACTTGTTGATGCTCGAGATTACACCTGTGTTACGAGCTCCTGTTACGAGCTCCTGTTACGAGCTCCTGTTACGAGCTCCTGTTACGAGCTCCTGTTACGAGCTCCTGTTACGAGCTCCTGTTACGAGCTCTTGTTACACTGGTGCTGACGCTCTTGTAAGGCTGTGACGTGGTGGTGTTGAGCAGATATGATACGCAGCATCCTGCCGCCCATTGAAGTATCCTATCCCTTCCCTATGGGGTACCTTCACTATCCCTTCTCTTCCTCCAATGGAAGAACCCCCATCCCCATGGCTGGGTGTACCCCTCTCCCATTGGCAGGGTGTACCCCTCCTCCCCATGGCAGGGTGTACCCCTCCTCCCCATGGCAGGGTGTACCCCCCTCCCCATGGCAGGGTGTACCCCCCTCCCCATGGCAGGGTGTACCCCCTCCCCATGGCAGGGTGTACCCCTCCTCCCCATGGCAGGGTGTACCCCTCCTCCCCATGGCAGGGTGTACCCCCCTCCCTCCCCATGGCAGGGTGTACCCCCTCCCCATGGCAGGGTGTACCCCTCCTCCCCATGGCAGGGTGTACCCCTCCTCCCCATGGCAGGGTGTACCCCTCCTCCCCATGGCAGGGTGTACCCCCTCCCCATGGCAGGGTGTACCCCCTTCCCATGGCAGGGTGTACCCCTCCTCCCCATGGCAGGGTGTACCCCCTCCCCATGGCAGGGTGTACCCCTCCTGCCCATGGCAGGATGTACCCCTCTTCCCCATGGCAGGGTGTACCCCTCCTCCCCATGGCAGGGTGTACCCCTCCTCCCCATGGCAGGGTGTACCCCTCCTCCCCATGGCAGGGTGTACCCCTCCTCCCCATGGCAGGGTGTACCCCCCTCCCCATGGCAGGGTGTACCCCCCCCCCCCCCTCCCCATGACAAGCCTGGGTCAGATATTACGAGTTCAGCTTTAGCATGTGACGTCAGTGGTACAATTTGACCGCTGCCACTCTTATCTCCTCTAGTACTGCTCCATCCACATCCATCCATCCATCCATCCATCCATCTCCACTATCCCCCTCCCTCCTCCACCTAACCATCCCTCCTACCTATACATGGTGCACATCGTTTGGTGTATTCATATATCCCGAACCACTAAATAGTTCCTTTTGAACACTGTAAATACCTTAATGTGTGTTTACATTTTGAAGGTATCGAAGAAAACGGTGTGGAGTGGGTATTGAGGTAGGACTATGCGGGAAGGGTGGGGCGGGAAGGGACTGTGGGATGAGAGGTGAGGGACGGGATGGGGGATAGGGGAGGGGGGGAAAGAGAGTGGGAGAGAAGAGGTATGGGACGGGGAGGGGGAGGGGGGAGTGTGTGGGAGGGAATTAGGTAGGTGGGGAGGGGAAAGGAAGATAAGGGGTCAGGTTGTAATGGGCGAGGTGAATGTGGTGGTGGGAGAGGTGAAAGGATGGGGGGGGGTGAGGATTTAATGAGGTAATGGGAGAAGTGAAATGGATAATAGAGACGAAAAGGGTGTAATGAAAGAAGGGGAAACAGGATAATGGAGGAATGGGTCATACCATAAGGTAAACTAGAATGTGGGGAGGGGGGGTTTGTGGGGGTGCTGAGGGTGGGAGTGGTGGTGGGGGGGTGGGGGTGTGGCACTGCGGGCTGTAATTGCAGGGATGGTGTGGGGGAGTGGGGAAGGGTTAAGGCGGGATGTTGCCGGGTGTGGTGGGGGGTGTTGTGTGTAATGGGGTGTGGGGGTAATGGGGTAAGGGGTGAGTTTGGAGGGACGGGGGCGCGCTTCTTAACTTTAGAGCACCTTCAATAATCCTTTCTTCTCTTGTTTCCCTTCCCATTTTACTCCATCCTTTCCTTTCCCCTCGTTCCCATCTCCCCGGCCATGCCCTATTTCCCTTTCTCGCCAATTCCTCGTTCTCCATCTCCTTCCCATTTCCATGTTTCATCTTGTTCCAGCCTTCTCCACCAGCCCCTTCCCCTTCCAGGGAAGGGGCTGACGTCAGTAGGTGGGGGACACTAGCCGGTTGCTGGAGCTGAAGGTACACACATGACTCCCTCCTGGGTTACATGACCTGCTCTGACGTCGCCTGCTTCTCCCTCCTCCTCCTCCCTCTCTCTCTCGCTCTCGCTCTCTTCCTCCTCTCCCTCTCCCCCCCCCCCCTCCTCTCCCTCTCTCTTCTTTCTCTTTTTCGACTCCCTTCCTCACCTTGCTGACCTCGTCGTCCCCCTTGTATACTGGCGCGGCTCTAAGAAAATTGTCTGGGAACTCTGGCTTGTTCGTCCGGGTGTGTGTGTGGCCTTAGCATCGTTTTCGTTGTCAATAAATGCCTTCCGTGAATGTCACTTACGCATGCGCACCAACTGGCTTCGTCACATACACGAACAGTAGTGAACGTGCTTTTCGTAACTACGTTAGTGTCCTGGCTTCACGTCAATTTGTTGAGGAACATTTGGTGTGAAGTCTCTGTACCCAGAGAGTTAATAGCAAAAAGTTTAATAGTTAAAATTCTAATCGTAGTGTTAATTTTTGTAATGTTGATCGTCGATTTAATAATAAAAAAATTGGGTTTAAAAAGTTAATTTTTCTTAATAGTGGTGTTGTTGACGTTCTCTCAAACTGCCGCGGACACCAGGTGGTAAACGATGCTCTACACACACACACACACACAAGATGCAACATTAACTTCCCTGTGTATTGACGCGCGCGTGTCGAAAGTGTGTCAGTGGAGTACTCTTGGAGTACTTTAGTGCGTGAGTGTGTCAAGAGTGCTTGGGGGGGATGCACTCGCACTAAAGACACACTGCTCAAGATAATTATCTCTCTATACAAAATTAAGGTCTCCAAGCGTTTTCTACATGACGTGTGCGAGTCAAGGCATTATTATTTGAGTGCTGGGGCTCACCTCACCTAGATGTGCTTGCGGGGGTTGAGCGATGTAAGGTATAGCTCTTTTTGGCGCATCTGGTCTTAATATCGTGGATAGAGATGGCTTTTACCACTTTTTTTCTGGGTAGTCTACTTCTTGACCATCCGTATAGATTACCAGTATTTCCTTACATTTTCTTCAAGACGTTGGCGTTTCCAGCTTCCACCTGTGTCGTCTTGCTTTAACATTCTCTCAGTTGAAAGTGGTTATCCTTGTCTATTCCACATTATCTTGTATATTGTGATCATATCACTCGTTCTCTGCTCCAGAGTTATGAAATTTAGTTCACCTAATCTGTCCTCGTAGCTTAAGCCTCTTAGTTCTGGTACTTGTTGCCAGCTTCTGTACTTTTCCATTTTATTTTTGTGCTTGACAAGGTGAGGATTCCTGGGCCGTGCTTCATGCTAGAGTACTGGTCAGACTTAGGTTGTGTAGTTTGCCTCCAGACATTATTTCGGTTTTTAAATTGTAATTTATTTTTAGCTAGTTTCCCCTATGCTGCCGACGTTACTTAAGAGTGCCTCGTTTTCCTTGCACTTCTTGAGATTGAATTTGAGCAGCCAATTGTCTGCCTCTTCCTGAGGTTTGTCAAGCTCCTCCTGTCACCTTGTGCAGTCCTCGTTTTCTTTTTTTCACATTTGTCAAGCTCCTCCTGTCACCTTTTGCAGTCCTCGTTTTCTTTTTTTCACATTTGTCAAGCTCCTCCTGTCACCTTTTGCAGTCCTCGTTTTCTTTTTTTCACATTTGTCAAGCTCCTCCTGTCACCTTGTGCAGTCCTCGTTTTCTTTTTTCCCACATTTGTCAAGCTCCTCCTGTCACCTTGTGCAGTCCTCGTTTTCTTTTTTTCACATTTGTCAAGCTCCTCCTGTCACCTTTTGCAGTCCTCGTTTTCTTTTTCCCACATTTGTCATCAGCTCTGCGTCGTCTGCAAACATTGACATGTACACGCTCACCTCCCCGGGTGGGTCGGTCACCTATATAAGAAAGAATTGTGGTTTGTAGATCGAGTCTTAGGGGGGGGGGGAGAGGCAGCCCCCATTTGTCACATTCCTCCAGCTCGAAACCTCCTTTCTGACTGTGATCATTGTTTTCTGTCCCTTAAGTGCTTCCATACCTGGTTCAGGGTCTTTCATCCTATCCCAGCTTGCTTCTTCCTCATGTATACCAGTCTTTTATGAGACGTACCCCTCTCCCCCCTCCTCTTTCTCGCTTGTTTTGTGTGTGTGTGTGTGTGTGTGTGTGTGTGTGTGTTGTGTGTTGTGTGTGTGTTGTGTGTGTTGTGTGTGTGTGTTGTGTGTGTGTGTTGTGTGTTGTGTGTGTGTGTTGTGTGTGTGTGTTGTGTGTGTGTGTTGTGTGTGTGTGTTGTGTGTATGTGTGTGTGTGTGTGAAAAATTACCTAAGTGTAATTACTTTTATGTAGTTAGTGGATAAGAGCTACGCTCGTGGTGTCCCGTCTTCCCAGTACTCTTTGTCGTATAACGCTTTGAAACTGCTGACGGTTTTGGCCTCCACCACCTTCTCACTTAACTTGTTCCAACCGTCTACCACTCTGTTCGCAAAAGAAAACTTTTTAATATTTTTCGCATCTTTGTTTCCTTAGCTTGAATCTGTGTCTTCTTGTTTGTGAAGTTGTTGGTTTCAAGATTTCCTCATTGTCAATGTGGTCGATTCCTGTTAATATTTTGTAAGTGGTGATCATATCACCTCTTCTATCTTCTAGTTTTTGCATGCTTAACGCCTCTAGTTTCACCTCGTAACTTTTGTTCTTTTAGTTCCAGTTTATTTATGTGCTTCTTGAGATTTGGGCACCATGCAACTGCTGCATAATTTTGGGGTCACAAATGTTATGTACAGTTTCTTTAATATTTTACCATTCATATAATTAAAAGCAAGTCTGAAGTTGGAAAGCGACGCATACTCTCCTCTCACAATGTTTCTTATGTGTTCCTCTGGCGACAGCTTACTATCCACCCCCACCCCTAAGTCTCGTTCTTTATTAGAGTTCTGTAATGCAGGCGATGAGTCACAATAACGTGGCTGAAGTATGTTGACCAGACCACACACTAGAAATTGAAGGGACGACGACGTTTCGGTCCGTCCTGGACCATTCTCAAGTCGATTGTCTTGAGAATGTCGATTGTCAAGTCGACAATCGACTTGACAATGGTCCAGGACGGACCGAAACGTCGTCGTCCCTTCAATTTCTAGTGGGTGGTCTGGTCAACGTTCTGTAATGCCTTTCCACATAATTTGTAAGATGTGTGTGGGGGGTCTATTCTCTCCATTTCCACATTCTATAACATGGCATGTATTCGCATTGAATTCCATTTGCCACTTGTCGCTCCGAGCACTCATTTTATCTAGATTTATTTGAAGGGCATTACAATCGTCTGCGTCTCCTGTCTTCCCAGGTATCTTAGCATCAGCCGCAACGTGTTCATATCATTCTGTGTTCCTTCTGGTAGATCTTTTATGTAGACGATGAACATTACTGGTGCAAGAACTGAACCCTGTGGTACTCCGCTAGTACCACAGTGAATTCACCTAGTTGTATCCACCTAGTTGTGCATGCGGGGGTTGAGCTCTGCTCTTTCCCAGTGTCAATCAATCAACTGTTACTAACTACTACTACTATTTTGCTTAGACACACACACACACACACACACACACACACACACACACACACACACACACACACACACACACACACACACACACACACGATAACACATGGAAGGGGCCTCGTAGCCTGGTGGATAGCGCGCAGGACTCGTAATTCTGTGGCGCGGGTTCGATTCCCGCACGAGGCAGAAACAAATGGCAAAGTTTCTTTCACCCTGAATGCCCCTGTTACCTAGCAGTAAATAGGTACCTGGGAGTTAGTCAGCTGTCACGGGCTGCTTCCTGGGGTGTGTGTGGTGTGGGAAAAAAAAAATTAGTTAGTAAACAGTTGATTGACAGTTGAGAGGCGGGCCGAAAGAGCAAAGCTCAACCCCTGCAAAAACACAACTAGTAAACACACGATAAGCGGGATCCAAGAGTCAATGCTCGATCCTGCAGACACAACTAGGTGAGTACACACACCTAGGAAGCAGCCCGTAGCAGCTGTCTAACTACCAGGTACCTATTTACTGCTAGGTAACAGGTGCATCAGGGTGAAGGAAACTCTGCCCATGTTTTCCCGCCGGCTGCCAGGATCGAACCCCGGTTCGTAGGTCCACGAGTCTAGAGCGCTGTCCACTCAGCCACCACCCACCCCACCACACCACACTACCCACCACACTAATGTGTGAGCATGTGTGTGTGTGTGTGAGTGTGTGTGTGTGTGTGAGTGTGTGTGTGTGAGTGTGTGTGTGTGAGTGTGTGTGTGTGAGTGTGTGTGTGTGAGTGTGTGTGTGTGAGTGTGTGTGTGTGAGTGTGTGTGTGTGAGTGTGTGTGTGTGAGTGTGTGTGTGTGAGTGTGTGTGTGTGAGTGTGTGTGTGTGAGTGTGTGTGTGTGAGTGTGTGTGTGTGAGTGTGTGTGTGTGAGTGTGTGTGTGTGAGTGTGTGTGAGTGTGTGTGTGTGTGAGTGTGTGTGAGTGTGTATAAGTGTTAGCAGAGGAGGAGCAAGACGATGTTTACTTGAGAAGGATCCAAGTGTGAGAGAGAGAGCGTGACTTCTGCTCGTGGAGGGAGATATATCCCTACAGCCAGGTTCTTCTCCCTCCCCCCCCCCCTTTCTCTCTCCCTCTCCCTCCCTCCCCCCCCCCCCTTTCTCTCTCCCTCTCCCTCCCTCCCCCCCCCCCTTTCTCTCCCTCTCACTCACTGCCTGGTACCACATGCACACAGCCAAGTACCCCACAAACATACACCACCAGGTACCTCCCCAAATACCAGGTACCTTAGTTAACCCCTATTACACCTATTAACCCCTTACATTGCTTTGTACCTTTTAATATATGGTGGTACCACAGTGTCTATACCACTACTACAATACCTAGTATCATCAACACTAGGTGTGGGTGTGGGGGATACACTATAGGTACTAGGTGTAGGGGATACAAGTCTTGGTACCTCCAAGAGACCTGGTACGCATAAAATACCTTATACCCACACGAACCTGGTATTTCCCTAGTATAGGGAAAACCTGGTATTCCCTATGTGCCTGACAACCTCCCTGCCTTCTTCTCCCTCCCTTCACAAATAAATGTATACCTACTTCGTCCGTATAAATCATTCACACACAAAAATGTCCTGAACAGCGCTCAGAGCCTCTTTTGAAATGTTTTTGTTCTTTGCCATTCCTCTTCAGGCTCTGTGATGGGTGGCCAGTGACGTTAGCGGCCTGTTGTTGGTGTTCTGAGGCAGGCTGGGCAGGGGAAGGGGTCGGTCTGGGCAGGGGCAGGGGCAGACTTGGCAGGGGCAGACTTGGCAGGGGCAGACTTGGCAGGGGAAGGGGCAGACTTGGCAGGGGCAGACTTGGCAGGGGAAGGGGCAGACTTGGCAGGGGCAGACTTGGCAGGGGCAGACTGGGCAGGGGAAGGGGCAGACTTGGCAGGGGAAGGGGCAGACTTGGCAGGGGAAGGGGCAGACTGGGCATGGGAAGGGGCAGACTGGGCAGGGGCAGACTGGGCAGGGGAAGGGGCAGACTTGGCAGGGGAAGGGGCAGACTTGGCAGGGGAAGGGACAGACTGGGCAGGGGCAGACTGGGCAGGGGAAGGGGCAGACTTGGCAGGGGAAGGGGCAGACTTGACAGGGGAAGGGGCAGACTGGGCAGGGGGAAGGATCAGACGTGGCAGGGGAAGATAAGACGGAGGGCGAGTGGGCAGGGGGGAAGCGAGAGGGAGCTATGGTCTTGCGTGTTCACTGAATATCGATGGCCAAGTATGAGCAGATTACCTTCTGGCTTTGTGAATTGTTCTCTTCTCTACACGGAACGATGGCCACAGATAAAGATAACTTTCCTATGAATAGGGAAAATTACCTCTCTTCCCGCTGCTGTCGTGGAGGGGCAGGGAATATTTCCCCGCAGTACTGCGGTATCACCCCCACATGTCCCATCCAGCTTACTAACCCAGGCAGGAAAGCCAGCTGCGAGCGATATTAACACTGGGAGATAATTACTATCCTTGTATCTCTGCCAGGCTGACAAGCGGCCCACGTATTCCCCGACACTAGGTTTCCCCCGCCCCCTTCCCCCTCATGACGTCAACACCGCCCACAGGTGGTGGACTCGACCAGTGTTGCCAGCTGCTCTCCTGCCCCTCCCCCACCTCCCCTTACCACCCCCACCCCCCAAACATAATTCCCTCCCCCCTTCCTCAAACAAAAATTCAAATTATAGCACAACTAGAGGCAAAACTAGGGCACAACACTATGCTTTATATTGAATACTGACTCTTCGATATTCAGGTATTTTTTGTGTGCGCGCTTTACCAGTAATTTTACAGGGAAAGGGTCGAGCCCTAGGGAAGTTTGTGATTGGTAAGGGGAAGAGCAGAGTCGGTAACATCTCCCCGCACGAGAGAAATTCCCCCGAGGTTCGCTAGGCGGTGCGGGGAGACGAGGGCCGCCTCCAGGGGCCGCTGAGGTCCTCCTCAACACTGCCCACCTCAAAACTTGAGCCAGACTTGGGAGAACATTTTTTGCTGAGGTTTGGTGGCGTGGTGGGTGAGCCTGGTGGTGTTGGGGGACAAGTGGGGGGCTTTACCAGGGGAGTTGCCACGGCGGGAGGCTTGTTGCCATGGGAGGGGGGCTATAGTGGGGTATTGCCACGGAGGCTACTACCTTCCGTTTATCTTGTGCTGGATCTGGGGATCAATGCCCCCCGCGGCGTTTTCTCTGACCAGGCCTCCTGGTTGGCGGTCTGGTCAACCAGGCTGTTAGATGCTGTGTACTTATTGCACTTCTCTTCCTTTTTAACGGGGCTCTTTTGCAGTTCCCGCCATGCCTCTTGGTCTCCTAAGGCGTTAATTCTGTGTCCAGAATTCGAGCCAGTCCCTCTGTACCATAGCGTGGGGACCTGGAACTTGTCTTCATTAAACATATTTTCTGTGGTCCATTGAAATACCTGATTAACATACGATTGAAGGTTAGCCGCGTGCTCTTATGTTCTTTACTCTCAATAATTCTGGTGTCATCTGCAAAGGATGATACGGTACTATAGTTTGTGTTCATTTCCATACTAGATATGAGAATGAGGGAAAAAATGCCGGAGCAAGCACAGTACCCTGAGGAACACTTTACACAGTGGATGATCCAGATTTTACTCTGTTGACTAATACACACTCTGGGCTTGTTCATTAGGAAATTAAAGATCCCGCTCCCTGCTTTGGTAGATGGACCATTTTGTGTGCATTTGCTAAAACGCATTTTGTGTACAATAACACTATGGTCACACTTTGTAAAAGCCTTCACGAAGCCTTTGTCTCCATCAGCGTTTTGCTGTCTTCCATGGCATGTCAGGCCATGTCATAGTGGTCTAGCAATTATGAGAGGCAGGAGCCTCCTGTTCTGAACCAGTGTTGTCCAGAGTTATGTAGAGAATGTGACTCAATGTGTTTTGTGATCTTACTTGTTAGCATGCTATCAGAGATTGTTATGATGTGTGTTGTCAGTCCTGTCAGTCTATAATGTGTTGTCTGCTTTACTACCTCTCTTGTAGAGTGGCGCTGCTGCTGTCGTTTTTATATTTAACTACTCTGAACAAAAAATTCCAAGCAGCACGGGCTATGGTGAGCCCATTGTACTCATCTAGCACAGGAGATGTGTGTAAAGTGGCGCGATTTCTGCTTAAGCCCTGTGTTTAGGTTCCGTGTTAATGATTTTTTACCATTCTTGATGAACATAGAATTGCAGAATTCTGGCTCTGGTGCGGAGTGCATAGATATACTGTCTATGGCTACTTCAGAGGGGAGGGGGGAGGGGGTGTTGAGGGAAGGTAAGGGAATTATCAAGGGAAAGCGCCAAGCCATTACGACTATATAGCACATGGAAAGGGATCAGGATGAGGCTTTGGCTTTGTTCAGGAGCTCACAAAAATCAGAATCTTACTGTATCTTCAATATTTCACTCATTTCTTTCTTGTCATATGTGAACGTTCCATCTCCCTTGGGCGAGGGTCCAGATTCTAAGTGTAGTTTTTGTTTTAGATTTTGCATAGGAGAAAAAGTATTTTGGGTTCATATGTCTTTCACTGGTGGCCTTTTCCTCTCTTTGCCTCTTCCGGATTTTATAAGTTTCTTGTATGTTTATCCTCACATAACCTTCCTTGTCGTTCTTGAAATAGAGTAAAGCGGCAGAGTTGTTCTGGGGTTTGATTTCTTCGCCCAAAGTGTGAACGCCGACCTCATTCCAATTTGCATTTTTTGTCTTAATGGTTTGTGCCGCGCATATTTCTAGCACTTCTGAGCCTATTTTCTCGAGGCACTGATTTCGCTTTGTATTATCTAGTTGTACTTCTCAGCGTATTACTGCGAGGCTCCGGTTTATTAGTTTCCGGTTATTATGTTTATTATTAAAATTGAATTTGTTGAATCCTCCTCCTCCTTGGGACGTGGGACTCGCTGCACAGGTCTATTGCTCAACCTCGTCTGGACTTCGATTAACTTGAGATCTGAGTAACTTGTAAACATTGTTCCTAACTAGTTCATCATCGTCAAAATCAAGTCTAGGGTTGCTTTAATTTCTACTTGGTTCCATTATTTGCTGGTTTAAGTCAAATCTGCCATACATCCGTAAGAGGCAAATTGTGTGTGACATCGTTGCTACAGCTTCCTGGAGTTCTCTCGCACATAACAGTGTTTACATTTCAAGTGCCGTAAGAGGTCACCAACAGACGTGATGTTTGGGGCCGAGTTTATGAGGTTGTCCAAGCAGAAATCTATTTTCACTTGACTTTAAACTGGCTGAGGATTTGCATCTGCAGACTTGTGTACCAGGCTGTTTGCCAGAGGGCTGCCACTAGACTAGTTAATAGGGGGGGGGTTGCCTCGGGTTGAGGCTAGTACTAGTTACCCAGAAAACGGTCACCAGGTGAAGGGAAGGGAGAGAGGAGAAAGCGCCAAGCCATTGCGACTATATAGCACTTGGAAGGGGTCATGATAAACTTCACGGGCTCACCATAGCGCGTGCTATTTTGAACTTTTGTTCCGAGTAGCTGAATCTAAATCAACAAGAGTCAGGATAAGGATTTGGGATGGGACGGGGTGAAGGAATGGTGCCCCACCACTTGGACGGTCACTGGTTGCGCCGCTGCTGATCGTCTACAATACAGTGAAACAAAGCACAATGTGGCTTGTGTAGTGTGTTCCCGGGCTCTTCGGGAAGGTGGGGACACTTTCCCAAAAAACTTTGGGGGGAAAGTGTATAAGGCTTTTTGGACATTATTTGGCTATTTATAGGCTATTTGGGAAGGTCGATAGGCTTCGGGGAAGATATTAGTGGACTTTTGTGGAAAATATTAGTGGACTTGTGGGAAAGATGGGTGCACTTTTGGATGTTATGAAGATTTAATCACAATAGTTTTGTGATGAATTGTTTATATATGATTGTGTTCACTTGTGTAAGTTAATGGATGGCCGAAACGTGTACATTCGTGCAGCTGAAGCGTGATAGGAGAGAATATGCACGAAATTTCCTCCCCGTACATAACACGTACATGTGCGCGTACGGGAGGTCATGTACGTCTAGAGACCGTGTACGCCCCCTCCCCCCCCCCTGGCTACTGAACGTGACTCTGCTTCGATTCTTTAAATCCTGTGACGTCAAGCTGCTGGGCCAAGTGTTCCACCTGTTTTCGCTCCTGTTTTATTCCCCCTCGTGTGATGGTGGTGGTGATGGTGGTTGTGGTGGTAGTAGTGGTGGTGGTTGTAGTTGTTGAGGTGCGCCGGGGTGGCGATGGTGTCTTAAATATACAGTATTGGGGCTTATAGGATCTATATATCTATATATGTATATGTGTGTTCGAAAACTTCACTATACGCCATCCATAGCGGTACTGGCGTATAGTGAAAGTTTCGATAATCGTGGTATTTTTTTTTCTCTTTTGGTCACGAGTATTTTGAAAAAGTCTGCTCTCCTTTCTCCTCCTTTCCCTTCCCCCCTCCTTAACTCCAACCCCCCCCCCCCCACAATCCCCCACCCCTTCCTATCCCTCCTCCACCCTTCCAGTCTATCCCCCCCCCGTCCCATCCCTCCTCCCCCGACCATTATCACCATTAATATCGCAGTGAAACAAATGTGTCGCAATTTGACGCCGTGAATATTATGGGCGACAAGGTGGAGAGTTGAGGGTGGTTGTGCTTGTAGCTACCATGGGTGGTGGTTGTGCTTGTAGCTACCATGGGTGGTGGTTGTGCCTGTAGCTACCATGGGTGGTGGTTGTGCTTGTAGCTACCATGGGTGGTGGTTGTGCTTGTAGCTACCATGGGTGGTGGTTGTGCTTGTAGCTACCATGGGTGGTGGTTGTGCTTGTAGATACCATGGGTGGTGGTTGTGCCTGTAGCTACCATGGGTGGTGGTTGTTCCTATAACTACCATGGGTGGTGGTAGTGCCTATAACTACCATGGGTGTTGGTAGTGCCTATAACTACCATGGGTGGTGGTTGTTCCTGTAGCTACCATGGGTGGTGGTTGTTCCTATAACTACCATGGGTGGTGGTTGTGCTTGTAGATACCATGGGTGGTGGTTGTGCTTGTAGCTACCATGGGTGGTGGTTGTTCCTGTAGCTACCACGGGTGGCGGTAGTGCCTATAACTACCATGGGTGGTGGTAGTGCCTATAACTACCATGGGTGGTGGTAGTGCCTATAACTACCATGGGTGGTGGTAGTGCCTATAACTACCATGGGTGGTGGTAGTGCCTATAACTACCACGGGTGGTGGTAGTGCCTATAACTACCATGGGTGGTGGTAGTGCCTATAACTACCATGGGTGGTGGTAGTGCCTATAACTACTATGGGTGGCGGTAGTGCCTATAACTACCATGGGTGGCGGTAGTGCCTATAACTACCACGGGTGGCGGTAGAACCTATAACTACCATGGGTGGTGGTAGTGCCTATAACTACCACGGGTGGCGGTAGTGCCTATAACTACCACGGGTGGTGGTAGTGCCTATAACTACCACGGGTGGCGATGGTGCCTATAACTACCACGGGTGGCGGTAGTGCCTATAACTACCACGGGTGGTGGTAGTGCCTATAACTACCACGGATGGTGGTAGTGCCTATAACTACCACGGGTGGCGGTAGTGCCTATAACTACCACGGGTGGTGGTAGTGCCTATAACTACCACGGGTGGCGGTTGTGCCTATAACTACCACGGGTGGCGGTTGTGCCTATAACTACCACGGGTAGCGGTTGTGCCTATAACTACCACGGGTGGCGGTTGTGCCTCTAACTACCACGGGTGGTGGTAGTGCCTATAACTACCACGGGTGGCGGTTGTGCCTATAACTACCACGGGTGGCGGTTGTGCCTATAACTACCATGGGTGGTGGTAGTGCCTATAACTACCATGAAAATGTCTAAAATAAGGACGTGTTCCACCTCCCCCCTCCTCCCCTCTTCCCAAACAGTCAACAATTGAATTTTTGTAAGTAAGGACAATATGTAAGTCCATTTTATTATTGTCCTCGCCAATTAGGCAAAGAGTGTGTTTGCAGTCCTAAATAAAAAAAAGGCCCTTATTCGCACAAATGGCTACAGTTAAATATAGATACCAGAGTACAAACTTTATAGATATGACAGGTAGGACAGGCTACAGGGTGGGGTCAGCCTGTACATCAAACGATATACTCGTCTGCATTGAGCTGCTGAATACCACAGATGATATGGTGGAAGTGCTGATAATCAAAATAGAGATCCTAAATTGTTTGTAGTCCCTGTGGTGTAGTAGTAAGGTGCTCGCCTGGCATTTCATGAGCATTTTGTTCGGGGTTCGTATCCTGGTCGGAGAGGATTTACTGGGTGCAAATCCTTCTCTGTAGCCTCTGTTTACCCAACAGTAAAATAGGTACCTGGTTGTTAAACGATTTGGTTGGGTCATATACTGTACTGGGGAATATTAGGATTAAGGACTTGCCCGAAATGCTATGCATTTCTTGTAAAGCTTGTGGCTTTACAAGAATGTAAGAACTCATATATATACTGTATATATATAAATATAATTCTGTATATAATAAATATATATACTGTACTGTGTGTGTGTGTGTATATATGTATATATATATATATATATATATATATATATATATATATATATATATATATATATATATATATATTATATATATATAATATATAATATATATATATATATATAATATATATATAATATATATATATATATATATATATATATATATATATATATATATATATATATATATATATATAATATATATATTATATATTTTTTCCAGAGCAGCCTCAAAATAGTAGCAGCCCCACATGCAGGGGAAAATATTTTAAGAAATACATTTTATTATTGTACTTATTAATAATCTGCATGTATTGCAGATTGTGAGCAGCTAGTGAGAAAAATGCTTGTGCTGGAACCAACACGGCGGTATACGGTAGAACAAATTAAGAGACATCGATGGATGCAGGCAGAGGAGCCTCCTCGCTTGTCCTTTGACTCTCCTTCCATCAGAGCAGAGAAGACAACTGATCCTAATGAACAGGTCCTAAGAGTCATGCAAGAACTGGGTATAGATATTAACAGAACTAGAGAGGTTAGTCTTTTTGCTTAATACTGTACCAAGGTACAGTATATAATCTTTAACTTTTGAATTGCTGTTAGAAATTACATTTGTAATTATATACAAATCTATTGTCTCTAAACAGTAGCTATTGAGAAAAGCATCATGTGGGAATGTGAATTTATTGTTGACGATGATTTGCTCACAAGTGCTTTCTCATCTTATGCGTTCTATGCACAAATCCACCTGGGTTCTTACACATAGTGATGGATGTTAGAGGTCTAGAAATATAATGATATCGCCTACATAAGTCGGGTAGTTATGATTACCTATCAGGAGGAATGCAGTATTTCCTAATGTTACATTAAGTGTAAGTGACCTATGCAGTGTTTGGGATGGCATATTGCAGTGATCACTTGCATCAATATTCTTATTTAGGCAACCTTATTTTCCTCCTACCCTACATTGGTTTCTCCACATAAGAGCTTAGGTAGCCTGTGTATCTACCTAAGATACCGTCATGTGGTAGAGCCCACACATGGTAACAGCATACTGATCTTGTGCTAAAAACAGAAGAGGGTATGATTGATCAAATTCTTGTGGGGGTAAAAGCTAACCCCCTCTTGTGTGACTACCATGTTTTCAGATGGACTACTGATATATAAACACACATTAAGGTAAAAGATGACGAATTTCTAGATTACCAGCGAGGTGACTATCAAAGAATGAGGGAGGAACTGTAAACCATCTCCTGGAGGGAGCTGATGGGTGAACATGGCACAAAAGCAGCATGGTAAAATTTCAAGAGGGTCATCACAGAACTTGTTTAAAAGTGTGTCAAAAAGAAGAAAAATAAGTAAGGGAACTGAATGGATGACACAGGTCGTAAAACAAGCATTGGTAAGCAAGCGAAACCTTTGGAGAATGTATAAATCCATGATAGACATCATTAACTATGAGTTATACAAAAGGGCACTAAATGTGGCCACTCAGAAAATCAGAGCAGCAAAAAAAAAAATTACAAAAGAAAACTTGGTCAAAACATAAGAAAGATACAAAATCATTCTATGCCTATAAAGAGGTAAAAACAAAAACAAAGGATTCGGTTGGAACCTTAATACTGTAGATGAGACCAACCAAGCTATAATGGATGATAAAAGGGCAGCAAACACACTAAATGATTATTTTACATCAGTGTTCACACTCAGAAGATTGGATGACTTCCTATCACCCACACAAATGTTTGAAGGAAGGGTGGAGATTAAATTTAAGAATATACCCATAACATGCAAAATAATTTGAAAGTACATTGATAAACTAAGACTCAAAAGCCCCAGGTGTGGATGGAGTCGAATCCAAAGTCTTAAAGGAACTGGCAGAAGAACTATGCCTACTGCTGAAACTACTTTTCACAAAATCTCTGGAACAAAATCTCTGGAATACAATACTACCTCTGGAAGGGGTAGTCCTCCAAGATTGGAAATATGCAAATGTTACCCCTATTTTAAAAAAAGACAGAAAGAGCTTGGTATAAAATTACCAGCCAATCAGCTTGACATCACACATCTGCAATCTCAAGGAGAGAATCCTCAGGGAGGGAGTCATTCACCATCTTACAGTGAACAACCTTGTACAATCAACACAACATAGATTTGTTAAAAACAGATCCTGCCTTACAACCTTGCTCACGTTTTTGGAAACAGTAACCAGCTACTCAGACAAGGGTCTTCCAGTGGATGTAGTATACATGGATTTTGCTACAGCTTTCGATAAGGTACCACATGAAAGATTGGCAAGGAAATTACAGGCCCATGGAATAAATGATAAAATATTAGAATGGATAAAACAATGAAACAATGGTTGAAAGAAAGAAAAAGAGTCGTGCTAAATGGAAATGAATCTGAATGGAGAAGTGTGATAAATGGGGTGCCACAAAGGTACATTTTGGGACCTACCCTTTTTGTCATATACATCGATGACATAGATGAGCATATTACAAACCATATAGTCAAATTTGCAGACAATACAATGTTTTATGGTTAAGTGGAAAATGATGATATTGAAGCATTGCAAAGAGATCTACATGAACTCCACAAATGTCAGAAGACTTCTCCACCACTCTCTTGACAAGTGGTGGATCTTGACCTTGGAGTAAAGATCCACCACTCATTAAAAGTTGAACAACAGGTGGGTGCAGCCATCAGAAAAGCTAACCAAACTCTTTGGATAATCAAGCGTACATTTGACTATAAAGAAAAGAAGGTAATGATTCAACTGTATAAATTTCTGGTGTGCCCCAATTTAGATTGCTGTATCCAAGCGTGGAGACCTCATTTCCAGAAGGACATAGCTGCTCTGGAGAAGGTGCAACACCGGGCAACAAAAGTCATTCCAGAGCTAAGTCGTCTCCCGTATCAGTAATGCTTGAAGGCCACAGGGCTAACACTGCAAACCAGGCACGCAAGTTTCATGATCTCATGAAACTTTTAAAATACTGAACAAGTTAGAGGATGTTGATGCGGATATTTCTTCACAAGGTCAGATGTAACACAAACAAGGAGCAACAGTTTCAAGCTCAACAAGCTACAATGTAGGACTGAGAACAGGAGATGTTTTTTCACCCACAGGGTTATTAAACCCATGGAACCAACTACCTGCTGAAGCTGTAACTGCCAAAACTGTGTCGAGTTTTAAAATATACCTAGAAAAGGTCATCAAGGCAAATGCGGGTGGGGGAACCTTTGACAAGCCACCAGCTTCCTGTGCTCGTCGAGGCCACTAGGGTTAGTGGCCCTCGGATAAATCTGGTATGATTTGGGTAAACCTCTGTGGGGCAAAATGTTAGCATAAGCAGCTCCTGATTTTACATGATATTCTTCCCAATAACATTGTCAGCTGTTAATGATCAACAAACACATTAGTTAATGCTAAGGAGAATTAATAATGAATACATTATGGCTGTATAATATCATTACAGTACTGTCTCATATTTCCAAATAGACATAAAACAGACATCCAATACTGTATTTGCATTCTGTTGTCTTCTAAGAGCACACAAAAAAGCTATTTATTGCTGTAAACTGACATGTTAAAGAGAGAGGCTTTATTATACTAATAGCTGAAGGTTACTAATGATATGTTAAAATAATGATGATAATGATAATAATGATAATGAGAGAGTAATCACACTATTGTGATGCATCAATGAGAAAAACTGATCAATGAGAAAACATTTCTCATTGATGCATCAGTGAGAAAGAATTGACCATAACGTGGCATAGTTTTCTAGAGTGTGAGCCTGAGAACACCCAGCGAATAGCTTTGATCCCTCAGCATGGCTTCTACCGATTTTCTCAATACCTGTAATAATAATAATGAGAAAATTAGTAGAAGCCATGATGTGGATTCACACCTTTACACTGGCTACACCCAAACTACACGCCCTAACCAACTTGTGAGTACCTAGTGTGCAGGCTCAAATCCTCCTCATGGTTTCTGCTGATTTTCTTATTAATACATCATGTTAATGTGATTTCTTTGATCAATAATGATAAAAGTAATAATAATACAGTAATACAGTAATAATATTTTATTAATTAAATATACATATTATATTACAGGGGTTATATGTGAAAGTACAGGGAATTCAACTTAAATAAAGCCACTAATATACAAATATTTTGGGGCAAAACTTAAAATAATCGACTTAAAAATTTATTTTTGCGTAGATGTAATGTGGTAAACACTATAATGTATACTAAACAAGCAGTAAGGTAACACATGTGAGGTGTTAAAGAAATTTAGCAAATGATGTACAATATAAAGGTGATACTTAATGATGATAGGCATAGACTACTTTAGTATAGTAGTCTGGAGAGGCTACTCCAGACCAACGACCAGAGTGCAGCTCTATAAGTCTCCTGAGACTGACGGATGCCTACTACTACTATATTATAGAATCTGTAGTTTTAGCAAAAGAATATAGTTTTTAACAATATAGTAATGTAACAGCAAAAGCATAAAGATGCACAAAGGTGCATATTTAGTAATGCCACTAGAATGCATAGCATTTTAGTGCATTTTTATTCACTAATAGTCTGTAGCACTATAGGTTTAATTATTGTGGTTGCATTGAAATAACTTGAAACTGGAGAATTGCATTTGTAAATAATGTATTGTACTATAAAAGTTATTCTACCCCTGATTATTATTTTCTTTCAGTCACTTGTGAGTGAAGCTTATGATAATTATACTGCCATCTACTTGCTGCTGCTGGAACGCTTCAAGCAGCACCGGTCATCGTTACACAGTGACAAACACGCTGGCCTAGAGCAACAGCGACGCAGACCTTCCAGTGTGGCAGAGGCAGCAATGAGAAAGATGTGTGCAATGGTTCCTACAGGCAAAGCTTCACCAACATCTACTAACATACATATCACACAACTCACAGGATCTTCAGGGAGTACCATTGGGAGTATGTCAACACCTCCATTGTCTGAGGTATCCACTGCAAGTATTATTAGCCCCCTCATTACACAGGAAGGAATGATGATAAGACCGTATGGCCATACAGGAAGAATATTGCCTGCAATTCCAGGAGAACACCAAAGTAATATGCCACATAGCTATATATCAAATTATCCAAGCTTGGGGCCACGTGGAAGCAGTGTACCAGAGACGGAAGCAATTACTACTAGCATAACACCACACGTCTCTCCGCCCTTCAGAGAACAAAGCCATGATTCTCAGACTGAATTTACACATGGTTATCAAAATGTTGTTGCTACAAGTGGGGGTATATCAATGGCATTAGTAGGCAAAAGTTATCGTGATAATGAGAGTGGTGCTTCTACCTCCATTGATGAGGGAGTAGAAGCTGATATGTGTGACTCAGAGTGTGGTTCCATTGTTGGAGTTACTCGTAGTGGCCATTGTATGCTTCAGAACATTAAAAGTGCCTCACAGCAGTCTTCAGAAACCTCTCAGTGCACTGACTCACCTCTTGGTAGTGTTACAAGCACAGAGTCTACTTTCGAAAGCTTCGAGTCACAGTTAGAGCCAGATTTAGGAGCTTCTCTTTCATCTTGTTCACATGTGTCCTTGTCTACAAGACCCTTAATGCATGGAGTGCAATCACGTTCTCTTCAGCCACAAGCACAGCTTGATCCATCTTCTGATGCTCCTGACCGTGCTCACACTCGCTCGCCAGTCAACTTCCGTGAAGGCCGCCGTGCCTCGGATGGTTTAGTTACACAAGGTGTTATTGCATTTCGGCAAAGATTGCTCGAAACAGAAAAAGCTCGTGGTTTGACAGAGCTACATAGTGTCCAACAGGAGCACCAAGCTCTTACTTCACTCTACCAGGCAGCTGCTGTTACTGGATGTGAGGAGACAACGACCAGACAGCAACCTCTCCACTATCAACAAACACAATATTGTCGACAATGGAGACATTCTTATGCTGGTTCTGACGAGATGAGTCGAGCTCCATTAGTAAGACAGAGAGTATCTTTGCCAGATACTCTTAGTTTTACAACACAAAAGCTTTTGCAGGCCAAAGATACCATTAAAGATACAGATTATTCAGTAATTAAACCACTACAGCAGCAGCTTTTTCAACATAGACTCCAGCAGAAACGTCAAATTTTGCAAAAACAAGCAGCATTCCCAAGACAATCTTATCCTGTTGGTTGTGAACTATCTCGAAGGCAAATGGTTCGGCAAGCATCTTACAAGTTAGCACAGCAACAGCCTGTATTGCCACCATTACCTGCCGAACTTAGTGCTGCACATCTCCTTGCTGGGTTAAATCAGGCTGACCTGGCATGTCCAACCATTGCAGAACATGTGGGATTTGCAGATCAGGATGAGGAAGGCTGGGAGGGCAATCCAGCTTGGAGGAATATTTCCTCTTGGGCACCAGATACCACAGCTGCAAATTGGCATACGCTTCCCTCCACACTGGCTGCGTGTCAGATTAGTGAAGCTCAGCAACAATCTCAACCACCTGTCTCTACTACAGATAGCCGGGCATGGACTGGTCTTCAAGCCTGGCATGGAGGTTGGCATCAGGTAAGGAAAGAATGACAAGTTGATTGATTCTTTATTCATCACCACTACCCCTATTCCTAATTTCATTTCATTCATTGTGGGAAGAAGATAGAAAAGATGGATCCTTGCTTAGTCTCCTCTTTTATTGCTGCATTTGTGTTTGTTTAATTCATAATAATATGCTTTGTCAGGGATAAGAAGCCTGTGTATATATATACTTTAGACTTGTAATTAGGTCCCCCCCCCAAGGTCAGACTACTAACCCTCCTCAGGGTGGAACCCCACAACAATTATGTAACTCCCAGGTATCTATATACTGCTAGGTAAATTGGAGGCAATAGATGAAAGGTGTAGCAATTATATTAAGTGTAATATAATTGCTCCAAATTCTCAGAAGTTTCAGTGCAGATAATTAGATGTTATTGAAACGCCTGAAACCTGAAACTGTTTCTGCCTGAAACGCTTTGCGTAATAGTGGCCTTAGACATTGTATGTACTAGCTCTATCTATAAATCCATCAACGTTTTGTATCTCACCTTGTATGTATGTACTTTACCTGAATAAATATTTTATTTGATTTGATGTACCTGTTAAACCCCAGCACTGCACCAGCCAACATATTACAGGGTGTGGTGGTGTGTCAGCCAACATGTGATGATGTTAGTACTGTACATCATAAGATTCTAAACTCCCATGCATACAAGGGGCTCACATTTGCTTCCTCAGGCCTCCAGTAACCATTCCCCCATCTTGAAAAAAATCCCAAGTCCCTCACTTTCCTTCCATGGCCTTAGTAATGTGGCCTATGTAATATTCCTAAGGCCCATGGCCTCAGGTTTGTGCAGGGCAGCCATACTATAACCCACTGAAATTTTAAGAACAAGAAGTGAGTGATTACCTTTATATATTTCAGGCAAAATGTGTGCTATGTCCAATTATAAGATTTAGGCTTGTATATCCCATTTGCCTATCGAGGCAAATGGGGGGGGGGGGGACCTTCGACGAGCTGCCGCCTTCCTATTCTCATTGAGGCCACTAGGGTTAATAGCTCTTGGGTAATTCATGTAAATATCAAACTTATACGCAATGAACACCATCTTTGACAGATATAATTTGTTAGAGCAAAAAACTAAATAAATAAAGTGAGAAACATTGAAAACAAATCAACAAAGTTATTCCCATGCAGCAACTCTCTCTCATTTTTTCCCCAAAAAAAACTCTACTTCTCCAGGCCACAACACCTAAACTACAAGAGGTAGAGGCTTATTACTTGGATTTTTGTGCTTCCTGGGTGCTAATTAACAATATCAAAAGAAAATGTTCATTTTTGTAACAACTTAATTTTTGCACATCACAGGAATGTTATTTTAAAAGGTGTGCAGTGCAGGGGTTAATTCCACATAATCTAGCCTAACCATTTCTGTCCCGGGAATCGAACCAAGGATTCCCGATTGCAAGTCTAGAACAAAGCCAGCTGTACAATACTGTGAGACACCTCAGTTTGTACTAGTAAATGTCAAGTAGTGAAGCTGCACATTCATCTCCCTATAATACTGTACAATACTTTCAAATACTGAGCCTTTATATTAGTGTACTATGGTATAGTACACTAATATATAGTGCATAGTATACTTATATAATATGTTATCAGTACAATAACTGATAACATTATCAGTTATTGAGCATGGAGTAAATATGCCAAAGCTTATTTAAAAATTTACTGTATTTAAAATTAGTTTATTTATTCATCTTCTGTTTAATTAAGCCATTTGGCATCTACTCCATACAGACCCTTTAAGTCTTTATGGGTTGTTGATATCACATTAGAGAAAATTTGTTATCTTGTATGCAGAGCCACATCATATATCTAGGGGTTTCTTGTGCTTCAATTTGAGCACAGATTGCTTTATATTAGACCAAAAATCTTAGTTGTATATCAACCATTTTATAATGCCGACAACTCTCAATCTGCACATGATATGTTCCTGTAAAACTTTGTGCAGAGTAAATTTGCACTTGGCAAAATGGACTGTATAACATAGATATATATCATATATTTTGGGGCCAACCCTTTTTGTCATGTTCATCAGTGACAGATGAGAATATTACAAACCACATCATCATATTTGCAGATGACACTAAGATCTATGGTAAAGTGGGAAGTAAAGGTGAGATTGAGACCTTACAAAGAGATCTACATGAACTCCACAAATGGTCAGATGACTGGCAAATGCTTTTTAATGTCGATAAATGCAAGACCGTACATGTGGGGCACAACAATCCATGTCACAACTACCAACTTGACATCACCACCTTACAACAGATAGATGAAGAAAAGGACCCTGGGGTCAGAATCCATTATTCACTAAAATTTGCACAACAAGTGTAAGCACCAGTAAAAAAAGTGAACCAAACCCTGGGAATAGTCAAGCATACCTTTACCTTCAAGGAAAAAAAGTAGTCATTCAGTTGTACAAGTCTCTGGTGCGCCCCACCTGGATTATTGCATCCAGGAATGGAAACCTTATCTTCAGAAAGACATAGCTGCTCTCGAGAAGGTGCAACACGGGCAACCAAAATCATACCGGAGCTTAGTCATCTCATGTATCCGGAACAGTTAAGGGCCACTGGGCTAACAACACTGCGACCTAGGCATGACAAGGCAGATCTCATCGAAACCTTTAAAATACTGCACTGAACAATTTGGAGGTTGCCGATCCGGACAATTTCTTCATAAATGGTCAGATGTAGCACAAACGAGGAGCAACGGGTTCAAACTCAACAAACCACAATGTAGGAAGGAAAACAAAAGATGCTTTTTCGGCCATATGTTTTATTTTTATTTTTGATAAGGTTGTAAACCCATGGAACTGCCTACCCGCTTAAGCTGTAAATGCCAAAACTGCTGGGTTTTAAAATACAACTGGAAAAGTTCATCAGAGAAAAATGTTGGGACCTTTAACAAGCCAAGGGCTTTGTCCTCATCGAAGCCACTATTATTAGTGGCCCTCGGGTAAATAAACAACATTGAGCGAGGAGCCTATGCTACAATTTCCAATTTCAGAATTGATTTAATTCATAAATGGCAAAATAGTAAAGTTCATGACCTTTGCTAGACCAAAGTTGGGATATGCAAAAGTTGTATAGTGCTCATATCTTAACGCTTTCGCGTCCTGATGATGGTAACGCTGTCATCAATTATTAAATTTGTAAAAATTATTTATTGTTCGAATATTATGGGACTGGTTTTAAAATGTGAACAGTTTGATACCAAAATGAATGACGTAGCACGAGAATTGAGGTGAGAAAGCTGAAAAAGTCTAAACATTTGAGTGGGGTTTGTGCACCCAAGGCCATCACTTGGCCTACCTGGCGGTGCACAGCGGGTTGCCCGCCGGGCACGCAAAAGTGTTACGAGGCACATCAGAAAACTGGAAAAGGTGCAAAGACATGCAATTAAATACCTTCTAGAAATGAAAGACAAGAGGTATGAGGAGAGGTTACACACATTAAATATGCCAAAGCTAGGCAAATCAGGCAACCTCAGTAACCAAACTAGGCAATGTCAGTATGAGGTTGCCTGGTGCTCATTTTACCTTTTTCTGTCTGTCATTTTTCTTCGGTTTCCATTCCAGTGGTCCTTTCCTTCTTGTTAAGGTTGTTTTTATTTTGACATATAAAATACACCAGTACTATTGCCACTTTTCAACATTGGGAGAGTTGTTGTTGCTTGCATTTGACATAGATGCATCTTCAACACAGTTCCGCAAGTTGTCTTGTGCATTCTTTCACCTCTGAGGTGGCTCATGCACCTCCTGAGCCATCTTGGTCTCTTGACTTAGTTTTAGCATTTTACATCCCTTAGTTCATGGTTATCTCTTTGGCTGTGGATGTTTTTCCCAAAGGCTTGTTTTTGTTGGCTTTCACCTCTGACTGTTAGGTTGGGGAACTTCATGCTCTTCTCTGGAGGTCGGTTCTGTTCGTTCAGCCCTGTTGGGCAGTTTGTTCATCTGCAGCCTTCCTCTTGTGTGGCAAGAATGAGTTGGCTGGTTTCCAGAGGGGTCCTTTGATGATTGGTACCACGGGTGTATCATTTGTTGTGTCCGGTGGTGGCTCTTCGCTGCAACCTGCACGCCACCGGTTCTGCCTTGGTATATGCTTTGTTGATTGACCATGTTTTCTTGGACCCTTCTTCCAAGCCTCATATATCTCAGGTTGTCTGCAAGGTCATAAACTCAAGTGAACCTGCTGTCTTCCCTTGGACCAAAGATGTTTGTAAGTATGCTGCATTAGCATTAGTCTTCTCAAACACGACATGGGCTGATGTTTGGGCTCAGATATTTTTGAGGTCTAACAGGGTCTTTGCAGCCCCATGAGTATTTAGTTGACGTTGGCCTCGTACACACTGGGCCAGGTTTCCCAGCTCATGATTATCTCTTCATCCTAGTACCTGCCAACTCTTCTCCCTGGCAAGTCTTTTTTCTGGTTTCTCTGTGGTTAACTTCAGGGAGCCACCAAGGGACCCAGACAACCAGAGTTGAATGTAAAGAGATGCCTCTTTCAAGTGGAGCTCCAGTGGCTCCCTGACACCCAACCAGGTTTGTCCATTCATCGGTTTACTGTCCATTGGCTTCAATCTGTGGAATGGAGCTAGCATGGGTTAGGGCTCCAGGCCACCTCGTGACAGCTATCTGTTCAAACCATCCTCCTAATAGCACGTTACATTTTGATGTGTACTTTTTCCAAGGCAGAAGCTGTTGTGTGTTGTACAAGAAAATTGTAGTGTCTTGCAAAATTTACATAATGTTCTGTTTTCTGTTCATGGATTCTCAAGTAGGTTAGTAACAACAGTTTCTCGATGTTGAGAATGCTCATGAGAACGGAATGATCTGTTGACGCTCATTAGTGATTAGCTTAACTCTCCTGAATAGTTCTGCACAGTTGTTTGGCTATTTTAGTAATTTGATTCTATGAACCCATCAGTTGTCTGTAAAGCTTCACTGACTTTTTGGTTGCTTTCCTGGTGTGGGTGACATTAATAGTCTCCACTCCCTGTACCTCTGTGAGTGGGCTAGGTTCTGGCTCTGGTCTCCTTTAGGTGAAACAGGACTACGGTGACTGATTAAGTAGTGGGAAGCCATCTCAGTGAGATAGCTTCAAGGAACCACCAGGGCTCCATCAGAAAGAGACATTTCATTACATTCAATGCTGGGTTTTTTCCCATTACACATTAATTCTTTTGTAAAACATCATGTTACTGTTTGATGTACTGTAAGCATTTTCACACTTTAGAAGTATGGTTAATCGACAAACTTAGTTTTCTCTGGAGTTCGAGAAAACATAAATGTATGTGTTGGTGTTTTCCAACAGGGTGGTGGTGCAGTAGGAGCAGCACCATGGCAGCCAGTGGTAGGAACGAGCATTCTGCCACAGACTGTTTGTGAAAGTCCCATTCTTGAGATGCCAGAACACATGGAAACTTGAGGTTCATTATTTCTACCCAGCTTTCCAAAGCCTATACCACGGCTGGCAACTAAATTGACAGTTTGGAACCACAATAAGTAATGGTTCTTTAACAGTGACTGAAAATACCACATCCATGCCGAATAACCTGTTTGCCATAAATATGGCTTACAAGAAATGTAAGAGTTCTTAGAATGAATAGAGTTCTTACTAATATGTCACTAACTGCTTCCATCACCTCTGTAACTCAGGCTGCAACATAAATACCATAAAATCTGGAATGAATCTACACTTTTGATTTTCCAGAAAGCAATGATAACAAAAGGGAATGAAAGGTAATGTTGCTGCGTGTCAATAGTATGACAATTTGAATTTTAACCAATTAAATATTTCACTTCATGTGCTAATATTTCATTTGGGATTTCTACAGAAATCAGCTCATTGGATTTAAAGCATTCCATTGTTTTAATAAACGTGATTGGAATATGTTATTTCCATGATGGAAATTGCTTTTTCTAAAAATTAAAAAAGGTGTAGTATATCACTTGGAGGGGCCAAATATTACTTCAGTCACCCACTGTCTTAGACAGGGTTAGTAAGAAGCAGGATATTAAGCATAGGAAGCTGTTACATATAAAAATTGCAATTTAATTCATCCAAGTAAAACATTGCAGGCTTTCCATAGGATCAAGCCAAGATTTTCCAATTTATTAATAAGCATCTAAGCGAGAGATATCTTTGCCGTATCTGAGAAAACTGACCTTCACTGCCAGTGACGCCCACAAGCTGTATATATATAATGGTTAATACAAATTAAGATAGGAAAAGTTATGTTCATGGAATGAGTGCTGTTTCACTCTTCATTGTAAAAAAAAATTGTTGCAGAAACTTCTATTGTTTTTTTCTTTGTGAAATAAAATGGAAAGGAAAGAGAAGACAATTACTGTACAGTTACCTCAGGAGTAGAAAGGCTTGGCTTCTCACAGCCGAACAAAATGTTAGCGGTAAATATCGATCAGAGATGATGAGATGTCAAAGATTAATACAATCAAAGATATCAGTAATACTAGCCTGGCAAAAATCAAAAGAAATACATAACATGATATAATAATAATAATAATAATAATAATAATTTTTTTTATAAAATCAGTATTCCATAGATTGATGCATCTCTGGCATTTTAAGTTAATTGATATAATTGTACAGATTTATCAGTGAATGAGAATAATATGTTAATATTATTTTGATCCATAATGATTTTTTGTTTTTTGTGGCATTCTAAGCTGTAAGACATCTTTAATTTCAAGACAGATAGTCAAACTGAGATGTATATAAGTACAGTAGTTTTAATTACAGTACTGTAATTTACATGAGATTTAATTATTGAACGAGTAAAAAAAATTGGAGATGTAATGTACTGTACATGAAATTAAATTTGTCTTCAGATGTGAATGTTGATATTGTTACTTTGATAATATAACATTTTCTGAAGAATACAAATTTTGCAACAAGTTTTGAAACAACGTATCAATATATTCTCACAAGGAAACTTCTATGGATGAGCAAGGTTGGACTCTCCATGGCAAGAATCCCTTCTCAGGCAAACTCAATATAATGTGCTTCGGAGTCACCTTTCTAGTCATTAATGTTTAGTGCAAGAGAAAAATACCACTGAAAGTGGAGGAGTTTGTTGAAGCTGTTGCATATTTTGAGTTTTTTAATGTCTTAATCTACATTGTGTTAAATGAATATTGATAGTTTTGTTTTATTTCTTATTAAAAGGGAAATTGTAACCCCAAAATCTGTGAATCTAAGTGTAATTGCTCCTGCAAACTTTTTCCTGCTTGTGGTGGCCTACATGGCATCCCACGAAGACTGATGACAAATGCAGTATGGACACCGATATCAGGCTAGCTTTATGAATTTCCTATGAGACATGTACAGTTTTCCCAAATAAAGTTTTATTCCTGGACTTATAACTTCTATCAGTAGTAACTGCATCACCGTGAGGCTCCATCCCTCTTCTAGTTACCTCGTATGCATATAAAATTCATAAACATGGGCTTTCCGTTAATTTTTAGTAATGTGGGTACGGTAGTTTCATTGTATATGTGACAATATTAGGATTTGCGAATCTTTCTGAAATGTTATATTTATCCATATAACTGTACTGTATGTGGAAATAAAATCCAGTTAGAACTGGAAGGATTTAACATATGCTAATTTTTAAACATATACAAGTAAGACTTGCATGCCATAATTAAATGATTACTAGGGTAGAAAGTCATTACAAAATTACATGTTTAGAATCCCTCTTACCAATTATAAGTAAATTTTAATTTATAAATGCTATATACAGAATTTGATTCATAGGAGAAATTTAATTATTGATAATTATAGATTCGAGTTAATTTATTTAGATTGGAGTGCAGTACTGTAAACATAAAGAATGAAACATAAGATTGAACTTTCCTTACATTGCAGAAAGTCTCACCCATGTATCTACCAGATCAGCAAACAACACATTGATTTCATTTGATGCTGTCAGATAATCTCATTCTTTTTGTGTAGACTTCATGATGCAAATGCAGGTCTCCATTGACAATAGGATCAGATTCTGTAAGTGAACCCCACAAATGCAACTATTACCGATATCTTCTGACATTCTGTTTGTGATTAAACTGTGGAAGATTTTACATCACTTAATTTAGTCTGAGCAGTAATCTAACACAGTAGTTCAGGGAAAGATCAGAGAAATTGGAGAAATATCATATAAATAGTAATGAGTAAATTACAGGACCTCTGTAATTTCTTTGAGTTAGAAAATGACTACACAGGAAAACATTAGTCATACTTACTCTCCCAATGGAAATCAATTGAGACATTTCCGTTTTGTATTTGAAATGTGAGAGGAGTTGTAATGTTCAGAATTATTTGCTGACTTTTGGGACAAATATTAATACTGTATTATTCATACTATACTGTACTTTCATATTATTTTACTATTTTTTTGCTCCTGGAAATAATCTATATATGTTAGTGTGTTAATGATGAGTATACTGCATCTTGATGGCAGATCCTGGAATCTGAGAACATGGAATGGACAGCATATGAGAGGCCTCTAGGTTATACAGAACACTATCTTCTGAAAGTTTTGCATGATTTTTAAACTTAATGTTCCCAAAAATCATAACTTTAGTAGGCAAGATTATTTATATATGCATACAGTATATATAATATGGGTCTGAAAGATAACTTTCACAATTAGTGAATGAGGGACTTCTAATTGTTGGTTTGCCACTGCAACTATTTTAGGATAGTGCATTTAACCTTACAGTGGTCACAATTTGTTCCTTTATAATTATTTAGTCTTAATAGGTTTATAGGTATTATTTGACATTAATGACCTAATAGATACAGATACTTGACATATCAAACACTTTCAACATTACGTCTAGCCTCGCGTGCAGGAAGGTATTATACGTAATCAGTGCAAGGAATTTGTTAACCTCGCTCTCAGAAAGTTTGTTCCCAATTTTAACTACAGTATACTGTATTGTGTATAAAAATGTTAATATTTGTAGATGAATTACAATTTAGTTAGCTAATAATCTTTAGAAGATTTAAAGCATTATCACTTGTCTTCAGCAATTTTTCCTGCTAATAAGCACATAACTAAATTTTCCTATTAGGAAATTTATAAAGTGTATGGTTGTAGCCAGAGTATATCTCACGTTACGTAGAAATGGGTAAACACAAATATTTAAAATATTATTAATTCTACTTGTTATAAAGGAACTTCATTAATTTACTAAGTGATAAGGAAAATCACACTGAATATAGTAGTGCTAAGGGCTTCTGTTATACGAGTCCAAATCCTCATCCCAGATATGGATGGCTGGGCATTATTCTCTATTGTGTGTTGGAAAGTCAACATTTTGCCAATTAATTTGCAATATTGCCGATTTTTCTTAGAATTTGCAACTTCCCTTTAGGACTGCAAGAAGTACCGAAATGGTTAAGTAAACAAGTGTACCACCAACCCATTATTTACCTTAATAATAGTCACGTACCTAAATTGAGAATACATTACTGAACCTAAGGTAGAGCAGTAAGCACTCCATGATCCGATTCAAGGGACTGGAGAGAGAGAAAGAGAACAGTATACAACAGAATATCAAATGTCTCCAGTGTTGTTGTTTGGGTCATCTAGTCAGATGGGTTGCTGGTATTATTATTATTATTATTAATTCTGATATCATTATTTTTATTAATCTTGTATTTGTATTATTCTTGTGTTTATTTAAATGTCATTTTTTTTATTTATTTTTATAACATTGTATTAAGACTGTTAACAACTGTTTATATTATTATTATTATTATACAGTACTGTATTACAATAGTTATTATCTATATTAAGTGTATAAAAAAATTCTTGGAAATGTATTACCTTATGATGATCTTCCTTTAAAATGTTTAAATATATTGAGTGAGAATAAGAACAATAACATTCTACCTTTTAAACATTATGCAAGTTTCATTACATGTTTTGAAATTTACCGTATATTAAGAAGAACAATACTCGACAGTTTCAGGGCATCTATGAATGTGACTGAAACCTGTACCAGATCATATCGAAATACATAGCACCCCTATTAGCTCAAATGTGTATATTGCATGTGCAAACTAGAACTGTATTATAAGCAAGAGAATTTACAGATTCTTATTTTTCTAGAGTGTGGGATGATGCTCAAATAAGTATTCAACTAAATTTCTACCAAGTTCATTGTGTTTAAAATGGCTGTATGTTGGTCTTATATACTGTAAATGGAAGCTTGAATGTGATCATTATTAGATAATAATGGATATGTGCTTCTACAGGGTACTAAGGAAGCTTTGATAATACAGTTGACTATTTATCTCATAAGTTTTTAAGTCATAAGGTCGTAAGCCTGTGTACTGCTGGCGTGTTGTAATCTGAATTTCTCTGCCGAGGTGATTCATTATTGGCAATGTAAAGGGATTTAAGGCATTGCTTTTATATTGTTATTTAATGTGAGGATCCAGAATTGGGTTAGTAACCTTTCTTAAATTACACTATTATAAAAGGTACAAAATACTGGGATATTTTACAATATTGTACATTATATTTATATTCCAAGATCTGATATAGCATCTGCATATTTACCAAATTGCCATAAATAAGCTTTTTAATGTAGATTGTGGAATTCTGTACTTAATGTCAAGAATCTTGAATTTTCATGTTACTGTTTTTAAAACTGTTGACAAAATAGTCAGATTTTGCTTTTCAAAAACAGTTGCAGCCTTTACATAAAGTCAACGATATCACACATCATTTCCATAAGCAATAAATAAAGCACTTCATTAACAAATTTCTGATCTTCTTGTGTCAAGTGATAAATGCTGAATCCTTACCTGTCATTTTAAGTCATTTAATGTTCAAATATATTAATGATTGTAATGCTTAGCTTGGACACAGAGCTGCTCTAAGACTGCTAAATTATTTAAACTCGCACTTGATACCTCTTGTAGAAAAAGACGGTGGTAAAGAAGTAATGTGCACATCATTAGAGCAGATTAAAAATTTGATTTTAGTCAAGGTTTCTGTAGCTTGTTTGTGTATTTGAATTTTGTAAACAGTTGCAAAATATGACATTTACTCCAAAGATTGTCCAAGATTCATTTCTAAAATGATCATATGCGGTGAAGATAATGTTCCATATTTAAGTCAAATCAAGTATGGTCTTGAATTTGCTTGACATAAAATATGTTTAAGTCTATATGTAGTTACCCATTGTTGATTCCATAAGAGGGGAAATGAAACACTATAGTTGCCATGGTTTAATATACAGCTTTTTATTTTATAAATAAATGGGGTTGTCATAGCAGTTTCATAATGCTTGACCATAACTGATAAAATAAGGCCATCCTAGGTTGACCAATGTATGGTCTGTGACCTACTTAAATGTATGTGATAAACGTTTAGGTTTTGTAAGATTTTGTGTAATACAGGTATTTCTATATTTTATTTCCAAAAAGGCCATCACTATATATATATTTGTACAGTATGTGCATATGTATATATGTATATATATATATATATATATATATATATATATGCAAATAAACACAAACATACATACATACAAACAAACCTTCGAAGGTGTTGGAGAAAAAAAACGTCAGTAGTGTCAAAGCATTATACGACAGAGTACAGGGAAGACGGGACACCATGAACGTAGCTCATATCCTCTAACTACACTTAGGTAATTTTACACACACACACACACATGTAATGAATATAGGTGTAGGGAGCAGGAGACCAGATACAAGGTATCATTTGGGAGATAAAATTCTTAGTCAGAGAGAGAGAGAGAGAGACTTGGGGGTTATCATGCCAGACCTGTCCCCTGAAGCCCATATCAAGAGGATAACATCATCAGCATACGCCAGGTTGGCCAACATAAAAACGGCATTTAGAAACTTGTTTAAGGAATCATTCAGAACTTTGTATACCACATATGTCAGACCAATCCTGGAGTATGCAGCTCCAGCATGGAGTCCATATCTAGTCAAGCATAAGACTAAATTGGAGAAGGTTCAAAGGTTTGTCAACAGATTAGTACCCAAGCTGAGAAGTATGAGCTACGAGGAGAGACTACGGGAGTTAAACCTCACGTTGCTGAAAGACAGAGTTAGGGGGGACATGATCACCACTTAAAAGATTCTCAAAGAAATCGTTAGAGTAGATAAGGACATGCTATTTAACACAAGGGGCACACACTCTAAGGGACACAGGTTAAATTGAGTGCCCAAATGAGCCACAGAGATATTAGAAAACTTTTTTTTATGTCCGAGTGGTTGACAAATGGAATGCATTAGGAAGTGATGTGGAGGAGGCTGACTCCATACACAGATTCAAGTGTACATATGATAGAGCCCAATAGGCTCAGGAACCTGTACACCAGTTGAGAGGCAGGACCAAAGAGCTAGAGCTCAACTCCCTGCAAGCACAAATAGGTGAGTACACACAAAGCAAGCAACCACAGACAAAATCACCAGCCAGCAGTCTGCTCAAACACTTAATTCTCAAACCTGCCAACTATCCATAATGAGATGCTATAGCAATGCAGCAGAGGAAGACAGTTAATCAGACTTTGTAGTGTGTTCAGTGTTCGAGTGGTACAATTGGGCTCACAATGATATAATCAACAATAATAGTGTGGATAGAGGAGGAGGAAGCAGCAAGAGGAAGTTTTTAAAATATGGAAGAAATGGTGAAATTAATTTGGGAAAAGTGAACAAGGCTTGGGAGTGAGGCAGGTGGCAGGTGTGTTTGGTATTAACACTAGTACTCTTTCATATGAAGAAACAATGTTTAGATTTTTTAATTCATTGTCGAGACAGACAGACCGACCGACCTGGTGGTAAAAATTAGGGAAAAAGTTAAGAAATCAAAACCCGAGTTTGACGATACAACTTGGAAGTGATTTACGCAATAACAGTGTGGAATAAAGCCTGGTTGTGGTGAGCAGATTAAGGTAGCAGCGTAGAACTTTGCTTGTAATGTAGAGATCTTGGGAGGCTTCAAGGTAGATCTAGCTGGCTTAAAAATTTTAATAAAACTCAAGAAATTATTAAAACTAAGATCTTGGATAAAAAATTAAGTTTTGGTTTGGACATTGTGGAACCAATCAAAAGAAAACCACAGTTTTTGATGACCATAATCTCAATTGGTTACAAAAGACAAAACTTGTATAGTGTGGAGAGGTTTAATTGTCATCAGATATTGGTCAAAAGACTACAGAAAACATTTCTGTCCATAAAATTAGCAAAGAATGTGTTTCAGCTCTGGTGTGCTGATGTAGATGGTTCCAACAAATTAAACACAAATTGTAGGTAAACCTGGAAGATGAAAATCCCTGGAAAAAAAAAAAAAAAAACAGAACAAACTTTCTCTGTTTCCACCAGTTCAGCCATGCTTGTGTAACTAGAAATTGACAAAATTTACAATGGAATTTTTGAAAATGGTACCTTCAAGTATAAGAGATGGGTTCAAAGTAAGGAAACAGTGGCCAAAAAATTTGGAAGTTCACTTTTGCAAACAGAGTGGTAGATAGTTGGAGCAAGATAAGTGACGTGGTGGTGGTGGAGGATAAAACCGCCAGTAGTTTCAAAGCATTACATGACAGAGTACTAGGAAGAGAGGACACCACAAGCGTAGCTCTTATCCTGTAACTCCTTAATTTAAAAAAAAAATTGCTAATTTTGAGGGCCAATTTTATGAGAAGTTTTTCAGATCCGAATTCCAGATTAAAGAAGAGGGTGAAGGATAATGAGGTGTAGGCTTTATTATTGCTTGAATATAACTAAAATGGTTAGATGAATGATTCTAAAACAAATCTTCTCAATATTTCTTATGGTATTCCTCAGTAAAGAAGCACGATGCTTACCTTGTCAACAGGCCTGGGTAATCTTGCCCTGCATTCTTATTGATAAGCTGAGGCACTAGGTGTGATGCAAACTGGTAGTTCTGTCTTGAAGATGGTAGGAGATATTAAGTCTAAGCTGGCTATTAATGATTGATAATTGGATGAAGGTACAGTACATGACAAGTGAAGTGGTTTGACTATGATCAATCTTCTATTGCCACTGTTGGTCAGGCTATCTAGTGATGGTCTGGCAGTGTAGATATTGTGATGTTTGATAGAGCCTTTGTAGTTTATGCAGTCAAGTTCCACGAATGAGATGTTGTCGTGCCCATGTATTAAGATACATAAAGGCATATGCAAGATTAATGTTTCAAGCATTTCCTTTGGTATTGAAAAAACTCTTCATGAGCAAATTGATTTTCTTACTCTAATTGCATATATTCAGCTATATATAGTATATTGTTAGTGAATGGCAGGGGTGTCACTTTTCTGTCGATTATATCATTCGGAGCTCTTTCCTCCATTTTGTGGGCCATTGAAAAGAAGTTCTTGAAGTTTCATAGGGAAGACAGGCTCTGTAGCATAGAATCTAAACACTAAAGTCAAAGAATTGCTATACATGGAATAGTTTTAGTATCAGAGTAATACAGGAATGGAATGCATTAGGGTAGAAAATAGTATAGGCAGATTCCACATGTTAGTTTAGATGTTAATATAACAGGACCTATGACATTACACCAGGCAGTTAATTGATAATAGGCCATACCCAGAAGCTGGTGCCCAATTTCCCAAATGGAGAAAATTTATTCATAATAATAAAAATAAGTAAGTACCTTATGTAGAAATTAGATTATGCAGATGTTGTATGGTGCCCATTTCTCTATAAGCATAAACTAGAAAAAAGTTGCCAATACATGCTACTAAATGGCTCTTGGACCCAAATTATGAGGTCTTCAAGAAGAGGCTGGAGGCATTAGATATGCCCAAACTAGTAAGATAGAAAAAAAGGTGAAATAATCACCCAATACAAAAATGTAGTTTAAAACATTGGCAAGGAAATTTATTTAAATCTGCAATACTGAGATTAAATGGCCATAGATTCAAGCCAAGAGTGGTAGATGATTGGAATAATTTCAATAAGAGGGTAGTGGCTAGTATATCGGGCAGCTTCAAAATGTCACATCACGAAGACAGGATACCAACGATGTAACTTATCCAGTAGTTATACTTTAATTATATACACAAACATGCACATATACACATACATGACTAATTTATAAGGTAACAGTTACTTTACATTATCCATTTTTGGTGAGTAGGTCATACATAATGCAATATTTTGAATGCTGTATTATATGACTCATTTCATTGTTTAAAGTAAAAAAAAAAATATATTTGACACAGCTGTTTTTCATCTTGCCAGTTCAAGAATTGAAGGGCATTATGACTGGTTTTATGCATTCTTCCATTAGTGATATAATAACTTGTTTGTATACAGTGCCATGTAGAAATGAAATTGAATAATTTCATGGTGCGGGTTTACACCAGCTTCTAAACTCGTTAGAGAAAAAAACATTATATTATGGGCTCCTTGTACTGAACTAGTCTCCATTTTATTTCCTTTTTCTAGGAAATTAGTCTTCAAGTAATGTTGATCATTACTTATAGTTTGTGGTATGCTAAGCACTACTTCTAATCAAAGCAACCTAGTATAGTAAAGCTTATACAAAAGATAATGTCAAAATTCAGCATACCTTAATATTTAAATTATGAATGGAATTTATTTTCTTATACAGTATACTATACTCTATGAGCATCCATTTTGCATCAGGTCAAAGGTTGAAGCAATTTCTAAATTTGCTAATAGACCATTGTATATGTAACTACCCTTTTTCTTGAACTAAGAATAATATGGTAGTTGTAGACGTGACCTAGTCTTTTTTTCCATTAAAATGTTGCCTAGGTAGATTTTGAGCATTTACACCAATTATAGACATTTCAAGCAATTGCCAGTAATGTTAACTTGCATAATTATTCTTGTGAAATCATTACTGAACTGCAGGGCAGATACACTAGGCATGTGATTATTTAATCACATTGAATAAATAAATTTTGTGACCCTTTTATGTAACATGAGCAAGCTATCAAACAATCTAGTATCTTATCAGTCACAGTATGTAACAGTAGAGTCGAATCCAAATTCAAATACCAGTGCCGAACAAAACACACAAGAACATCTCGTGCTTATTCAGCATGGTAGAATAAAATCCGAAGTGTATTTTACCTCAGCTAGGGAAAAACAAAAGTTACATTTTATTTACATCTGAATTGACTTTGATATAGGTAATTGATTCTTGTACTTTGCTGCAAGCAATGCTCAGTGAGACTTGAGCTGGTCTCATGACGAACACATATGTCTTAAGTGTTATACACTATTTTTTCTTTTTCTTGGATAGCATATGGGTGATACTAATTTTAGAAATGCTTCCGCCAATGAATTTTCATGCTACTTTTGTTGTGTAAGCCAATCTCTCCATGGCATTATTGAATCTGTTTTGTACTGTACATTTGCTGTTATTTATTTAATTTGTTTCTCATGACTCGCTGTCATTTCTAGTCATTTATCTGCATTAAATAATGGTAATGCATTTTGTATATTAACACAGCTTCAGTTCTCAACATAATATACATTTCATATGCAATATATTATATGTAAAGATGAAGACCTGTGTTATGTATGTTTATACATAGTTGCCTAGCATAGAGCTGTGTATTTTTATGTAAACTATTGAAAACAAAAAACTCCAGAATTGAAATAAAAAGGGAGTAATGTTGCTCTTTTTTTTTTATCCACATCAGTTAGTCGATCATTACTCAGCTGGGTACTGGCCAGTACAGTATTTCAAGTCTGCAAAGAAGTAATATTTTTTAAAAATTATATATGAATTGTAAATCATATAATAATTTGTATTGGTCCTTTAGAACAATGGTCTATTTCCTCAGATCATCTGAAGATTCTGGCTTTGGTCCCTGGGCAAAAGATACAGTTGGGCATGCTTCCTTTCATTTGATGCCTGTTTACCTGAAAGGAAATGGGTACCTGGGAGTTAGGCAGCTGTTGTGAGCCGCATCCTGAGGAAGGTCATCAGTAGTTGGCCTAGACGGACCTCAATAAGTCTAACAGGCTTCTTGTCCCTGGCTATGGGAAATTGGACCGATAAAAACCAAATCATGTGCAGTATACTTTAGGCCAGGTTACTCATACACTTGTACACAAGACTTGTAAGGGTCTTGAGTGTACAAAATTAAAATGTCTAGTTTATTACTAAACTGCAAACCAGAGGAGCAGAGTAATTTTAGAGAGGTGGAGCAGAAAACCAGGGTTGAATGTAGCAAAATGCATTTTTCTGATAGTCTTGGAAGCTCCATGATGGCTCAAGGAGATGGCTTCCAAATACAATGGACCCTCTGTTTTCGTATATTTCGGTTCTCGTGCTCTATTTCTTTGAAAAATTCAATTCGGTTCTCGTTGTTTGCCTTGGTTTTTGGAATTTGTTTATACACGTACGGGTCCACCAAGCACGTGGCGCTTCAGTTTACCAGTGTCTCCCGCCTAGTGATGATCGCGTTTGAATTCTTTGTGAAGATTTATATTGTTTTTGTGCTTTTTTTGGTTTCTGATCATAAAAGTTCTTATTATATATCATACCATGGGTTCCAAGAAAGTCGGTGGTAATGTTCAACTTAAGAAAACAGTTGCGAGGATGACGATAGAGGGAAAACAAGAGATCATTCATAGCAAGACAATGTGATGTCTCGCTACAGACAAGTGTTAAAATGTAGGAAAACAAAAAGTGTCTATAGACAAATTCTTAAGACAAACAAGCAGTGAGCCACTAAAAAAATAAGAGGAAGCTGGCAAAGCAAGAGCTGACAGAGGGCAAACAGGGCCTGAGCACAACAGTCCTGGCCCAACAAAACGGGCAGATATGGAGGCCCAGGTACAGCACCTAGAGCCAAACCCTGCTTAGAGGAAATGACATTTAAAGCTCAGGCTCCTGCACAACCACTCAACCAACTAATGAAAAACCTGGGGCCCAATCCAACACCAGATGGAAACTCAGCTGCAGGCAGAGCAGAGCCATTGGAGAAGGGGGGGGGGTTAAAGAGAGACTGCCAGGAAATCCCAAACTAGACTCAACTAGGTTCAAACCTGGGACAAATCCAACTGGGAATTCCACCAGTTTACCAGGAACCCGAACCTGGCATGTTGACTTGTGAACTGGTTGGGAGCCCAAACTAGCCAAACGTTGAGGTAGGCCAAGACTCAAGCCCCCCAAAAGATACAGCTGGGTTATCACCATCTGCACTAGCCTGGTAAAAATCTGTGCAACTAGATTCCAAGCTGAAGGGCAAAAACTTGAAGCAGTAGCCTGACATTCCTTGGCAAACTGTAACCAGTCCTGGAACATCGAATGAATAGGGACATGGCACCATGCCTCCTTCAGATCCAGAGACACCATCCCAGAATCTGACTGCAATACCAGGTGAACCCAAGCAAAAGTGGTCATGCAGAACGTCCGACAGGGAGGTACACTGTAATTGGGTTTTTTTCTGGTGAAAGCACTAAGCCATTATGTCTATAGCACTTAGGTCAGATAGGGAATACAGTTGTTTATTTCCGAGAGGTCAAGAATGTACTGCGTAGATCTGCCGAATCCCATTTGGGGACCAGAAACAATTCGGACATCAACCAAAGAGATGAAGAGTAAAGCCATGTCACATGCCAGAGTCTCAGCCATGCCAAAGTCCAACCATGTCACAATGAGTGCAAAGAGCTGAGGGCAGGGCTCCTGACCTAACACCACTGACCATGACATGGGGGAAAGAGCAGACCAGTTCTACCAAAGGCTGAGGCAGACAACACAGTAAGTCTACAAATCGTGGGACCAGGAGTTGGTAAAGTGAGCCATCCTTCCACGAAGCTTAATGGCAATGATGCAGAAGAGGCAATAACCAGAAGAAGCACAAGATTCCAAAAATCTAACTCTTCTGGGGACCCATCCTGACCCACAGCAATTGAGACCCCAATCTTACCACACCACCACCAACCAGAAGGGGCAGAACCCTGCTAGAATAAGACCTGACCAAGAGGCGGAAATGCCACCGCAATGGCCGAAAAGACTTTAAAAACAGCCTCCTCAGGAAAGAGAGAAAAGGGGAGGCAAACAAAAAGGGTAAAGACCAGGCCAAATCTAAAGCCTGGGCCAGTACAGCCTGTTCGCATGTATTATGACAGTCCAAGTAAAATGCCTCCATTGCCTCCCAAGAGGGGCAAGCAACTTGGGTACAGCCACCAAACCTGGCACTGTAGGCAACGAGGCAGCCACTCTGGAGACTGATGCCAATGAATCCAGGCCCACATGGAGCCTATCTGCAAACAGCTCCACAACTGCCCAAGCATGCATGAAGGCTCATGAATGGGTACGAGCTCTGTGGTCTCCAGAGTAAGGGTTTGAGAGAGAACATGCAGCTGCCCATGGAACTGGCACTTGCTCACATCCTTGGGGAGCAATAGAGAAAACAAGCAGTCCTCAAGCGATGCTACAGAGTTCTGCCAAAGAATACCTGAAAGATAGAACCCACTTCCTGCCATTCAAGCATATGGATTCAATAGAATCCATACCAACCTAGGTATACTAACATTTCTTCACAAAATTCTAAGCCTTCATAATGTTTACTGTCCCATGTAACAAGTCACAACCAAAAGAACCAACAATCCTTGGTTCAAAAAGGGTTACTCAAAACAATCAACAAGAAACGTGAATATGAGAAGAAATACAGGCTAAAGGTAATCTCTGGAGATTTGTCCAAGAGTTACTCCTCTTAATAATTAATAAAAATCCAAGACAAGCTACTATGAAAATAAACTTAATATGAAAATAACATGGAACACTATTTCCCCGATATTAGGGTGGGTCCATAGTCTGGACCCAACATACCCGGGGCTATGGAGTTTATCCACCTATCACTGAATGACTCGGGGGCATGGTTGCCCACCCCACGAGTCTGAAGACAAATAAGGTCAGAAGGTAACAAACACATCAGTGAAAACTCTGCTGCCCAGCATCCCAACCCTCCAGAGCCTAAGGGAAAGGGGAAGCACAAGCACAGGAGGAAGCAACCTCAGGAGTAATGTGAACAGTATACAAACATGGGTCACCATTGAAGGGCTGAACAGTATTCCAGTGACTGATAGGCATACATACCCCACAGTGCCCACTTGACCTGATGTCTAAGCAGACTAACCAGATGAGCTACTTGATTCAGGTGGGTCAAGAAGTATGTTGCCCTGCAGGGGCCATAGCCGCTGGGGAGACAACTCCCAGATGAAGGAACATAAAGGAATACCAAAGTCTCCATACATGGCTGACATACGGTGACGTATTTTGCTTGTGCACTGCCTAGCAGGCAGGCAGGAGAGGGGAGCAAGAGCAATCCCCTATCCACGGGAACAACACAAGAGCCCTCATCATGTCAAGGCACCATCCTTTGAAGGGAGGGGGGGGGGGGGGGTGAGGACAATTTCCATAAATGTGAGTAAGTTCATTAGGCAAGATTTGTTTGACAAAACCCATACCGTGATGCTTTTATAAGAATGCACTGCGAGATAATGAATGATTTCTTACCTTAAGATTGATTCTCTATGAACTTGCAGATATGTGAAAGTTAGCCAATTAATCTTTAGTTTTCTACTGCATTTTCTTGGTGGACAAATTCTATCTTGGGGGATTAAATAGATATCAAAAATATCATTAGCAAAGGATTAATATAGATCTGGAAATACTAAAAATTGGGCAAATCAGCAGGTGCTGATTTGCTGTTATGCAACAAGTTTCCTGTCACCAACACACATTTCACAGAGAGGTAAGAATTTTTACCAACCACATAGACCAGAGATCCTCAATCACAAAATGTTCCAAAGATATTGATATCTAATTAATGAATACAAGTCCACAAGAATATATAGGATTTAATTATTTCATATTACATTATATAAAAAAATATACCCAGCAGTTTATTTAGAGAAAGGCATTGCCTAAGAAAAGCTAAGATTTTTTTAATAACATCTTTTATCCTATAATTTTATACACAATATATACAAGGCTTAATACTCTACTATATACAAGACAAATTATTACAAATTTTAATTGCCAGTAATTGCTTAATATACTTATTTTAAGCAATAGGTAGTCTCATCCTCAAAAACATCTAGAATTTCTGTAAAAATACATAGTATTGCATCGGTATATACGTGAACGAGTCATGAAATGTATTTTCACAAATAATAGATACATGCAATTTACACACTTGAACAACAATTTAGTAAACTGTATATTTACAGGATGAGAGCTACACTCATGGTGGGGATGAACCCTCCTACGGATGAACCCTCATCCGTAGGAGGGTTCGAACCTATGTCATCTGTCGTGGTCTAGTCGCTAAGAGCATATGAACACCCACCGCATAGGTTCGAACCCTCATCATGGCTCCTATAAATTTACTCGTTGATACAGTCACATTAGTGTGATTACTCAGTGTATTGAAAGAGGAGCATCACAGGTAGAACAAGTTCCAGATGACAGAGCCTAAGGCTCCCAGCTTTAATAGAAGCCTCAGGAAATCCTTGTGTGTTCTACTGAACACACGTAAGTAATTCTTATCCATGTCATGGTCTAGTCGCTAAGAGCGTGTGCGTGGGAACTCCCACCGCATAGGTCCGAACCCTCATCATAGCTCCTACAGATTTTCTCAATATTTTCCATGTTAATGTTTTCTTCAGTAATTTAATGAGCTTGTATATTTTCTTATTGATGGGACCAGATTCTAGTTCTGGTTTCCACTAGGTGCTCATGATTCATTAGAACCTGGAGTGGTACTTAGGCTTGGAGGATTCCAGGTGAGTAGCTTAAGAAGATTCAGAGGAGGGGCCCGCCACCAGCAAGAAGCTTTTCATTACATTGAACGGATGATTTTTTTCTAATTTGAGGAGCCATATTTCTCTCCATCATCTGGCCCTGTATGAGAGAATATATCTCATGTGCTTGCCTGGAAGCAAAATAACACAAGAGTAGTCAGCCCATAAAGGGGATTCCTTCAACCTCTTAAAGCAGGTATCTCTGGTGGGTTATTGGAGATACCTGCTTCGCGAGGTTGCAAGCTCCCAGAGCCAAGCTAATCCCTGGAAAGGAAATCCTGACCATGGTCAGATGCAAAATGGAATGCTAGGGCACATTAAATATGGCTGACAAATATAATGAAAATTATTATTTTTTTTTTTTAAGCAATGGCCACCAGCGGAAAATAATGTTCCATGGAAAGCCATCACCTCTTAACTGAAACTGTTTTGCCAATTATGGACACAAAATAAGCTACTGGTGTTGGATAGGTTACATCAGATGGAGGAGTGAGGGCACAGGCCCGCTATGACCCCAGGTGACCTGGGCTGCCATCCAGGGTCCCCATTTCCTTCAAGCTTTTGTTTGTTTTGTGTTCATACATTCTGGTGATTTTCCCTAGCTTTGAGGTTGATCTCCAATTCCCTTGCTCTCCACATTTTGTAGAGTCAGATTCTGGTCTTGGCTCTCGGTAGGAGGCAGACAGACCTCGGAGGCCTGGTGTGTTGGGCTAAGACTTTGTGGTACCAGAACTAAGCTCACCAGGCTATTGAGGGATCCTTTCCAGAATGAAAAAAAATAAGCCATGAATAACGAAGTAAAGATTAACCACAATGTTACGAGTCCCAAATTCTCAAATACTTTAGAAAATCAGGACTCTACTATATTTGTCTCATTATTTAAAACATTTTTCTCATCAGCATCAGCTGTATAAAATTTTTCAATAGCTGTAACATTTTGAATATTGCTTTCCTCCAAATTGAAAAGATCAGAAAATGATCTCTTAACATTATTAATAAGAGCAGCTACCCTCAAATGTTTACCCTGTCCAGTCAGATCACCACATTTAGATACTGCCAATGTTTTCCTTACATGGAAAATTCTTTTTCTAGATAAAATTGGAGACCCATACAGATTGTCTACACTAGGCTGCCATACAAGAGGCCATTGGGGTTTCTGTACTTTTGAACCTTGAAGAGGTCTTACTTGAGGTGAAAATTGATTATTCTGTAGCTTCTTGAATTGAGTTGATGTAATATCCCCAACTGAAGCTGATTTTATATGTTTAGTCATAATGGCTGCAGGTGTAAAAAGTATCTCCCTATGACTTTTACTTATGTTTTTGTCTAGACACTGAATTCCAAGTCCTGGCCATTGCAATGCTGTGATATTAGGCTGTGAAGAACTTGGGCAAGAAGTCTCAACAAACTGGAGGCACTCTGGAGTAGCAACATTGGCATGTTGCTCTCTACTGCAGCCCATATCAGATTTGTTAATGATGAAAAGATTAGACATAGAACTATCTTGCATGAGAGGTAGACACACCTCAGGTAAATCCAGTTCATTGGCAAACGCCATCCCTCCTGTTTCTTCTAAAGCATCATTATTCGCATCAAGACTCGCATTACTGCCGAGGGCAGTGTTTGCTGGAGTTTGTTCTCCCAGTTTACTGGCGACACCTTCCTCGGCAGTATGTGGGTCACAGTGGAACTGTCTAGAAGCATCAGAATTGTTATGTTCTTTTACATTCCCACTATCAGGTCCACAGTCTGTGGCCTGCTCTTCTTCCTTACTGATATCATCTCTACCAACATTTTTCTCGGGATCTCTTGGATGATGGGGCATGTTACTCCTTTGTCCTTTGGGTTCCACTCTTGTAGTACCCATCTTTTGCTGACAATTATTTGTTAGCTGCTGACATTCTTTTTTCTTCACTCGACTAATCTTCTGATCTGAAAATGACAAAATTAAACTTTATGCAAAAATATAAAAATTCAATTTGTTTCAATACAATACACATTATACTGTATTATATCTTCCAAACTGCTGATTACATGCATATGTGTATGTATGAGTGACAAAAATATCTTTGAGTGCACAGTGCTTTTACAATTATAATTGCATAATGTGTACAATATTCAATACTGCTAGGACTAAGATCTGCCAGTTAATCGGTGATCACGGTACGAAAGTCTCCTAAGAGAAGACAAAAATTGAAGTGCTAAATATAATGAAAAAGTCTTTTCTGGTGCCCATATCCCTACCCCACCGAGGGGTCTACCAGAAAAAGCCAGTGTTGTATGTAATGAAATGCTAATTTCTGGGCGAGCCCTGGCGGCTACCTGAAGTTACTATTTCCGATGTAGGTGCTGTAAGTGCTCTTTTGTAATGCACACTGATATAGTGTGAGGAGGATGTAGAGAACATTTGAAACCAAGTGTTTAATGAGGGGAACATTTAAAAATCCCACCAGTTCAGCAGCCACATCTGCAAATGCATGGTTGTGCACTTTACATGGGAGAACTGTTCCTTCAAAAAACTAGCGTTGAATGTAATGAAACGTCATTTTTTGGGTAAGACCCGGAGGCTCCCTGGAGCCATCGGACTGATATGCAAAATATTTGTCTAGGGCATTAGTCAATGGAATTCAACCTACCGGGGACTACGTGCCAGAACCTGCCCCCTCCCTCAGAGGCAAGGGAGCAATGGCCTCTGGAAACCCCCTCTGTGATTGGGGGTTTATTCGTTGTCTGCCATCAACTGGGGTTAGGCACCCAGAAAGGTAGGCATAACAAAACAAATCCCACTGGTAAGAAAATTGCAACTAAAAACTGAACAGGGAGGCAGAACTCCCTCAACTCTCAAGGAAATAAGCAAACAAACAAACTTTTCGAATGCACCTCTTCAAATTTTTCAGTTCTCGGGCTCAATCTTTTAAAAAAATTTAACTTGGCATCTGAAGTTTTGCCTCAGTGCTTGAGTTTGTTGATATACGTATGGGCCAACCGAGCACATAGCGTGCTTCAGTTTACCAGTGTCTCCCTAGTGATGACCGCGCTTGAATTCTTTGTGAAGAAATTTATTGTTTTTGTGCTTTTTTGGATTCTGAACATAAAAAGTTATTATATATATCATGCCATGGATTCCAAGAAAGTCAGTGGTAAAGTTCAACCAAAGAAAATAGTTGTGAGGATGACGATTGAGGAAAAACAAGAGATCATTCATAGCGAGAAAATGTGATGTCTCACTACAGACAAGTGTTAAAATGGAGGAAAACTAAGAGTCTTTAGACATACAGTATTCTTATAAGACAAGAAAACAGTGAGCCACAACCAGATGCTAGTGGTATGCCTGCAAAATGTAAGAGAGAGAGCACCCCAGAAATGTCATCACAACTGTTATAATGAAAGGGGACTCTCCTTCCAAACACTAACACCTCTCCTCCTTCTCCCTTCCTCACCATTTTCCATATGACAACAAGAGTCCTCAATAAAGGTAAGATAAACTTGTACATAATTTAGTACAAAATATAAGTATTGTAGAAGTCTGTATAAAATGTATTTTTAAGTTAATATTTTGGGGGTGTGAAACGGATTAATTCAATTTACATTTTTTCTCATGGGAAAATTTGTTTTGGTTTTCAAATTTTCGGTTTTCGAACCATCTCGGGGAATGGATTAAATTAAAAAACGGTGGTACACTGTATCTGTTAGATTAAGGACTTGCCCAAAATGCTATGCAAGTTAGTGGCTTTGCCAGAACATAAATATCAATGTTTTGAACTCCCACAAACCCAATGTACCTTTTTGTATATATAAAAATAAATAAATTATGAAGGGAGATTAAAAAGCTTAATTTACATTTTCTGAAATTACGAAGAGAAAGAGGGTGACACGATTGAAGTATGCAAATGGATTAAAGTGTTAAAAACAAGGTTTTAAATACAGTACTGTATATCAACACAAAATAGAACACGAAACAATGTGTATAAATTGAATAAATTAAGATGTAGGAAAGATTTGAGTAAATATTGGTTTCTATATGGGGTTGAAGATACATGGAATAAATTACTGGGTATCATAGATGTAAGATTGCTGGAATGTTTTAAGCATAGGTTAGACAAATATATGAATGAGTTTGGGTACATAAAAATAGGAGCTACCTCGCATGGGCCAACAGGTCTACTGTGGCTTTCTTTATTACAGTACTATGTTCTAAATATTAACTGTTTTGACTTCTCGGTTATGCAGTACAATCTGCATTAATCCGCCAAGTTTACTGAAATGATGTGGTCTAATTGGTCCATCAATGGAGAAGTCAATGTACTGTCTGCTCACTGTGACTAGTTTCTAAGATACAACCAAAGGACAAGATGAACCTAATGGGGAAACTTTTGCAAAACACTAACCAAACACACACTTTTAATTATATCTTACCACTTTTATCATGAGTTCTCCACAATGACTTCCGGAAAGACACAATCATTCCCCCAAAATTTCTGGAAGCTGGAACTTGGTCATACTGTGTTCTACCTGAAAAAAGTTAAAAGCCCTCCATTAATTTAACAACCTAAAGGACATTTTTGTACATTAAGTATGTAAATGATAATTTCCTATAAAATTTGTTTATTAAAGTTTAATAAAAATGCACATGAGTAAGATCAAATTTGAGGTCCAAGAATAAAAAGTACATCTATTATGCTCAACAGAAATTGACAATTTATGACCAAAGCCTCATGGCAGCTTCCCTGAGCCATAGATCCTTTCTAGCATGCCAAGTCCTTTTTGACTCGAGACCCATAGAGACGAGTAAACTTACAAATAGTCTTGAACTGTAGTCTAGGAGCGAGAAGCATAGTGGTAACATACCTTAATCCACCACTGAGGGAAACAGCATGCTATGACACCAAAGATTATACGAGTAGTACAATCTGGCTCGTTTTCAACTCGTAATCGAGAAGTCCAGGTTCGAATCCCAGGCAGGATTCGAACTGCCTGGGCTATCTTATGCCCCTAAACTGATACTGCCAGATCTCTCACTTTCCAACCACAGATCTCCCTCCATTGTAGTATGCCATTGGCCAGACATTTCAGCCCACCTTCTTTAGCTTCATTTGTTTGAATGTAGGTTAGCTGCACATTATGGGGAGATGGCTTAGGGAAGCTCCCAAGGGGACCTTGCTCAGAAATAGAGCTTTGTGTAGAATGACCCCCCCCCCCCTTGGGCATAAAGTGAAGATTGCTACTTTCCCAATCCAGTAGTCTAGCTGGTGATGGTTGAGGTAGTGTGTCATTGATAAATATGTAGTTGCAGATCAATGCTTGGTTCTCAGAGCTCCAAAGGATCGTTTTCAGAAGGGGGATCAGAGTGCCGAGTGGTTTGAGATGTTCAGTGTCACAGAAAGCAGAGACTTGCAGTGATGGATTGAGATATATATAAATGTACACTCCAATGTGCTCCTCCACACTAAATTATGGAAAAAAATTTTGAGAAAGGGTTCAGAGGTCAATAAGATCCTGCTGTGCTCACAGTGATCTGGGCAATATGGTTTAATAGAGCTACCAAGGTGCAACTCAGAAAGATAATTTTTGTTTTATTAATGAAATCTAAAACATTTTAGGTTTCTTCAAGAAAAAATATACATGTTAATTCAGGTAAATATTTATAAAAGAATTTTGCCTAACATGCTACTGTTAATAGTTTAACACTTTCTTAAATAAAAAAAACAGGCATGCAAATTAAACAAATATATAACACACACACAAGCAAATAATAGCTTAACACTGCTAGTAAAATATTAACTTCAACACTCGAGGACCAGGCCGCGGGGACACAAAAAAAAAAAAAAGAAATCATCTCAAGAAGAAGATAACACTGACAATAATATGGCATGGCATAGCATGGCTTGATATATACCCTTGGCAAGGACAGGAAGCATCTTGGGCTTATTCTGAAGTCTTCCTAGCCAAGGGCGAGGTTGTTTGCACTGTCAATTTACCAGTTTAGGCCAGACTGCACAATACCACTGGACTATGAGAGCCTTCACTCATGTGAGGCCATGCACTTCAACATTCAGGTAAACTATTTATTTATTTATTTATATATATACAAAAACTTAAATACTAACTTAACTATTCCTACTGCAAAGATGCCCTACTGCACATGCGGCAATATGAGGCCTCTCACTTCAACAATGCAAAAGTGTAATAATATGGAGTCTCTAAACTGAACAATGCAAATAACATGTAGCCCTTTGCTTCTCTGCTGCTAATGATATGAGGACCTTCACTTAATTTTTTTTTTTTTTATATAAAGTCCAACACATTAACATTACTGAAAATAACAGCCAGTATTCAGATTTTTTTCTTTTGAACTCAAGCCATGGATGCTGTATCTTTTTTGTTGTGATATAGAGGGATGGAATTATCAGGGGAAAGTGCCACACCATTACAACTATATAGCACTTGGAAGGGGTCAGGATAAGGATTTTGGGATAGGATGGAGGGACGGAATGGTGCCCAACCACTTGGGCGGTTGGGGATTGAACGCCGACCTGCATGAAGCGAGACCGTCACTCTACCGTCCAGCTCAAGTGGTTGGCCTGTGACATGGAATCTGTCAGTGAAATCATCCAAGAGCAACGTATTTAACTAAAATTCAATGATGAGAGCTTGAAAAAGCTGGCATTCTGAATTGTGGTTGCCAAATACAACTTAACAGCTATTTAAACATGTGGTCCAAAATGACTACTGTCATAATTTCCAACTTCATATTTGGTTGAATATGGCTTTAGTACAGTCAATAAAATACTGATAAAGGAAAGAAGTGGAACTGATATATACATGCAAGGAGACACAAGACTAAAGCTAACAAATATCAAGCCAAATATTGAGAATCTTGCAGCACAAGGCTCACACTGAATGAATATTAACAGAGTAAAATGTCTTTTTAAGTTTCATTAACAAAAATTGGTGGGACAATTGCTTTACAGAAAAGTTTACAAAATACCCTAAAGAGGCCAATTGGGGGGAAAAAAAGGTTGAAAAATGCTGGTTTATATCTTTACATTTGGGTCCCTAATATTGTCCTAGCAGTGTCTTGTTTTGTTGCACTCATGCTTTCTTGTGGCATTTTTCTCAATTTTTAGTAGATTTCTGACCTCCAGGTTCCCGTCACCATATTTTTGGTAGGCAAGAGTGGATTTTTGGTAGGCAAGAGTGGATCTCAGAGACCTAGGGCCAAGATTCAACAAGAAGTTGTGCATCTACTTACGAACCTGTACATCTTTTCTCAACTTTTGGCGGCTTTGTTTACATTTATTAAGCAGCTTACGAGCGTCAAAACTTCCCAATAAAATGCTATTATTGTTATAAACAGCCTCCTAGTGCTTTGGAGCTCAAACTGTTTAATAAAGGTAAACAAAGCTCCCAAAGTTTGAGAAAAAGTGAACAAGTTAGTAAGTACTTGCGTAACTGCTTGATGAATCCAGGTCCTGGTGCTTCTTCCTAAGGCAAGACTGGTGCTTAGCATGGGAAGCTGAGGCAGCCCTCCCAGAAAACAAGAAAAACATCAAACAGCTAAAAAAATAATAATTACTTAACAACAGGCACCATCAAAAGGCTATCTTTGTGAAAAATTTACCCCACTAGTTCACTTAAAATCAGCTACATATCCTTAGTTTCTATGTATTTTACAGTTGTCTTAGATGTCTCCCTCTCATGCTGTGAACATTCTTGCAGACTCATAGTTTCTGGAATAGTATTAATCACCAAGGAATGTACTGTATACACTTATAAAACAATTTTCTCTTAAAGGAAAAAAAAATCTTAGAAAATATTCCTGAAAATGTATACTTCACAAACTAAGAGATACTTGTGGATTGTGGTTCAACAAAATCTAAAAGAAATGACACAAAAAGTGGCAGCTCATTTCAAGTGCTGGTCTATAGCCTAGAGAACTTGACTTGTATTTTCATTATACTCTTTAGAACAACAATTTTTACTTTGGGCAAATGATTCAATGGAGAATGTTATTGACAAAAACATGTGGCAATAATGCAACATTGCAGGAGAAAAAATCCCCCCCTGCATTATTGTAACATTTTATGGAGATATCGTCATGGCAACACACCAGAGAATTTCTTTTTGAATGATGGTATTGTATGTTTTTTATTGGGCAAATATTAACAAAAATTACCTGTTCTTTGATGGTTAACCACTGTGCTGCTCGCCTTTCAAATACGGTACCCCCCTTCCCTGTGTGCAGGAAATAAATTCTCGGGAAAAAATTCTTTTTGTTTTTGAAAATGTTAAGTACCCTTTCCTGATCACAGATATGTAAAAAAAAATCGAAACTGTAGTTACTTTGGCCGCAATAGGGTCCGGAAAATGGCGTGTGATGTCGCGATTTGGTGGTTGGCCGTGACGCAGACTCCAGAAGCCAGTCGCTTGCCAGCTTCAACATGCGTTAGTTGCCACAAATATCTTTTTTGTTTATTTTTTTGCGTACATTTCCAAATACTGTACAGTACATTTGTTTTGTTTTTTCTTGCCAGTCCTATGTATAATGAACATGTACACAATATTATGGCAGTAGAACATCCATACTGTTCCAAGACACTGTTATATTTGTCTCAAATGCATCCACATATATTGCTCATATATATCCAATGTTTCATGTTCTTTTATGTATATTTACAACATATTGACACACTATACACACTATATACATTCACCATCAACACACTCAGAACTCTGCGAGTGTGAGCTACCACACCCAGCCAGCCCTCCCTCACTCCTCCAACACCTAGCTTACTCCTTACACTTTACTCGCCAACATTCCTCCTCCCACCATACAGTTATTGTTTTTATTACACTACTTACATACGTTATGTATATGTATCTACATGTTTTATTCACCATAACTATGCAAGTAAGCCGGTAATGTGTCCAAACAGCATAGTGGCTACCATACACTGCATAAGAAATCACACAGCAGCCAGCAGACAGTGCTACATTTATGACGCTACCACCCTCACCAAAATGGCTACTCCCAACATACTCCTGTTGCTCTTATTACACTATATACACACATTGTATACACCTATGTACCATAGGTGTTCACCATAACAAACCACTCAGCTAGTATGGTTATCTTCTTGAGGTTATCTTGAGATGATTTCGGGGCTTAGTGTCCCAGCGGCCCAGTCCTTGATCAGGCCTCCTTTTTGTTACACACCCTCAGGAAGCAGCCCGTAGCAGCTGTCTAACTACCAGGTACCTATTTACTGCTAGGTAACAAAGGCATCAGGGTGAAAGAAACATTTTGCCCATTTGTCTCTGCCTCCACCGGGGATCGAACCCGGAACCTCAGGACTACGAATCCGAAGCGCTGTCTACCCAGCTGTCAGGCTCCAATGGTGAGCAAAACAAGAACATGGCTGCCACACACAGTGACGCTACCTGGATTCCCTCCCTCCCTCCCTCACCAAACATCCTCCTCCCACAATACTACGCACAGCACTAATTATCACCACAATCCTTTTATTATCACAATCCTGATCACTAAATCCTGTAAATGAATAACTGACCACAGGTTTATTTTGTAAAGTGACATATGACGTCTTTGAAGATTCCTAGAGGGACGAAATAATGCTGTGGTGCTGTGGCTAGAGCTGTGAACATCGTGAACGGCATCAATTCACTGATATTTGAACATTGTACACAGTCATTATCACACTCAGGCTCTTCTGTAATTCTATCATGGTTAAATAATACCAGTTATATATATATATTTTGACATTATTAGGCGATGCTGTAGTCACAAACTGAACAGCAGTGCTGTGAGCTCATGCTGCGTACGCCAGCCTTGGTTGCTCACTCAGTACTGAGGCTCTCACACCCGGGAATGTTGCCCGCGATTTTTTTTTTAAATGGCGTCTGTTTACAAGAGCCCTGAGGAAGCTGATGTGAACCCCATGTAGCCGCGAGAGTTTTGAATCATACGCTAAAAATATAAGATCCCGGAGGCGCATTGTGCACCCCCTGTTGAGCGCCTGCAGGCGTGTTGCGCAGTTTAGTGGTTAATAAAATAACATATTATTTTAAAGCTTTGAATAAATTAATTGTTGCATTTTTTAATGCAGTTCCTTATAATTTCTGGGAAGTAATTAATTATCAAAGAAGGCACCAAGCCAGTAATTTCTGCGAAATTTAACTTTATATTTTTAAAACTGATAAACAATAAATGCAGTTAATGTAAAATAACTTTGTCCCTTCCTTAAGTAGCTTCTCTCTGCAGGACAGTGGGCCTTAGGGTGGTGGTGTCAGTGGCTACCTGAGCCGTGATGTTCTGCTGTTCATGGCCTCATCACACTCTTCTGCTATGTTGGCACATCTATGATGTACATATCTTGTGTTTCTTTTTGTGTGTCTGCTGTCTGTCTTGCCTAGCATTACCAAGGGTATCTTCTCACCTATAGGTCCTGGGTTCTATGCTCTGACTCCCTAATGTGTTCTATGGTCCTTCCCCCTCCCCCTCTCGCCTTCATTCCTGGGCTGGTTGCCCTGGTCTTTGTGGATTTTAGCCATGTGCACTCTTAGTGTTATTCTGTGGGGCCTTTAGACTCTGTGCTTTGGGTTCTTGGTTGGTAGGGATTGGCTGGTGCTGTGGCTAACCAGGGTGCCTGCTTCTCTAGACCTTTTAGCCCCTATTCTCAAGCTCTTTTTTCCTGGATTCTGTTCAGTGCTCTTTTGAGCTGCCTACCCCTGGCCTTTAATGCTCTGGGCTGTTTCTCATGTATCTAATGAGTTGCACATCTCGTGTCTTGTCGGCCGAATCATCTTTGTTTTTCTAGCATTTTGTCATAAGCCTTCAAGCTGTTGTTCCTGTTGTATAAATGCTATTTTCTCAGCTAGTGTGGAGGCTTGGGTCCCCAGGCTGTAGGCATGGCTGTCTATATCACTTAACAGTCTTTAAGCATTTTGATTGTTGCAGAGTTTTGCAAACTTTTGATCAATTCTTTTCTGCACTAGGGCATGAATGTCACAATGAGTAAAAAGTTGACAAAACATCATTAGTCACAAACCTATGCTAGGTTCACTACTCTCAAAGCCTTCTTGACAAACAAAGCCATTTTATACATAAAATATTTGTATTAAGATTAAACATTTGTGAAAGGTCACTAAATACATTTCCAACTCAAACCTCAGAATATATACCATACACCCAAGACAATAGAAATAATACTGAAGACAAAAACCTTTATGGCACACCCTAATTCACAAGTTTAACAATGTTCCTTGAAATCTCCAAATGTACACAAACAAATAGCACTTAACAAGAGATTCATTTCTTCATACAGATAAAAAAATATGAGACTATTCACAAAAAACACCTGCTTTATGCTTGTGAGAGTCTTACCAGTGGCGGTCCTTCTAAGAGTTGACCGTCCATGGATGATGGATCCACCGCTAAAGGAATATGCTGCAATACATTGAAAACAAAAATATGCAAGGTTTCTCATTACAGTACTAAACACTGCTGCATAAATTATATTCTAGAAATATCAATAGTTATCAAATTAATTACAGTATTGAAATATTATCACAATCCTTACTAGCCATACTTTATGGAAGAAATTGTTTAATAAATCAGTTTAAATTTAAACATGGTTTAAAGACTGTGCAACTTAAGTATAACTATGAATCTCAGGTCTATATATTAGGCTACATCATCAACAAAAGAATCAACAACATACAATATATATATATATTAATAATTGAATATCCATTTCTCTGCTCAAGGTTAGCCTCATTAAACTTCGCAGGATAATGGCACTTTTGTCAGGAGTGTCATGATGGGGTCAGGATTGGCCCTATGCCACCTTGAAGGCAAAGTCAGCCATTATGCACTTCCTTCCTGAAGTCAGTGGACATATAAAGTGTTCTACCTCACTACCCTACCAGAGTCCATATAGGTTTTAGAACTTGTTTAAATATTAGTGTATTCCAATAATGACAAGTAAATGCAGATTCAGATGACAAGATTTGCATTCTGGATGCAAACATTTGGTTACAGTGATGGAGATAATGTGGAGGGGGAAATGGTTACAGTTATGAGAGGAGATTCAATGAGATAATCCTTTCCCTTAAAACCAAGTCTGGTGCCCTTGAGGAGATACCAACTTTAATTTACAAAAAAGCCTCCAGATCTTTAGCCCCTGCTATTGCTTTGCTCTTCAACAAGTCACTTCAACTCCAAACCTTCCCAGATATTCTAAAAAAAGCGAGAGTAACGCCTGTCCACAAATGTGGTAATCTCACAGATGTTAACAACTACAGACCTATATCTATCCTGCCAAACTTGTCAAAAATTTTTGAAAAACTAATCTATAAGCAGCTTTACTCATATCTAGCCAAACTCAATATACTTAGCCCTTGCCAATATGGCTTCAGACCCAAAAAAAGCACTAACGATGCACTTATTAGTATGCTTAACTCGATTCATACAGCTCTTGATAAAAATGAGTTCTCTGTTGGGTTGTTTGTGGACCTGCGTAAAGCTTTTGACACTGTCAACCACCAAAACCTTCTTCTTAAATTACATCATTATGGAGTCAGAGGACACTCCCTACAATACCTCAAATCCTACCTTACTGACAGGCTCCAATATGTTTCTGTGAATAATACAATTTCTCCCACCCTACCCATCAACATTGGTGTTCCCCAGGGCAGCATACTTGGCCCTCTCCTCTTTCTCATCTACATTAATGACCTTCCAAATGCCTCCCAACACCTCAAACCAATTCTATTTGCTGACGACACAACCTTCATTTACTCCAGTCCTGATCCCCTTGCTCTAAATGCCACAGTAAATACTGAGCTAAATAAAGTCCATCTGTGGCTAACTGCCAACAAACTCACCCTTAACATTGACAAAACCTTTTATATTCTGTTTGGCAATAAATCCTCTAATCAAATAAATCTCAAAATAAACAATACCCAAATTTGTAACAAATTAGATGGCAAATTCCTTGGCATTCTCATTGACCACAAGCTTAATTTCCAGGGACACATTCTAAACATATCAAAAAAAGTTTCAAAAACTGTGGGCATTCTTTCTAAGATCAGATATTATGTACCACGCCCTGCCCTGGTGACTCTCTATTACTCCCTTATCTATCCATATCTCAACTATGGTATTTGTGCTTGGGGCTCTACTACCCAAAATCACTTACGTCCTCTAATTACTCAACACAAAGCTGCTATTAGGACAATATCCAATTCTGGCCCCAGACATCACTCGGTACCCCTACTTAAATCTCTGAATATGTTAGACATTAAGTCACTGCACATTCTCTCATGTGTATTATACATATATAAAACGCTAAACTATAATGCCAATCCTGATCTCAAAAGCTTCATAGAAGGTTGTATCAGAACCCATGAGCATCACACCAGAAATAAATACAGTTTTGATATTCCTAGAGTACGACTTAATCAAACTAGAAATGCTCTACAAATCAAGGGGCCCAGAATGTGGAATGACCTTCCCAACCATGTTAAAGACTGTACCTCTCTCAACCAGTTTAAGTTAAAAGCGAAGCTATACCTAATAAATTCCCTGTAACCTACCTTACCCTTCTATTGTCAACCAATGTCTGTTTTTTTCTTTAAAGAGCGCTGTTTGTCGACATAATTGTATTTGTGCTGCTTTTTCATCTATGTTTTCATTTCTTGTTTTCATTCTACTCATTATGCTCAATTAGTATTAAGCTTGTCATTTACGTTTATCATGCCCGAAACGCTTTGCGTAATAGTGGCTTTAGGCATTGTATGTACTAGCTCTACCTATAAGTCAAACAATCCTTGTAAATATTTATTGTATGTATGTACCTTACCTAAATAAAATTGTATTGTATTGTATTGTATAGATGGGGATGGTGTGTGCTGCCTAGGGAGGGGGGGGGAGGGGGAAACAGGGATAGTATATCCTGGGGAAAAGAGACAGGGAGGGTGTATGCTGGGAGGAGGGAGATGGGGAGGGTGTGTGTTGAGGGGAGATGGGGAGGGCATGGGGAGAGGGGGAGGGTGGGTGGGAGACTTGAGTTGACCCAGGCACTACCAGGCATCCATCTTTTTTATTATTTTATTTTATTTTATTTTTGTATTTATATATACAAGAGTTGTTACATTCTTGTACATCTACTTATTTATCATTAATAACCAAAATATTGTACTGTAAGATTAATAGATGACAGGTATATTATCTTGGTGGCAAGTAAATAAATAGCATTGAGTATACTTGACATTAATTAATGGCAAGTAATACTTTTTGGTACTAGTTTAGTGCAAAAATGCTTTGAAGCATCCCTCAAAAATCTTTCTTTCAAGCTTTACAGGCTCCTCTAAGCAAAAATTGTGCTCTTGACTCTAACCAAGACACTTCAGCAATTTGCTATCATAGGATATGTATTTCCTTATATTCTTTGTATTCCTCTTGTAATTTCATCTGATCTCATATAAACATAAAATTTTCTTTAGCATTTATTTACATTTGTATTCCAAGCATATCTGCACCAGCCATTATATAATATGTACTATATGTACAGTGTATGGAAGAAATAAAAAAACCAGCATTGAATGTAATGAAATGCCATTTTTTGGGTGAGCCCCGGAGGCTACCTGGAGCTATCGGGCTAATATGTGATACATTAGACCAGGGCATTAGTCAATGGAGTTCAACCTACTGGGGACTATAAGCCAGAACCTGCCCCCCCCCCCCTCCCTCAGAGATGCACAGGGGAGCAATGGCACTGGAAACACCCCCCCCCCCCTGTGGTTGGGGTTTTCCTTATTAGGCACCCAAAACGATAGGCATAATGAAACAGACTCCACATGTTAAGAAAATTGCAACCGAAAGCTGAACAGAGAGGAAGAGCTCCCTCAATTCCCATGGAAAGAAGCAAACAAGCAAACGTCACACCTCACCGCTCGCCCTCGCAGCCCTTCCGACCCCAGGACGAGGCTAGGGGTGGACTCCCCTGAACTGGCTACCCAGCAACTCCAGTTCAGAGGCTAGGCATCAAAACAAAAGCGAAAACTGCCAACCGGAGGGAGAGAAGGTGCCAGAGAGCCTTCAAGGCTCACCCAGAAAATGGCATTTCATTAATTTCAACACTGGTTTTCTGTAGGGAGCCCTTCTGGCTCCCTCAAGCTGCATACCCAAAAATAAGGAAAAGAGGGACTTACCTAGGAGGCGGTTGCCACATGCTTCTCAACTCTAAGGTGAGAGAACTGGTTGCAACCTGCGACCCAAAGCCACACATGAATGCCCAGGGACCAGGATTGTTGACCAAATAACAGGTGGCCAGGACCCTGTTCGACCTCCAAAATCCCTGTGCCCAAATATCAGCCCAAGACATGTTGCCGAAGACGGTTGCCAAAGCAGCAAACTTCTGAATGCCATGGGCGCAAGGATAGACCACAGGTTGACTAGACTTAATAACCATGCGGACGACCTGGGAGATCTGAGCCCTGGAACAGGGAACGTGGAAAACCGGATCAACCCAAAGCACATCCCCAGCCATAGAAGCCGAGGTGCGCAGGTAACAGTGAAGAGCTGCAACCGGACACAACACATGATGCCACCCCCCCCCCCCCCCCCCCCCCGGCTTGACCAACCAAACATCAATGACCCAAGGACCCCTCTGGAAAGCAGCCATCTCATTCTTCTTCAGAAAAGAGGGAGTAGGCTGCAACCGAACAAACCGATTACCAGGTCCAAAAGAGCAGAAAGCCCTGCACCGAAGAAAATGAATCTCACCAATCCGACACCCAGAGTTCAATGCCAGCAGAAAGAGCATATGGAGAGAGAAAATAGTAGAAAGAATACCAGGAAACTTTTTATCGTTGCCGAGACGAAGTTCTCAGGTTGGACACCCTCAACGAAGCCACCATATCACCATACAAATGGTAATAAACCCGTGTCAAAAAGACCAGATGCGAAGAGCGGAGAAGACCGAACCAGTCGTGCACTGGACCGGTCTGATCTGTTGGAAGAGGCAAAGCCGCAGAAAACCTCTGGGTTCAGACACCGATCAAGCAGCACCTGAAACCAAGGCTGGGGCGACCACCAAGGGGCCATGTGGACTACTCTCCTATGGTAAGACCAACTGAACCAGAACCCAAAGCAACAGCTGAACCAGGGGGAAAAAGGTACAGATAACCCAACCTCGACCAGCCCTGCCAAAAGGCATCCACCATGAAAGCTCCACAGTCGGGGAAGGGAACCACATAGATCGGGAGACGCTGAGACCACGCCAACGCAAAGAGGCCCATATTCCGGGAGCCCGTACATATGGCAGAGCTAACTGAAGGAGTCGGCATCTACCGTCCATTCCATAGACAGGGAAATGAACAGAGACAGGCCATCCGCCAGGACGTTGGACACTCCCTAGATTTGAACCGCATGGAAAGCCAAACCCCAACAACCCAGCAGATTAGCCACTCGAAGCGACCAGCCCTAAAGAGGTAAGGACTGAAGGGAACCCCCACAGTTCAGGCAACGAATCACCAGAGAACAGTCCGAATGAAGCCGGATGGTTGAACCCCGAGTGACCCAAACCCTCCGAAGTGACAACCAAACCACCGCAAACGCCCGCATCGAGCTCTGAGTCTGATGAAAGGATGGACCCCACCGCCCCTGACCAGCCTGGTGAGCACTGGTCACAAACCCCCAACAGAGACGACACGTCTGTGAACACATCGCTCGAGGGCTCGGGTAGGCGCCAAGGCACTGAACCCCGAAAAACCCGAAGAGGAAGCCGGCGATGCAGCAACATGCAAGAGCCCTGGAGGCCGAACCCAACAATTGCGAGAGAGGCCAGCACCAAAGATGAAGGCCTAGCACTCAATACCCCACGTCCTCCTCAAGCCAGTTCAAAGACAGCTCGAGAAGGGAAAAGAAGCGCAAGACCGAAGCCAAATGCCCACAGGTTCATAAGTCCTCAGCAACCAAAGGCGTCAAAAGGGAGGGAACCTGCACGTGTAGTTGCACAAGGCCAACATCCTGAGGAAGCACAGGGGCGAACAAGCACACATTAAGGAGCTCAAATTTGCCCCCCAGATAAACCTGCAGAACCGTAGAAGAGTCTCGCCATTCAAGCATGCGGGTCTGACAGAACCCATGCCATGCCTCCAATGATAAGAATGGGCAGTCTGCCAGCCAGGAAGATTCAGGAACCTCCAAAAATGCACCCAATACAGGGAAGAAGAACCGAACTCAAAGGAGGATGAATCCATAACAGGCATAATTCGAGTCTCACAAGAGGTATGCAGCAAGCACCTCCCAAACCTCCTTAGGCGAGATACAAGAGGCAGAAAACCTCTGGAAGGAAGGAACCAAGGAACCCAAGGAAACCTGGAACCAAACCAGGGGAGGAATTGGCCCCAAATCATACTTATACAGGGAAGGGGGGATAAGAAAACTCCTTGTCCTGCAACAACAAGCCCCGCGAAGAGGACACCAACACCCAAGTGAGGTCAAAGGGGGCCCAAGCCCCACAGGTTAACTCCTCTCCAGCCCCGGGATCCCCCAAAGCGGGACCTGGGGCAGAGCAGTCCTTCATACCCTCTACTCCTGAAGAAAAGGCAGAGTCCAGGAGAAAGGCAGAGAAGAAAGGGGCATGCTGGTGGGACCCAGAAGCCTCAGCAGGAGGAACCGGCTTGAATGCATCCGTCCACAACCCAAATGGTGCAGCTCCTAAAGCTGCCCTAGTCTCATTAACAAGTAAACCTCGCTCAGACTCCGAAACTTTCAAAGATTTTTGGGAGCCGGAAGAAAGGGAGGGGATTGCAGGACGAACACAGGGAAAGGACCAGGGGAGCACGGACGGAACCAAAGTCGAAGCAACTAACGCCCTTAAGTCCAGGTCCCTATAACCAAAGAGGGGCAGCCTCGGGGCATCCGGGTGGGCACTCAGCCTAGCGCGTTGCAGCAACTTAAACCTAGCGTGCAACATGGATGCCGCCTGTACCCAAATATTAATGTCATCAGAATGGGTTAATTGGAGAACAAGCAAAGAGCAAGTCTCGCAATAATCTAAGTCAAAGGTATCTGTGACCCAACATGAGAGGGGCAAAAGCGGTGACTGTCACCCTGAGACAAGGGCACACAGCAACCTTCAAATTCGCATGAGGCAAGCAGGAACTCTGAAGATGCATCCACAGGTCCACCGAGACCTGACAGGGTTTACCAGGGCCCATAGGCTGACTACTACGGGAAGCCTGAGCAAGGTGCTGCTAACCAGTTAGACCCAAAGCTAACAAGGAGAGATCACAACACTGAAATCCCTGCGACGTGTACAATCACAGGGGCTTAGCAAAGGTCCACCAAATTATTATAAGCAGTCATATAGCCACACTAGGCAAACAAAACAAAAAGGAAAAGAAACCCCCACAAAAGTACAATGTTCCCAGAGAAAACAGGAACTGGCTGCTCAACACCTTGATGCCCCAACCAGCAAAAATACCACTCCCTTCCCAAGGCCAAACTAGGGCCATGAAACCCCAGCTGGCCCCAAGGGTAGAGTAAATGCTGAGCAGCAAAAACCCCTATGGAAATGGCATCCCGAAAGCATCAAGGAAGAGAACCCTGACACCTAATGTTGGAAATTTCCAACACCGAATACAACACTGTTGTATTCTCATTACTTATTACTAACTCTACTAATTATTGTAGTAAGTAAAATTAACACCACGTAGAATTCTCATGTACTAATAATTTCATCTGTGCAGTAGGCTAGAATTCTCACGTCACCCGACGCCAGTATTGCGTCAGATTTCATTACAATAAACACGTTATATCCAATGTATCTGAGAATTAAATTCGATTCTCTATAACCAAGGCATTCTGTGTGATAATTAATTACAGATAAATTGACCTCCAACTAAAAGCCGAATAGAGCGTTAGAGTCATAGCGGTTATCTAGTAATAAAAGTTAACGTCACAAGTGAATGCCATGGAGAGACATTAATTCCTCTCCCTTATATGTTTACTATCACTAAATTGGCAAATAATAATATTTCCCTCTTCTAAATAATAAACCCGTCCTGTCTCCAACATTTCAAGCACAAATGCGAGAAATACTAATATTCATGACAATAATTTGTCTAATGAACGCGAGACGCGGCGTGGGTGAGGAGGGCACGCCAGTACACGTGGATGGAAGCTCTCGAGCAGACCTGTCCTCATCGTGCTCATGAGGAGACGCCATTGCCCAGTCATCAGGGTAGACGTTATCCATCCTCAGATGAAAGTCGCCACTGTGAGGCGTGAACAACCTTGCAGATAATATCTTCAACTGGTGTCGGTGTAACATAAGGAACCTTTTTAATCTGGTTCTTGACTACAAGTGACCGGCCAGTGAAGCGCGCCATTATCCAGGATAGGGTGAAGCCAGAGCCTGGGACGCGAATTTTGGCAATCTTAAAACTTATACAGTGCCCATATTAGCTAAGTATCTTATCCTTATTTGATGCATCGCGTAAGGTGTAGTATGGTAGCTGGGTGATTGGCCGTGACGACGTATACCAACACCAAACCACAGGTCATTACCCATTATCGCCTGTAAATATTAATTTCTTGAACATAGAGATTCCGTAGCTTAATTAGTTGCTACTGTAAATATTTGTTTTGCAGCACGTGAGAAGAATTCTCCCTGCCGCCTTCTCCCATGTTAATCCATCCCACTCGTCAGCCAGCCGAGCCCAGGGAATTAGAGGAAGCGTCGTGACTTACACAAAGGAATCGTCATTAAGCTAAGATTCCTTTGTATTCATTTATTAATTATCTGGAATTATTTACATGCAGAATTCTTTGGATTAACATGTGTTTATTGTGATTATCATTATTATACTCATAATCTATGTTCCCATTCTTGGTAATGACATTGGTTTTGCTATAATTCATAGGATTAGATTATTATAATTTGGATTAGTGAACGAACCACACTAGTTCCTGGACGTACTGAGTTCCAGTAATAACCCCCCAATGTAGGTGTTTGAGGGTTTGATTCATTTAATTATACAGCCCATTAATTATTTCTATGATCATATTCTCTAGTATTTTATCCATAGTTACTGGTTCATCTAGGAATTATCTAATGATCAGAAATTCTCAGTTTCCCTCTTTACTATAAAAGCGGGTGGTCCTTCGTAATTTAATTTACTACATTAATATTTAAATAATCAGATTCAAGCCCCAAATGTCCCACACCCGAGGGTAGTAATCACAGGGCACTTAGGGAAGGCTGCCTTAAGCGCATGCAGTCCCGGTACACAGCAGTACACCTGGCCACCACACCACAAACAGCAGAGGACACCACTAAGGCAAAACATTGCTAGGAAACCGAGGCCATAGTTGACGACCGCCCTCTATCGCATTAGCCAACAAACGGGAGTTGCTGGGTAGCCGATGCGGAGGGGGGGGGGGGGGGTCCGGGGCTTTCCCCTCCCCCTCTTGGGGAGGGGATGGCTGTGCAGACAAGCGGCGCAGCGGCTAGGTGTGAAATTTGCTCGTTTCCTTGGGATTTAAGGGAGTTCTGCCTCTGTTCAGTTTTTGGTTGTAATTTTCTTACCATATGGGGTCTGTTTTGTTATGTCTACCTTTCTGTGTGCCTAACCCCAGTTGATGGTAAATAAGAAAAAACCCAACCACAGGGTTTTTTTCCAAGGGGCCATTGCTCCATGTGCCTCTCTGAGGGGGCCAGGTTCTGGCTTGTGGTCCCTAGTAGGCGGAACTCCGTTGACTAATCCCCCTGGTCTAATATAGCGCATATTAGCCTGATAGCTCCAGGGAGCCGGAGGGGCTCCCCACAGAAAAGGAATATGTTTAATGTTCTTACATGTGAAATCATTCAGATATACAAAGTCACATTTTATATTCATATGCTTAAAGCATCAATATTTATAGTTATACAAATAACAAAATAAGCTCAAGCAAAATACAGTAGCCATTCTATATTCTATCACATGCAATGATGCAAGATGCCTCAAATACAAGATTCAAGTTTAGAAACACACCTGGTACTCTGTGGCTCCGGCAGATAATCTCACTGAAGCCTCTGCGAAACGATTGTGAACGAAGAGCATAGATAATAGGGTTGCAAGCAGAATTCATATAACCAAATAAGTACGCCTGAAAAAAGTAAAGACTTTAGAATTAGTTCTGTCAATGAAGAATTTGATATATTTACACTGCCACAGTAAGGCAGGGCTGTAAGAATGACCTAATATAGGCAAAAGTTGTATTACCCTAAAGTACCCTTACCATTTTGAATCTCCAGCCCTGGGCTTCTTGTATGTATATCTGCATGGATGTGAAATACACAGGGAATGTAAGAAATCTGCTGAACAGGAGTGTGGACCAATGAGGCTGGAAGAGTGCCTAAACCAATCATCCAGTGTTTGAGAAAGGGATGTAATTAAATTGAAAGAATAATTTACAGTCACAAATTGAGAGTGGAAGTGTTTGACACAAGGAAGGAAATGTCTGAATGGTGTGGGATGCAGCAAGCAACAATGTTCTCTTCTTGTGGCAGAGCTGGTGAGGAGGGAACATGCTTTGGAACATCTAGACCAAATATAGTGCATCAGGTGGGTTGTGTGTGGGGGAACTACAACTTTGAGGTATTCAAGTAAGATAAATGGTGCTTTAGGTGACTTAATTTAGATAGATATGACCATTAATCTCTTGATATAAACTAAGATAGCCAGCCATGCCTCCAGTACTGTTACAGAAGTTGGCACTGATATTCATATTATGTTCTGCCTTCACTATTAAGAATTATTCTTCTAATTATGTATTAAATTACTGGTGCTACTCCAGTATCATGGTTTATCAAACCCTTTATTGGATCAAGAATAAAGGAAAACTATCATGAATCCAGTATCTACTCAGGTCTGTTATAGTTTTGTCAGCCACGAGAAAGGTGTTGAGACACTCACTTTTAGTCAGCTCCTCAGAAGTGATCAGTTCTGTGATTGCTTAGCCCATCATGAAGATCAAATGTCCACTATTTTAAGTAAAGAATACATGTACAGTGTCTTCTAGAACTTTAATTTCCCTAACAATCACATCTGTTACAGTAATCTTCCTGGGGCCAGATTCACGAAGCAGTTACACAAGTACAGTAATTACGAACATGTACACCTTTCCTCAATCTTTGATTCCTTTGGTTACATTTATTAAACAGTTTACAAGCATGAAAACATCCCAATCAACTGTTGTTATTGTTATAAACAGCCCCCTGGTGCTTCGGAGCTCATTAATAGTTTAATAATTGTAAAACAAGCCGCCAAAAATTGAGAAAGGATGTACAGGTTCGTAAGTGCTTGCGTAACTGCTTCGTGAATCTGGCTCCTGGAAGGATATATTATATTACTGGTATGCATGCAATTAAGATATTACCCATCTGTGATGTAAGGGGATATCTCTGCTGAAGTCTGAAGGAGATCACAAGTTAATTTCTGTATTTACCGGGGTCAACTGGGAAGAGAGCAACCTGTTCCCGACAGTCTGCCATGACTGGCATAGCATTTATACCAACATATAATTAGCAAAAGTGCTGCTTGGGAGTTTATGTGATATTAACACTTAAACGGAGTGAGTTTTCTTTAATGTCTTATGTCTCATGTATAACTGTCAAATATTTTCAGTTATTTTAACAATTCAAAAATGTTATCATTTCCCATTTAATGTTAAATATTACCCCATAACACGTGTTCATTTTTTCCTGTTCTTGTTTACATTATGCCTTCCTTAAAAGCTGTATATCACTTGCTAAATTACTTGACCAATGTTTATGTTTATTTACTTCTTGTTAGTATTAAGTGTCACCTCATCAAACCATTAAACAACCTTACTGAATTATTTTAAGCTATGCCTAAAGCACTTTACATAGTAGTGGCCTTTAATACACATTTTTTATAACAATATTAAGCCAATGCATATTATTCTTTTGTTTACATAATAAATAAAAATTATTATGGAATAATAATACATTTCTAGTGGTCATTCTGGGCTAGACTGAATATTTCCCAATGTCTCCCTAGCACATTATGATACTTGAAAACTTGCCTAGTACTGTAAACTGGTGCGGAATGTCAACCCATCAAAACTGCACGAGGTCCTGCACATGGGATTACAGAACTTCATCTAAGGCAGCAACTGAGTGAGATAGCTCAGAAATTATATATTCCTGAAAATTGGCACTTTTATGTTGTATTTGAATGTTGCTGTTCTAACACCAAACATGAAATTCTAATTTTTCCAAAGAAATATCATAGTTGTACTTACTATTGGGTTCAATATTTCTGGAACATTTTCTGACCCCAAGAAAACTAAAGAAAGAGAATACATGATGTATGGCATCCAGAAGAGCAGGAAGAGAGAGAGTACGATGCAGAGAGTCTCAGTGATTTGCTTCTGCTGTATCAGAGAATTGCGCACGCTCACATCAGCAAAGTCTCTCATCCTGCAAAGTATAAAATTAGGAATATGACTAAATAAAATATGCAATATAATATAATTCAAATTTCCTCATTTCTTAAGATCAACATAGGCAGCTTATCAATGATTTAGTTTAAGAAGTACTGTAACCTAAAAATTTCCTTTAATTACATATATGTACTTTCAGGGTAATGGCATTTCTTCAATAGAATACAGTAATTAAGACAAATGATGTAGCAGAGAATAAGTCACAATAACGAGGCTGAAACAAATAACTACTTGATGAGGGTCCAGGACGGATCGAAAAATCTTCACTGAAAATTTGATTTCTTTTGTGTGGGTTGGGTTAAAAATGATGGTGCTGCAGTGTTAATCTACATGTTAGTAATAATTAACAATGATCTGTAAAACTGATTAATTTAGTTCATTAATTATGCGCCACATACCCATCCACTGGGTGGTAGTGGACCCCATAACCATACCTGATTTACCAGAGGGCCTAGTTATTTATCCGAGAACCCTAGTGGCCTCGATGAGGACAGGAAGCCGGCGGCTTGTCAAAGGTCCTCCCCTCCTCCATTGCCTTGATCTTTTCCAGGTATTTTAAAGGTACAGCATATTTTAAAACAACCCAGTTTTGGCAGTTAAGGTTTTGGCGGGTAGGTGGTTTCATGGGTTAATGGCACTGGGTGAAAAAGCATCTCCTATTCTCAGTTATACAATGTGGGCTTATTGAGCTTGAAACCATTGCTCCATGTTTGTTACATCTAACCTTTTGAAGAAATTGTTTGGATCAACATCCTCCAAATTGTTCAGTATTTTAAAAGTTTCAACGAGATCCACCCTGTCATGCCTGGTTTGCAGTGTTAGCCCTGTGGTCCTCAACCATTCCCAATACACAAGTTGTAGATAGGGAAAGTACAATACATAAAGCCACTAATATGGCAGTCTATAAAAGACAATGGGTGAGTAGCATTGGACTCAGTCTCAGAATAGCAACTGGAAAACATCTTTCATTGCTTTGCCTTGTCCTTGGAGGTATATATACACACCAAGAAGTGTACTTACCTTCTCAGTGTATATGTACTGAAGTACTTTAGCCTTGGGTTATGTTCAGGGCTAAAATATACTATATTATTATTTATCTCTCTGCATATGTAACTATGCCAAAGGGTATCCAGCTATAGTCAAGAGAGATCATTTTCTGCTCTAAAATGAACTGATAACTACCAGAGGTCATAAATGTAATACAACAAATTGAGCTACATTATCTTGAGGTACATCGAGTCGAAGCTTTTGTGTTAATAATAATTAAATGCGATTTTCAGGGAATTATTTGCGAGTTTATTCAAGCCAAAAATGTAGCAAATTTCAATTCTGAATTTAGCTTCTTTTGCAATACAATGCTGTATCTACTTTTTCTGGTCAAAAATACAATGATTTTTAGAACATGCATTTTATCTTTACATGTAATTTTCTCAGGCCTATGCAGCCTATAGGGCTATCTGCTATTGCATACATGTGTAGTACAACTGACCCTGATCTCCAGTAGGACTCATTATTTGTCCGAGCCTAGTATGGAACCTATAGTATCAACTGGGACCAAGACCAACTGGGTTGCAGTGGATATGTAGGCCTGCATGCCTGTTAGACTAAGTTATCCCAAGTCGAGCTTGGCCCCAGGCTAGGCTTGGGAAGTAGAAAAACCCCCAGAACTCTCTCCAGGTATAAAGTTTTAAGTACAGTAACTCATATGGGAAAATACTAGTACATAGAGACCCACAAGAAAGACATTTCATTACATTCTACGCTTGAATTCTAACACACGGAACAGAAAATTTATATTCCTATCACTTTATAAGGTATATCAAGAAAATGCTGCACAATACTAACCTATTAAGATGATCTTTGACTTCCTTGAAAATTCGATAGTAACAGTAGCTCATGATGATTATGGGAATAACCAAATTAAACATCGTGTTGATAAAAGCATGTACAAACTGCATCTTCTGCTTGGGCGGTAGAGGGCCACACTGTGATGCTCCTTTCTTGTAAGCTGTGGAGATAGAAAAATAATTACAATCATGATTTTATAGCACCTCAAGGAAGAATGATTACTAATGTTGGTGTTCTTAAATATGGTATGAAGAAAATACAAATAACTAATATTTACATTTAATAATGATGAAGATAACATTCTGAGCATAGGCCACTTGGTTGCTGTGATAGACAACTTCCTACTCCAGTTTGGATATTGTGATCTCCATCCAGAGGAACTGCAACTTTGCCTCTCAACACAGTGGTCCTGGGCTCAATTCCCAGCCTAGGTGAGACTCTTGAGCATGTTTCCCTATACCCAATTCTAATGCTCACCTAGCAGTAAATAGGAACTCATAAGTTAGTCAACTGTTGTGGGTGGCATCTGGGAATATGGCCAGTAGTTGGCTAAAAGGACATCAATAAGGCTAACAAGCTTCCCATCTCCATGGCAATCTATTACATACTACATTATATATAATGTAGAAGAAGGGTCTTACTCGAGTTAGTCCACCCTATGATGGGTGTCGGGGTGAGGTTGAAGATGATGGTCCAGGTCCATGCTGCCACAATTATCATTACAATCTTCCCTGGAGTCATACACCTCGAGAAGGGCCGGGTGATGGAGATAAATTTGTGGATGCTGTTGAGAAACATGTTCTTATCACTCAAGAGAAAATGTGTATTATTCAAGAAGCTAAATGTGCCTAGTCAGAGAAAACTGAACACTATAAGTGTAGTTAGCTAAAAACTCACTGGATCCAAGTTTGATTCCTGAACAAGGCAATACATTTAGGCAAATTATTTTTTATACCTGTATTTATCTAGCATATAGAAGTAGCCAAGTACTTGTACCCGAGAGTTAGGTAACCGTAGTTGGTTTCATCCAGAACAACCTCAGTCGTTGGCCTAGGGGGAAACCTTAACCCTACACACCGAAGCAGGTAATGCCAAAACCCTGTTAAATTATAAAATCCTGCTGGAAAAAATCATCAGGGAAAATGGGGGACATTTGACAAACTGCCGGCTTCCTGTCCTCATCGAGATTACTATTGTTAGTCACCCTCAGGAAAATTTTGCAGTGTGCTTTTGACACTGAAATGCCCAAGTCTAGTTCAATTTCAGGTTTATTATATGAAGCTTTAGCTGCCTTGTCTGAATCATGTTGGATAATACCGATGTGACTCGATATACATACAAATGATAATTAATTAACGGAGAATCTGAAACTCTTGCTCTATGCATCAATTAGGGAACAACATCGAACACATGTCAACAAAGATCAGCCTCCACACCATAACATTAATTCAATGTGGATAATTTAACTCCCCGACACGTTTTTTTCCCCTCAATGTTAAATGTTTAGTGACTATTTTCACCAATACAAGTTAGTATTATTTTAACATGTATGCTACTAATTAAAATCGCCTACTGAATATACGACAATTTGAGAAGAGAGTGCAATGATTTGATCAGCGCGCTCGTAGGGCTGGAAAGTCAGCTGTGTATATACACCAATATCTGGGATATGTCGCTAGACTCTATAGCAGCATAATAAGGGGAACGAAAATCTCAGCCAGACGCAACGAGCTTCTGTTTTGTGTTTCCTATCAGTTTATGCATGTTTGTGTAGGTGGTCGAAAGCCAAGATAGGAACTCGCCCCTGCCTCTGAGCGGCCACATGCCCATGCTTGGGCGGCTACACCTGCCTATCACCTCCAAGAAATGCACGTTGCACCTGTATTACTGTTTACAATGTGTCAGGTATCGCCTGTGTTGTAAAGTATAATCTTCCAGGAACATTAAACATAGACAGCATCTATATACAGCTAGCTACAGCTTAAACCAAACATCAGCCAGAGCACCCTCGACCAGTACTTTGCCCCCCCCCCCCCCCCACGTAGCATTCAGGTGGTGAGGTGCCATACAAGGCCATGACAGCCGAGCCCATGGCAGCGTACCATTGGCTCATGCTGCTATTTTGTGTATTTCTAATAGTTAGCCTTTCAGAAACTACTACTACCACTACTTCATGGTAGGTGTAGTTTGCATGAAGGGTTTATCCTCCTGATGACTACACGAATACTAATGTTGGGAAACGCGTTATTGAGGCGCGTCACTATTGACAATGACAAGGTGGAGGCCTGGTCGACGACCGGGCCGTGGGGACGCTAAGCCCCGGAAGCACCTCAAGGTAACCTCAAGGTAAGGTTGGAAAAAATGTATTTGTCTACGTTTGCTGTAGATACAGGAGCGACGACTAAGAAGAGACGTGTCAGAGGTAGACTTGAAGCACTGTAGGGCGGGGTGGTATGGCCATGGCGTCAGCTGACCTTTCCTCTTTCTTTCTTTCTTTATTATGCACCCCATACCCATCCCGTATGGCGGTGAAAAGGGTTACAGAGGCACATAATCGGTTCGGGAACTGAACCCCCATAGTTCGTATAGCGAATCTCTTGAATCTAGTTACATAATTGTTAGTGTTACATACACATGTACATGCATAATAATATATTATAATATATATATATTATATTATATATATATATACATATATAATATATACACATATATACGTACATACATACACACACACGCACTTGTAATATAAAAGATTATTGATGAGTCAACAAGAAAATGAATGTCCTGACGTTTGGGTACTGAATGCTCTGATGTGGGAGACAGTGACCAATGGTCTGCCCGAAACGCTATGCGTGTCAGTGACTTTCCAAGCGTGTAAGAACACCAATGTTATGTACTCTCACAAACCCAATGTACTTGTATATAGATAAATACAATAAATAAATAAATAGATGGTGATATTAAGATTTTTTTTTATTAACACATTTAGGTACATCTGCATTTGAGTAGCTACCCTAGACTATATGAAGGAGAGTACGCTTCGTGGATCGGGTCGGGAGAGGGAGTGAGAGCGAGACCTGACTTCTCGCACTTTTTACGCCACCCAGGCTGGCCGCACCGCGCCTTGCGGAACGCGATGCGCAAATGTCTCTTCCTTCCCCATCAGAAACTCCACCGCCTTTCGTTCAAAAGGCAGTGGCCATATATGATGCTAAAAATCCCCATCACACAGGATGGTTAGTCATACAGAGGCATGTGATAAGTAGTCTGCACTGGTAGACTATGGGTACATTATAAGGATATCATCATCAGCAGGCGATGAGTCACAATAACGTGGCTGAAATATTCAGCCACAATTGACTTGAGAATGGTCCAGGACGGACTGAAACGTCGTCGTCTCTTTACCTTCTAGTGTGTGGTCTGGTGAACCTCATCATCAGCACAAGAGTGAATAAGGTAACAGTGATACTAAAAGTCCCCATCTCGCAGGATGGTTAGTTACACAGGGCCATATGTACAGTAGCCTGCACTGGCAAATTTTGGGTGCAATATGAGGATATCTTCAAGAACACGAGAGTGAATAAAGTAGTTGCAAAGCTCCAGGTACTTCATGCCACCGGGTCTGAATGAGGATGGTTAAAAAAAAAATTAACTCTAAGGAGACGTCACGCCGGATTTGATTATCCTGCCCACAGAAGTTGCCAAAATTAATGTAGTGATTGTAGTGATCTGTTGCCAGGCAGAGAAAACCCGCCACCAGTCCTGCCGCCACCAGTCCTGCCGCCACCAGTCCTGCCGCCACCAGTCCTGCCGCCACCAGTCCTCCCGCCATACATGGACAAGCTCGCTATCAACACAATTATTAATAATAACTTTCACAGGGAAAAGTATTTATCTCAGAGCTCATGGCCTCATTTCCTATCTAGAATTACTGATTTCCCACCGGAAGCTGTTTCCGCACTCGCTTCAATCACTCCTTCCCACCTCTCTCTCTCTCTCTTCCCCACACACACCCCCAACAGTCGAAGTAATTGGGCCTCCATTCCCTCCCTCCATACTATCCTACATCTTTATCCCTTCCAGGTGCTATATAGTTGTTGTGACTTGGCGCTTCCTCCTGACAATTACCTTACCTATTCTACAGCCAGGCTGTCTCAGTCTTCACAAGAAACTATGGAGATATCTTTTGGAGAATTGGAAAGCATCTGAAATAAATTTGGTATTATCTTGACCTTTACTGCTGTAGCTAACATCTCCTTCGCTGGGCCCGACTGTATTAATGCATTACTCAGGTCGACAGAATTGGTATGTCATTGTATTAAATTGACTTCTTGTTTAAAGGCGTTAGGATCGCGTCGCTAGTCAAGTGTCTGAAATTAGATTTTTAATTAAGAATAGCGTTGATGAGTATGACGCTGAGGACAGGAAAGGCGATAGGTTAACTGGTGCAGTGTTGAGAGATAGGGACTACGACCCCTATTGACAATAATGGGCGCGAGATGGCGTGGGAGTGTGTGTGTGTGTGTGCGTGCTAGCTGGCTGTTGTCACTGCGATAAGGGATATTTACATAGTGATTACACTCTAGCCTTTGTGAACACCGGCTTGTATGGTCAACTGCGACGGTCGTCACCCCTCCAACACATACAGGAGGCGACCCATGGCGGGAAGCTCATGTTGTTGTTATATATCCCAGCTTCCTGTCGTCTCCTCCGTCAAGTGGAAGGTGACCACCAGAACATTCACCCCCATGACGTGTGTCTTCCCTCCCCCACCAGGAACCCTCCACAGTACAGTCTGGCATGGCAACATCACCACCACCACCCACATGTGTGGGGTAGGTGGCATGATACCACCACCACCACCACCACCTACCCACATGTGTGGGGTAGGTGGCATGATACCACCACCACCACCACCACCTACCCACATGTGTGGGGTAGGTGGCATACCACCACCACCACCATCTACCCACTTCACACAATGCGGAAGCCTCGTTCACCCCTTCAACGAGGGCAATGGGCAGAGTTTCTTTCACCCTATGCCCCTGTTACATAGCAGTAAAATAGGTACCTGGGTGTTAGTCAGCTGTCACGGGCCGCTTCCTGGGGGTGGAGGCCTGGTCGAGGACCGGGCCGCGGGGACACTAAAGCCCCGAAATCATCTCAAGATAACCCCTGGGTTCAGCAGCAGCACCTCTTCTCAGTCCTCTCATAGCACGTCGTGTGAACATATTCGTGACAATACCCCCCATAACTATTAACGGAGAAAACTCTCAATAACGTGAATAAAACAAACATGCCTATTTAATGTATTCTCTGTGGTGCGCCCAGCCACTCTTCTGTAAGTTGTAAAGGCTTAGGGCTTTCTCCTGATAGTTTCCACTTCTTCTGTTAAGTGGGTGAGTGTGAAAATAACTAAATATTGTAAACTTACACAATAAAATATGGTCACTTAAAATTACTTTGAAACTTAACTAGGGTGTTACTGACCATTTTAAGCAAGTCTCAAGCCAATGTTAAGAGCCATTAACTTCTTGCCTAGAAACGTACACACAAATAATGTCTTTAATTAAAAAAAAAAAAAAAACTTTACAATGGACTTGCACTCTACTTTGAACACAAGTCTCCGTTCTCTTGCTGAACGTAAATACTGTCAAGTTTAAGTATGTTTATTGAGACAAGAAAGAAATACATCTCAAAGGGATAGAGTATCTAAGGCTATTTCTACCCCCCTAAACATTATTGCCAAGAGCATTTGGTGTTCCCAGGCGGTCACCAGTGTGCCGGCATCATACAAGCAAGTCACACGCCAGTCTTCGGACACATTCACATGTTCAACGACAAACAAATGCAATTAATTTTTTAATTTCCTCGAAATCAAAAATGAATTCAAAACGGTTCTCAAAACGGCCACTTGTGTCCTATGCTGCCTAATTTGAATGGAAACTTTACATATATTGTCCATGGTCGTTTTTAATTTCTTTACGTGAATGGTCACTTTCAAATTATTACTCTGAAACCCACATAAGTAATGTAAGCTGTTTTATTAACGATTATCATGGTCTGGTACAATACGGAGCGTCCTCTTATGTACACAAATATTTTCTGAACAAATCCACAAGAGCCGTGATTTTGTTCATTTGATGTATCACGCTACTGTGATTTGTGTGTGTAGTGTAAGTATGCTCTGTTTCCTGTCAGTCCGATAAGGAGTTTCATTTATTATTCATAAAGAAAAAGAAAGTATGAAAATGATGAACGGGGCCGGAGTGGCCAACTTAAGTATTTTAAATGTTAATACAACACTAGTGAAAAATGTTCCAGGGAAAAACTGGTAAAATGCTCACTAGGGTCTTATACAACACCCAGTGTCCACGGAGAGCATTTATTACTGGACAAAACAAAACATAGCTTAGACGAAGAAGATTAATTTTTGTGGTCATATGACAACTATCAAAGTTCCCCCCAAATATTAAAGAAAGTGTGTAAGATGGACACCAGGGTATACTGACCAAGACAAACATCCTCTTCCAACATTATCAATTATTATTAGTCAGCAAAACAGCAACTATAAGGAAACATTATGCTCTCTATGACGTAACCAAGAGATTCACGTACCAAATGTGTCTTACATCTCTTCGAGTACTCTTCATATGTTAAATGAAGCGAAACGCTTTCCCGAAACGCTTTGCGTAATAGTGGCTTTAGGCATTGTATGTACAGTACTAGCTCTATCTATAAAGCCAACAAACTTTGTAAAATCTCTTTATGTACCTTTACCTAAATAAAAATTATTATTATTATTATTATTATTATTATTATTATTATTATTATTATTATTATTATTATTATTATTATTAATTATTATTATTATTAAAAGCAAAACAAATTTGTTTAATTTGCTCAACTAAAATCACTCGGGTGGTTATACTTCAAGGCAAGACCATATTTAACATGTGTTGGCATAAAGGTGTTAGCGTAGAAAGTTTGACGCAATTGCATATATTATTTATTGCAACAACACGCATTTGAAATTTTTGTTTGGGGCAATTTTCTCACATTTGATGTTAAACTACTTTGACGATAGTTGAATGCCAGTGAACTCTCCCACTTTTCGTAAGATGGTGGGAGACGAAACGTTATGCGTATGCCCGAAACGCTATGCTTATTAGTGGCTTTAGGTATTGTATGTACTAGCTCTATCTATAAATCCAACTTTATGTTTGTAAATCAACTAATGTGTGTACTTTTCCTGAATAAATAATTTGAATTTTGAATTTGAATGGGACTACATTTGAAACTTGCCACTATGCAGCAGTGCCAAACTCGAGTGATTTACACAATATGCTTGACAAGGGTTGAATAGGCTGTTCCTTGGGAACGCTCACAAGACAGCCTGTTCTCGTTATAGCACGTCGCATTTTGACGTATACTTTACCCAAGGCCAAACACTGACGTAGGACATGGTAGCGCCACGCAAAATTGACAATATCCCGTTTTCTGTTCGTGGGTCCTCTGGTTAGTTAGGTTAGGGTACTTTTGTACGAGAGTTTCTTGACGTTGGCGAGATCGGACTGCTTCCTTACATTAAAAATGTAAGTATTTTTGTACTTTATCCCTGGGAAATACCTTATCAGTCTGGAGACCTGCTCGACACAAGTTTTCCATTTGTTTACTAATTTCAATAAATGATTATTTTCCTACATTTTTCCCTTCAGACATTAACCACATTTACCCGCCCGCCGGCATCTTCTCCACCGTTGGATGAGCTGAGGCTTAAGCCACATGTATCATACATGTAGAACACAGCCCGTCCTCCTAACGTGAAGAAACTGTCGTTCTAAAGTGCCCCTTATCCTAACCTACCACAGGACTCAAAACAGAAAACGGGATATTGCCAATTTTGCGTGACGCTACCTTTTTATAGTACACCAATTTTTTGACCTTAGGTAGAGTATACGTCAAAATACGACGTTCTATTAGGAGGACAGGTTGTGGATGGAGTCTTTGGGATTTATCTTGGCATTCCTTGTCATGCGCATTCAACAACTTTATTCTGATTTCCTTATTTTATTGTTAATCATTTCTTGTTAGAGTGATTAATTTTTCTTACATAGATAAACCTTCCAAATCTCTCTTCGATGATGTATAGCTTATGCGTAGTGTATACACAGCCTTGAGTAAGATATCTCAACATTTGTTACAATTTTCAACCAGAGAATAAACCACGTGTTAAATGAAAGGATAAATGTATATTTACCCTTTCTATAAGCAACAGTTTCTGCCTTAATTGCCTCATACGACGCTCAATATAGCAACGAACATGGCCATTTTATCTTACACAATTGTTCAGTGTTTAAAATAATTTCTCCATCATCACTTTTCCACAAATTCTTATTCACGGTTCAGTACCTTGTTTCTATGTAAAGTGGATCAGTACGAGTGAACCCTTCACAGCAATCTTGTGACACCAAGAAAGAAGCCGGCGTTGTTTAGAGTCCCAGCAGTGTGTGTCTGAGCCCCGTCACATCACAGCGAGTCTCAGATGTGAGTGAACTCTGAGCTCCTCCAAAGTATCAAATCAATCATTCTTCCCGCTGCAACTGAGATAATATTTACACCTTCCCACACTTGTTTCATTAAGCAGTAGTGCTGGTGATGGAGGTTACAGATGAGGAGAAATGAACAAAGACAGGAGGAAAAAACTTTCGTCACGGTATCCGGTGTGTGAAGAATACACCCAGGTCACTGTTTCAAGGGAATCTGGCCGCTTCTTGGTCCACGGGCCGGATCCTGGGGTCTACCGGCCGGCTCTTGGGGTCAACGGACCGGCTCCTGGGGTCCACGGGCCGGCTCCTGGGGTCCACGGGCCGGCTCCTGGGGTCCACGGGCCGGCTCCTGGGGTCCACGGGCCGGCTCCTGGGGTCCACGGGCCGGCTCCTGGGGTCCACGGGCCGGCTCCGATCAATCCACCATCCGTCTCCTTGACTTACTATCTTCACTTGGAAAAGTGCTCAAGTATTACACAAACATAACGGGAGAAAATGCCTGTAAAATTATGAACAAACGCTTTCACCTAAAGTAAACACATATTGATACGCCCAAAAGCCTCGCTCTTTCGTAGCTAATTAACATGTCTTCACCCAGCCTCGCTTGACCTCGCGGCTGCTAGATATTTATCAAGAATAATGCAATAATTCCTAAAATTGGCCCCACTTTGCCATGTAGTTTAATTATAAATGAACAAAGCCTACCCGTTCGTAAATATTTCAAGCCTCGTTTGAAAGAAAACGGTCAATTCTTATATTTTTTACCGTAGTGTCGCAAGAGTGTAGAATATAAGGGGAGCGTTTCCAGTCGAAACAATAAGTCCTATATATTTAATACAAGTCATTTAAGAGTGTATATATAACATTATTTATGTACGAAGTAATGTTGGCGAGGGCTTTTGGCACGCTATTTTCTGTCGGTAAATTCACTCGCGCGCACACACACACACACACACACACACACTCACTTATTTCTGTGTCACTATCTGCGTTTCTTTTTATCTCATTGTAATCTCTATCTTCCTATATCTGTAACTATGTATGTATATGTCTGTATTTGTGTGCGTATCTCTGCCTGTCTAGCATGATCAGTACATAATGTTTTACGAAACAGGGAGGAAGAACAAAAATCAGTGTCGAGCCAAGATTCAAGGGTCGTCAGGGCATCGAACCATGTGTTACTCATTTCAATAATGCCAACTCCGACCCGCCCTATGTCGGGCACATGCCACGCAGCAATAACTGTACAAATCTGGGTGAGGCTATTCTCAAGCAACTGGCCTCCAACCTCGAACAGAAACACATTTTATTCTGAAAACCACTGATAACCTCTAACTCAGCCCAACACGCACGACCACTGACACGACCACTGACGAAGCTAAGACTGATACAACCACTGGCAACCACTGACACGACCACTGACGAAGCTAAGACTGATACAACCACTGACAACCACTGGCACGACCACTGACGAAGCTAAGACTGATACAACCACTGACAACCACTGGCACGACCACTGACGAAGCTAAGACTGATACAACCACTGACAACCACTGGCACGACCACTGACGAAGCTAAGACTGATACAACCACTGACAACCACTGGCACGACCACTGACGAAGCTAAGACTGATACAACAACTGACAACCACTGGCACGACCACTGACGAAGCTAAGACTGATACAACCACTGACAACCACTGGCACGACCACTGGCGAAGCTAAGACTGATACAACCACTGACAACTACTGGCACGACCACTGACGAAGCTAAGACTGATACAACCACTGACAACCACTGGCACGACCACTGACGAAGCTAAGACTGATACAACCACTGACAACCACTGGCACGACCACTGACGAAGCTAAGACTGATACAACCACTGATAACCACTACTGACAACCACTGACACGACCACTGACGAAGCTAAGACTGATACAACCACTGACAACCACTACTGACAACCACTGACAACCACTGGCACGACCACTGACGAAGCTAAGACTGATACAACCACGGACAACCACTACTGACAACCACTGACACAACCATTGGCGAAAACACCACTGGGACAACCAGCGAACCACTGACGGAGCCACTACCGAGACAGCCACCGACAACCTCAGGCGCTGTAGAGTTAGCGTGCACGCACAATAACTTACTTAATATAATTAAAAACGCCAATTGTTACTGTTCCCTCCAGAGCAATGTGTATACTGCTCCCAGTATACCACGCCCGTGTGCTGTTCCCAGTATACCACGCCCGTGTGCTGTTCCCAGTATACCACGCCCGTGTGCTGTTCCCAGTATACCACGCCAGTATACTACGCCTGTGTGCTGTTCCCAGTATACTACGCCTGTGTGCTGTTCCCAGTATACCACGCCCGTGTGCTGTTCCCAGTATACCACGCCCGTGTGCTGTTCCCAGTATACCACGCCCGTGTGCTGTTCCCAGTATACCACGCCAGTATACCACGCCCGTGTGCTGTTCCCAGTATACCACGCCAGTATATCACGCCCGTGTGCTGTTCCCAGTATACCACGCCAGTATACCACGCCCGTGTGCTGTTCCCAGTATACCACGCCAGTATACCACGCCAGTATACCACGCCCGCGTGCTGTTCTCAGTATACCACGCCCGTGTGCTGCTCCCAGTATACCACGCCAGTATACTGCTCCCAGTATACCACGCCAGTATACTGCTCCCAGTATACCACGCCAGTATACTGCTCCCAGTATACCACGCCAGTATACTGCTCCCAGTATACCACGCCAGTATACTGCTCCCAGTATACCACGCTAGCATACTGCTCCCAGTATACCACGCTAGCATACTGCTCCCAGTATACCACGCTAGCATACTGCTCCCAGTATACCAGGCCCGTGTACTGCTCCCAGTATACCGAGTATGTACAGCTATGCCACAACACATCGCCCCCTATACATGAAGCCTGCACACATACACACATATACACCTTGCAGGAGAAACTTGATAATGCTTATATACCCAGGATACTGAAGTTCATCTTCCATGGTCAGTTAACTCAAGCTTTGGACACGTGAACCAGTCTACTCAAGGATAGTATACCCAAGATACCTGCCGCTACAATTAAGCAACCATGGACCAGATTCACGAAGCAATTATGCAAGTACTTACGAATGTGTACATCTTTCCTCAATCCTTGACGGCTTTGGCTACATTTATTAAACAGTTTACAAGCATGAAAACTTCCCAATCAACTGTTGTTATTGTTATAAACAGCCTCCAGGTGCTTAGGAGCTCATTAATTGTTTAATAATTGTAAACAAAGTCGCCAAAGATTGAGAAAAGATGTACAGGTTCGTAAGTGCTTGAGTAACTTCCTTGTGAATCTGGCCCCATGGCGTGAAGCTTCTTAAGGGATCTTCAACAGTATATTGTATAGTCTCTCGCACTGCCCGCCCCATGGGTTAAGATACGTGGATCTCTCTAAATAAGTCGTAATGGCTCACCGTTTTCTGATGATAGTTCTCTTCCCCTTCTGTAAGTATTTCACTACTGGGGCTCTTTGATGATATACTGGACATGTCTCCAGGATTTAATGCTTCAGATATGCGACATATGTTTTTAATATGTCGAGTGTTCAGTAACAACACAACGTAGCAGAGGTCAAACCCCATCCATGGAGAACTGAGGGAAAAGTATACATGCTAGACTGAGGAACATGTATATATGCTAGTAGGTATAATGTACCCAAACTGGCATTGTAAAAAATACTTTCGTTTCGTGTCATCCTTCGCTGAGGACACTTAGGATTATCATAAAAATGGCCTCGGAAACGTTAGGCTACTATCGGAAATAAACCAAATCTTGAGGCCAGCACCGATAAAACATCCTGGCGTTTAATAGTCCAAACTTGGCACTAAAGAAGTAATACGCCACCAGACACAAGACAGATTCCTCGCAGCGACCGACTGAGAGACAAGAATAATAATAATAATGTGAGTCGACTAAACGTTTAGAGAGCACCACAACGCAAACATAGCAACAGCCGGGGGAAAATGATCGGGTGGATAATGAGAGCCTTCAGGACAAGGGCTGCCACACCAGTGATGTCCTCACTGGTGCTATCGCCACGGAATGTTATTCTGACCTTACAGCCCTCTGGAGGGCAGGTTATCTACACGTACTCCAAGATGGCCAACACTTAACCCAAGACTAAGTCTGACGTTGGAGGAGGAGCCATGCCCGCCATTCTTACCCTCCACCACACAGCGAGAAGTGTCACAACAACTTAAAGCAGCCCATGGTGGTTTAGTGGTAACACTCGCCTAACGCCACGCCAGCGATTTGGTCAGGGTTCGACTCCTGATTGATTGATTGATTGATTGATTGATTGATGAAGATTAAGCCACCCAAAACGTGGAACGGACATGAATAGCCCGTAAGTGGTGGCCCTTTTGAGCCATTACCAGTATGAAGAGCTGATACTGGAGATCTGTGGAGGTGCGACTGCACCCTGCGTGACAGGAGATGTCTCACGTGGGTTCGACTCCTGGTCAGGGAGGATTCATATACTGGGCATCAGTCCGTAACTGTTCACCCCCCACCCTTCCCCCCTGCTCTCCCAGTGGTAATTGAAGATCTAGTTGTTAACCAATTGGCGGGTCGTGTTCCTGGAAAAAATAGTAGGGTAAGGCTTTCCCTTCCCATACACCTTCCCCATGAGGTATGGGGAAGGGACAGCTTGCCAACACGAGTCAGAAGCCATGTTTCTATACCCACCCGTGGAGACAAATAAAGTCACGACCTATCACACAATACATTTCCCAAACTACCCACCAATGTTCCCAAAGACTCAAGACCTGGCAACACCTTCCACACTAACACACACAAGAAAGACGCTCACGGAGAAAGTGCTTCTTATTTCCAACAAAAATAAAAATGAATTAAAACACAGAATCAACATTTAAGCCAACAGCCAAACCACCGAAGGACCAACATCGGGCCATAACACTCAATTAGCCTCCTCACTAATAGGCCTGAAACATTAGCCTGTTCTTATATAAATAAATATAATAAATAAATAAATGTTTATTCAGGTAAGGTACATTCATACAAGAGATTTTACAAAAATTTATAGATTTATAGATAGAGCTAGTACATACAATGCCTAAAGCCACTATTACGCAAAGCGTTGCTCTGCAGTCCTTAAATAACCCATCACAATGTATGTCGGAAGTAGCTTGTAATATTAAATGGAATGTAATTTTTGCCAATGATAATAATTCTTGTATAAAATTTGTGTGGATCCCATCCCATGTTGGAGTTGAAAAACATGACTTTGTAGATCAATTGGCCAATGAGGCTTGCAGGAAAGAAAACATTGATTATGACTTTGGACTATCTAATGCAGTTATTAGAAACATACAAATTAAAGAAATTAATTCAGATTTAGAAGAACTAAGAAATGCACAGAGACCTGAAAGCTGCAGTATTAAAAGTTATGACAAGTTCTGTAATAATAGGTATTTGTATGGTCAGCACAGTAACCGGACCAGGCAATGTGATGTAGTAATTGCGCGAATTCGCCTTGGCTATAGACACATCTGGCAGGTTAGTGAGGCTGAGCCACTACCAGAATATTCAGATTGTAAACTCTGTGATAAACCTTTAATGCATTCACTAGAACACTATATTGATGAATGTGAAACCGTAAAGGACTTTAGACCTCCTGGCCTATTGTACCACCAACTGTGTAACTATTTTATTGACTCAGGTGTTCTGGACGACATCCTAACAATTTACCCAAAATTTGCTTGTCCATTTTAAAGAATGAAGAACAATTTCTACTTATATTCTAAGCTGCATCACTTATGAACCCATCCCTGCCCTTGTGTGGCAGTGCACAATAGAAAGTTGTTTTCACATATCCACACATTAAAACATTGATTGTAACCGTGATATATATGTGCTTCAGCCTACAGTTTAGACCTATTGTCTTATGTATGACCCTCTGTCCTGCGTGACAGTGAATACTAGCATTAACCTCAATTTAATAAGACTATCAAAATCCTCAGATTAGGCAAAATTGTAATTAATTTTGTCAATAAAGATGTTAATAATAAATATAAGCGTTTCGGGTAGAAGATGAAGATGAAGACAACAGCACTCGAACAGGCGGCATGATATAGTACAACCATCAAACACAATTACAGTACCACACAAAAGGATATCATAAGCGGCATATGCTAGATTGGCCAGCATAAGACCTGCCTTTAGAAACTTGTGTAAGGAATCACTTAGAACCTTGTATACCACTTATGTCAGACCAATTCTCGCGTATGCAGCTCCAGCCTGGAGTCCACACCTAGTTAAAAACAAGACAAAGTTAGAGAAGATTCAGACGTTGCCACCAGACTAGTCCCCAGAATTGAAAGGTATGAGCTACGAGAAAGGCTACGGGAGCTAACCCTCACGTCTCTGGAAGAGACATGATAACCACCTACAAAATTCCCAGGGGAACTGACAGGGTGGACAAAGACAAACTATTTAGCACGGGTGGAACACGAACAAGGGGACACAGGTGGACTCTTGAGTACCTAAATGAGCCACAGAGACGTTAGAAATATTTTTTTCAGTGTCAGAGTAGTTAACAGATGGAATGCATTAGGCAGTGATGTGGTGGAGGTTGACTCCATACACAGTTTCAGATGTAGATTTGATAAGAGCCCAATAGGCTCCAGCATCTGTACACCAGTTGATTGACAGTCAAGAGGCGGCACTAAAGACTCAAAGCTCAATCCCCGCAAGCACAACTATGCGAGTACAAGTAGGCGAGTACAGCACAGACCGCAAATTGGTCAGGGTACTGTATCCTATCCTGTACTTTACCAACCCCTTACTCCATGTTTCCTACCTGCCCAAACCATATCATACCTATTGCTGAAGACAATTCTAACAGCTCCGCCTCAAAGGAGAATTAGGAGAACGTCTCTCATGATCCGCGAGACCAGCTTGCCCAGCCAGTGTCCGGCCAGGCCAGTGACCGGCCAGGCCAGTGACCGGCCAGGCCAGGACTCCTGACCTCTTTCCCTGCAGGAGACCGTGTCGAGTAGGCTCTGGCACCTGAGGCACTCGTCACCACAACCACACATCGCTGCTCTTGAAGTAAACTTAACCCAACCTAACCTATCCTATCCCAGCCCATCTTAACTTAACCTAACCAAAATTAGAGATTGATTAATTGATAAAGATTAAGCCACCCAAGAGGGGGCACGGGCACGAATAACCCGTAACCATTAAAATAAGAGATACAGTATTGCGTTTTATATATGGCATACACAAGGAGTGACGTCACTATGACGTCACTGACGTCACACCTTGACCCATACTTGAGTTTTAAATTCAATTGGAACACATCTGGCTACAGTCAGCGGCTCAATTCTACTGTCTTTTGTTAAGTCAGTGACTAAAGTCACTGCAGTTTCCACGTGTGTTTTACCCCCGTCTAGTCGTCGCTATCCATACTACAGTGTCTTCGGGAGAGCCAGCATGGTTATCTTGAGGTTATCTTGAGATGATTTCGGGGCTTTAGTGTCCCCGCGGCCCGGTCCTCGACCAGGCCTCCACCCCCAGGAAGCAGCCCGTGACAGCTGACTAACTCCCAGGTACCTATTTACTGCTAGGTAACAGGGGCATTCAGGGTGAAAGAAACTTTGCCCATTTGTTTCTGCCTCGTGCGGGAATCGAACCCGCGCCACAGAATTACGAGTCCTGCGCGCTATCCACCAGGCTACGAGGACCCGTTATGGTTTCGCGTCTATTTTCTTACCTCAAAATATTTGGGTTTGTATATCGGGGTCAGTATACTTAGGTGAGCGTATTTCAAGCTACTGTACTCACAATGGATGGTGTGTGTGTACTCACCTATTTGTGCTTGCAGGGTCGAGCATTGACTCTTGGATCCCGCCTTTCCAGCCATCGGTTGTTTACAGCAATGACTCCTGTCCCATTTCTCTATTATACTTATTTTTGAAATTATGAATAGAGTTTGATTCCACAACCTGTTCCCCAAGTGCATTCCGTGTGTGTGTGTGTGTGTGTGTGTGTGTGTGTGTGTGTGTGTGTGTGTGTGTGTGTGTGTGTGCGTGCGCGCGCTCTCCTATTGCTGCCTGTAAAGAGGCGCTCAAGTTCCTGGTCCCTGCCTGTGCAACCATCTAAATCAATTACTCTACCTATTTTTCTATCATTTCCTCTCTTCCATTCTGTTAATCCCGTAACTATGTATGATACATCTATCATCTCTCTTCTTTCTCTCCTCTTTTCTAGCGACGTTAGGTCCGGTTCTTTCAGTACTTCTTCATATCCCATCTTTCCTCATAGTTCTGGGAAAAGCCTCGTTACAAACCTCGGTACTTTTTGAAGTCTCCTTAAACGTTTTATGAAGCCGGGGCTCCACTAGGGAGCTGCATACTCTGCATCTGGTCTCAAGTAGGTGCTGTACAGTGATCTAATGACATGCCTCCTGTAAAGGAATTCTTGGCTTACCGCGAGCACGATAGCTAGAATTAACGAGACCAGAGTCTCAAGGTGATGTGTTGCAGTTTACGTAATTCCTCCCATCCACTTCATCTATCTTACTTACCTCCCTCCCTCCCTCCCTCCCTCCCCCTCTCTCTCTCTCTCTCTCTCTCTCTCTCTCTCTCTCTCTCTCTCTCTTAAACCAAGCCATCAACCTCTTTAGCTCCCTGCCTACCTGGTAATATATAGGGAGGAGGAAAATAATGAGTTAACAACAGTACCTTTAGTTCATGAACACAAGATAAAACTGCAGTAGACCCATTCTGCAATACATGCAAGTTCCAGGGAACAACAATATAATGAGATTTAAATGAGATATTAATGAGATTACTGATCTTACTCAAGATTAATGAATATTAATGATCTTACTCAAGTCGTTATTTAAATTGATAAATTCAAAATGGATCCGTAGTGTACCAATCATTACTAATGTTAATAAGCTATGATTTTGTGATTTGTAATAAAGCAGATGCAATAATGTTTCTATTGAAAATGTTTTTCATTTTCCCCTGATTTGGTTGCTTCTCTTCTCCCTCTCCCCACCTCCCCAACTCTCACCTTCAGTATCACTAACCTATAACAATGTAATTGTTATAGGTTATATAACCTATAACAATGTAATTGTTATAGGTTTCATCAACGTAATTCATAAAGTCAAAGGGGGAAAACACTAAATCAAAGTTTTGAGGAGTGTTCAACGCTTAGGTATTATGATAACTTTATAAAATGTTGGTGTGATCAGCACTTATAGTTCCAATATTACATAAAATAATAATAAATCAGAGTCGAGTCGTATAGTACTGGGGTGTTCATTAAGAAAGATATTGGCACAGTACTGGTACTGTGAGAACCCGGTACTGTTTTCGTGCTTCCAACAGGCAGTCAGGTGAGCGTGCGCAACCACACACGCTGGAATATGTAATTATTTTGTGTCCCACATGAAGGTGGTAGGCGTGACCTGCCAGTGGGGTCAGGAGGGAGATACACGAACATGCAACATTAATAATGGATAATGCAACAGACTAACATTCCGTCCACCCGGACACACACACACACGGACACACACACACACACACACACACACACACACACACACACACACACACACACACGGGGTCAAACGTCGGCCTATGGGAGGGAGCCCGGCAGCTACTCCTACGCAAGGTCTTCACAATAGGAATGCAACCCGTTCTCTTAAAAATAACGTCACTTTTGGCTGGTATGCGCGCTGTGACCAAATTTCGACGTAATTTGAAATAAAATCGACTCACAAAAGTGACGTACTGTTCCGTTTTCTGTTTGAGTCGTCCGGCTTACTCTACAAGGTTAGAAGAGGCAACTTTCCATTAACGTTTTTCATACCGTTTTGAAACTTTATGAGAATTTCCTGCCCACCTAACCTATCAGAGGACCCTTAACTTACTGTTGTTGAAAAAAAATCCCAAATTTAATTTCATTTTTTTTCATTTTCAAATTACGTCCAAATTCGGGCAAACGGCCAAAAGCGACGTTCTTTTTAAGAGGACAGGTTGATTCCGGGTAGAGATCAAGAGGTTATGATCCTCTTGATTCATACAATTGTGAATTGTATTGATAACTCATGCGGTTAATGAGCTGTAGCAGTGCTTCTTTGGACACTGTACAAGAACCTGTGCACAACCATAACGTCCCGGATGAGAACCACTAATGGCAAACTCACAGGATGAGTATGGGGTGAACAAGAAACTAGCCGCTTCCGGCGGCAACAAGAAAAAAAATCAATGATAGACGACGACGACGACGACGATGGATGATGATGATGATGATGATGATGATGATGATGATGATGATGATGATGATGATGATGCAGCAGCTTCGTCTTTTTGTGCCAATTTTTATAAGTGAATATTTTTTATGATCCAATTTTTCGTGGTCTCATGTTATTCACATAAATTATCTGGGGTGATTTTTATCGCTGTGCAGCACTCAGTTTGAAGAAACTTAAACCCCCACACTAAAAATATACTTTAAGTTGACTGTGACTTGTAAATATAATTCTCAAGTTGATAAATTAGTGGTTAGTACTGTGTCTAGGAGATATAACATTGGTGTCAATTGTATAACAAAAAGAACTTATTTATTAGTAATTTAGTAAAGCTATGTGTTGCGGCAGATCAACATAGACGACACAAATAATAATATAACAATTGCAGGAATTTAGAGCTCCGTCAGGAAGCCGACGCGAGTGTGTTTACAGCCTAAACATGGAGTAAACACTGTGTGCAGAAGTGTTTACTTAATGCAGCCAACGTTGCCATCAATGTAAATGTTTACAAGGGTTCTGCTGTTTAAAATTAGTGCTCTTGGCGGCTCAGCAACATAAGAATGACGGAAACTGCAAAAGGCACCTTTTTCATGTACTAGGAGCTGCCAAACGTAGCAGCTCCTGTTTATATCCACCCAAACTCATTCATATACGTCTGTCCTACGCTTGAAACAATCCACAGATCCCACGTCTACGTTATGGAAGGGAAGGGGCGGGGAGCGTCTGGAGAGATTGTAGGGAGGTGTCGAGATGTTAGTCACGGGGAATAATTTACTTATGCTGAACTCTTTATTTTGTATCCAAATTGTCTAACAGATAACTACCGTGGATTCGTTATCCAGGCTGGTGGAAGCAGCAGACCAGGATATCAACGCTTTCATGACCCTCACAGCTGGGAGCTCTCAGCACCGTCACAGGTGGGAGCTCTCAGGACCCTCACAGCTGGGAGCTCTCAGGACCGTCACAGGTGGGAGCTCTCAGGACCGTCACAGGTGGGAGCTCTCAGGACCGTCACAGGTGGGAGCTCTCAGGACCGTCACAGGTGGGAGCTCTCAGGACCGTCACAGCTGGGAGCTCTCAGGACCCTCACAGCTGGGAGCTCTCAGGACCGTCACAGGTGGGAGCTCTCAGGACCCTCACAGGTGGGAGCTCTCAGGACCGTCACAGGTGGGAGCTCTCAGGACCGTCACAGGTGGGAGCTCTCAGCACCGTCACAGGTGGGAGCTCTCAGGACCGTCACAGGTGGGAGCTCTCAGGACCGTCACAGCTGGGAGCTCTCAGGACCGTCACAGGTGGGAGCTCTCAGGACCGTCACAGGTGGGAGCTCTCAGGACCGTCACAGGTGGGAGCTCTCAGGACCGTCACAGGTGGGAGCTCTCAGGACCGTCACAGGTGGGAGCTCTCAGGACCGTCACAGGTGGGAGCTCTCAGCACCCTCAGCTAGGAGCTCAACACCCGACACCTGCTCACATCACCCCGGCATCATTACTATTTGGAAATGATGCCATCTTATGTTTTTATATTTTAATTTGTACCCTTTTATAGTAACATTTTAATTACTTTTAACATAATAAGGGATATATAGGGATAAAATTTCCACGTGGAGGACGGGGAAGGAGGTGAGGGAAGAAGAGGGGGAAAAGAAGACGGGTGGTTTGAGACGGGGTGGGGGGTGGTGGGGGACGGGGTTCGAGGGAGAAGCAGACTGTCCCGGGCACCGCCGGGTACCCCCTCCTAGTATATGCTTATCGTGGTCACTGAACAGCCAGGTCAGCGGTAGACAATATACCCACCCCATGTATGGTCTAACCTTTCTTGCAAGATGTGGTGGTCGGGGGAACTCGAGCCAAGACAATCACATTCCCAGCAATGACAGACTTACCGAAAATGGCAATAATGAGAGGAGTGAGAAGTTTCTCACTTGTTTCTCACTCTCAGTGAGACGTCTCAACGCGAAAGGTTTGAATTTCCCTGGACATACTCTTAAAACGAAAGCTACAATTAAGACTTTTCTAGACAAGTGAAAGGTTAGAGAGTGCGAGGAGAGGGTTGAGGGTGTAGAACTATGAGGAGAGAGGACTGCGAGTACAGCGAGTGGACGAGTTCGCGACATACCTGATGCCAACGAGGGTGTGGACGGACAGCATGAGGCCCAGACCCACGGTGAAGGCGTTGAAGTAGCAGAAGTTCTTGCTGAAGATCCAGTCGCCGTGGATGATGGTGACGAGGGCAATGGGCATGTCGAGGACGGCCACCAGGATGTCGGCCACGGCCAGGTTGGCCAGGAGGAGGTTGGTCCTGGTGCGCATGCCACGGTGTCGGGCGATGGTCAGGATCACCATCACGTTACCCCCGAGGGCCAGCACCATCGACACCACCATGAAGAAGGAGAGAGTGGCCACGGCTGTCACGCCATAGTCGATGTAGGTCGAGTTTCCACCACCCGCCGTGGAGTTGTCGTTCATGTTCGCGAGGGAAAGTGACGACATTTCCGTCTTCAGGTTACTCGTGGCACCGGCCGCCAGCTGCTCCCTAAGGTAATCACGCGTCTCCGCTGGCTTCTACACCGCGACAGTTGGCAATGGTGGAGGTGGCGGCGGCGAAGACCAGGCCGTGGCGGCCATACTGTTCCGTACACACTGGCCGCAGGCGTGACACCCAGCGGGCAGGCGTCACACCCAGCGGGCAGGCGTCACACCCAGCGGGCAGGCGTCACACCCAGCGGGCAGGCGTCACACCCAGCGGGCAGGCGTCAAACCCAGCGGGCAGGCGTCACACCCAGCGGGCGGGCGTCACACCCAGCAGGGAGGCGTCACACCCAGCAGGCAGGCGGGCGTCACACCCAACGGGCAGGCGTCACACCCAGCGGGCAGGCGTCACACCCAGCTGGGAGGCGTCACACCCAGCTGGGAGGCGTCACACCCAGCGGGCAAGCGTCACACCCAGCGGGCAAGCGTCACACCCAGCGGGCAGGCGTCACACCCAGCGGGCAGGCGTCACACCCAGCGGGCAGGCGTCACACCCAGCGGGCAGGCGTCACACCCAGCGGGCAGGCGTCACACCCAGCGGGCAGGCGTCACACCCAGCGGGCAGGCGTCACACCCAGCAGGAAGGCGTCACACCCAGCAGGCAGGCGTCACTCCCAGCAGGCAAGGCGTCACACCCAGCGGGCAGGCGTCACACCCAGCGGGCAGGGCGTCACACCCAGCGGGGCAGGCGTCACACCCAGCGGGCAGGCGTCACACCCAGCGGGCAGGCGTCACACCCAACGGGCAGGCGTCACACCCAACGGGCAGGCGTCACACCCAACGGGCAGGCGTCACACCCAGCGGGCAGGCGTCACACCCAGCGGGCAGGCGTCACACCCAGCGGGCAGGCGTCACACCCAGTGGGCAGGCGTCACACCCAGCGGGCAGGCGTCACACCCAGCGGGCAGGCGTCACACCCAGCGGGCAGGCGTCACACCCAGCGGGCAGGCGTCACACCCAGCGGGCAGGCGTCACACCCAGCGGGCAGGCGTCAGTCCCAGCTGGCAGGCGTCAGTCCCAGCTGGCAGGCGTCACACCCAGCAGGAAGGCGTCAGTCCCAGCTGGCAGGCGTCACACCCAGCTGGCAGGCGTCACACCCAGCAGGAAGGTGTCACACCCAGCAGGCAGGTGTCAGTCCCAGCTGGCAGGCGTCACACCCAGCGAGGGCTGCCCCACACACATCACTCACACCACAACACACGGGGGGAAGCACCAGTCTCCACACATGAAGTACACCAGCTTTTCAAGGTTCACTGTCGTGGTCGGTAGGCACCATGGCACAGGAGGAGAAATCTCTTCACTCTGAAATAATAAAATATTTGTCAAGCACATTTTCCTTGCATATTTGCCAGACAAGAGTTGAGGCCTCCGTGAAGTATAGAGCTAAACCATTATACACCATCACCCCCACCAGTTACAGCCCCCGCTCCTGTGCCGGGTAAGTCCACTACGGGCTCACCATAGCCCGTGCTACTTGCAACTTTGTTCCCAGTAGCTGAATCTATAACAATAACACCCTCACCTCCTCTCCTGCACGCTGCCCATTGCCCCAAGCAGCCTCACAGAACAACGAAAATATATATTTTATATAAACCAGACAGTGTATATATATGTGTATTCATATTCATGACTACGTCGTTGTGGTAAAACATTCGACCCGCGCCTGGCGAGTGAATTCCTATGGGGTTCGAACCCTGACCAGGGATGACTTACTGAGCACCAATCCTTAACTGTTTGCTCCTGTTCACCCAACAGTAACTAGGGGACCTGGTTGTAAAACCATTAGCGGGTCGTGTTCCAGGGCAAACCAGTACGGTATGGCTTATACGAGGAATGGAAGGGAATGTTCTAATCCATCTACTAGGAGCCACAAGTCATCTACTGGACGCGCCTATACAAAAAAAAGTATTTGTACAGTGATGCAATGTTTTGGCTCCGTGCTCCAGCAATTGCATTGTAAATAAACCAATGCGAATATGGAGGCTAAAACGCAGAGTTACAGGTTTAATTTGAAGGTGTTGATATCAACATCATGTTGTTGTTGTTGTTGTTTAAGATTCGCTACCTAGAACAATAAGTTCCAAGTAGCACGGGCTATGGTGAGCCCGTAGGGGAGCTTATATCCACATGCGGTGAACCAGCCGCATCTCTCAATTTAATACACCGTAAAAAAAAAATCAACCGTTTTGCTTAACCCGAAAAGTACAGACCCAAGCAACCCACCTAACCTATCGATGCCGATGCACACACAACGTCAAAATGACTACGCTTTATATTTTACCAATACATCTTATTTCCAACGGAATGTTCCATTCCGTAAGCAAATGCGACGTATTAGGCGAGAGAACAAACAGGTCGCCAAAAGGGCGTGATCAATCAGCCTTTCCGTGCAAAGCCGAGTGTACCAGCCAGCATTCACCTGACCCTTGGTGGGTCCAGGACTCATAGTGTTGAACACAATACGGAAGGCAGGAATATTACGGGATCACCATAGCCCGTGCTACATGGACATTTCGTTCCGAGTAACTAAATCTAAAATCAACAACAACAGGCAAGAATAAAGTTGGCTTAACGGGTAGCAGGTTAGTGTTAGTTAGTGTTAGTTCTTACAAACATGACCCAGCGCTCTTTGTATCACCTCAGTGTTCCAGGGACCTAATGTTCCAAACCTCAGTGTTCCAGTGACCTAATGTTCCAAACCTCAGTGTTCCAGTGACCTTATGTTCCAAACCTCAGTGTTCCAGTGACCTAATGTTCCAAACCTCAGTGTTCCAGTGACCTAATGTTCCAAACCTCAGTGTTCCAGTGACCTAATGTTCCAAACCTCAGTGTTCCAGTGACCTTATGTTCCAAACCTCAGTGTTCCAGTGACCTAATGTTCCAACCCTCAGTGTTCCAGAGGACCTAATGTTCCAAACCTCAGTGTTCCAGTGACCTAATGTTCCAAACCTCAGTGTTCCAGGACCTAATGTTCCAGGGGGGGACCTAATGTTCCAAACCTCAGTGTTCCAGGGACCTAATGTTCCAAACCTCAGTGTTCCAGGGAGCTAATGTTCCAAACCTCAGTGTTCCAGGACCTAATGTTCCAAACCTCAGTGTTCCAGGACCTAATGTTCCAGGGGGGGACCTAATGTTCCAAACCTCAGTGTTCCAGATGACCTAATGTTCCAAACCTCAGTGTTCCAGTGACCTAATATTGGAAGCCCTTCCGTCCAGTGAACTCAGTCTCGCCCAGTAAATGTAAAATATAAGATATCAGTAGAAACTGCTTGTCTATGTTATCATGTGTTCAGTAAGGTAACGATTACTAGGAGTGGAGAAATGTGTGTGTGGGACGTCCGGACATTGAAGTCTGACTCTCGTAGTCCAGTCAAACTTGAATAGCCATTAAACGTAACAAAAATTTACCTTTGTGCACTGTGATTATGTTGTGTGAAATCGGAGAGCATTATAGTTTAGTCTGTGTATGTTGTTTTAGATTTAGCTACTCAGAACGAAGTGTCTATGTAGCACGGGCTATGGTGAGCCCGTAATGTGTGTATGGTGTTGATTATATGGATCAGTGATGTGCTGTGGTGTAGTGTCGTGAGCTACTTCTGCACAGGCATGAGAGGTTGATGTGTGGATGTTCTTCCCGTCTATCAGCTCTAAGGGGCTCTCCTTATGCTGGTCACCAAGTGTAAAAGTTGGTCGAGTAACTTAAGAGACGTGTGTGTGTGTGTGTGTGTGTGTGTGTGTGTGTGTGTGTGTGTGTGTGTGTGTGTGTGTGTGTGTGTGTGTGTGTGTTATAATGCGTGTCCTATGGTGTGGGTGTTCACGTAGTGGGGGTTATTAAGGGGTAGACCACTTGCGTACTCCCCGAGGAGACGATAACGGCCACAGACATCCTGTCTAGCTTGACTCTAGCACAGTGCTGCCGCCTCCACTACTGTGTACATCACACTAACACTACTCTCTTCACCACCACACACCCTCCTCCACCACCACCACCACACACCCTCCTCCACCACCACCACCACACCCTCCACCACCACCACCACACCCAATAATGGAGAAACCATTACTGACCTTTGTCGATAATGGTTTCTCCAATGGTTATGTCGAAGACATGGTAAAAGGGAAGGTGTGTAAGTGTGCAACAGGTACCGGAGCCACCAACACCACAATACCTGCACTTCCAGTAAAATTGTTCTACAGAAACTTCTCCACGGCCAACAAGACGGAGGACAGAGCCCTAAAAGAGGTCATTGAGAGGAACGTTACCCCCGACTGACGTCAACCAAAAGATAGATGTAACATTATAAGAATAAGAAAACCGCCAACCTGCTAATGAAGTATTCTCCCGACACCAAGAAAAACGCTTTGAAAGACACCGACGTTGTCTACGCCTTCACATACCACTTGGGGATTGTCAGCCGCCAACGAACTCAGTATATAGGCAAGACAACAACAACGTTCCTCTCTAGGCGATTAACAACGCACAAACAACAGGGCTCCATCAAGGAACATATAATCTCCTAACACAACGAGACGATCACCAGGGATATTTTGACGAGCAACATTGAAATAATTAATAGATACAATGACAAGAGAAGATTAGATATCAGTGAAACGCTGCATATCAAGAAATCTAGACCAGCAATCAATAACCAGCTAAATACACAATAACACTCTACCCACATCAAGACCCCGGGCCATCGTAGAAGCAGGACCGAATGACCCAGCAACAGGAACGGAAGCAGCCACAAGAACATAAACTGCCAACATGTCACTAAGTTCATACATTTAATACCTTATTAATAACCCCCCATGTAATGTCATTCATCCATGTGTCACCTAACCACCTCACCATATCGGATATAACCAGGTGCTAAGCACAGAAGAATTTGTCTTTGAGAATGTGAGGAGTGACCTTACGAAACGCATCACTAGGCGTCAGACCCAAGTAATAAGTAAAAATGAGCTTTGGAGAGTTAACTATTCAACTTCCTCCTTCACTGAAGAATAACATAAGGAATGTCGAGAAGATTCGTGCCAGAATCATAAATCTAAAACTTTGTCGTTTTAAATGAAATACG